>NC_064283.1:48059650-48157370 GCF_019186545.1 Solanum stenotomum | reverse complement strand
TGGACTAAAGTGTAGGGATTTGGAGATGATGACATGTCATGGCTATTTGATAGGTTTCTAAGTGTTGAAGATGAAGACTTGGTGAGTCCTCATATATTCGAGGACAATACCCTATATGTTCTTTTATGTCTTTTTAGTATTGTTTAAGTTGTGTATGGGATTGGTCCCGAATTTTGTACTCTAAAGTATTAGATGGTTTTGAGACATCATGTATAAAGTCTTCCGCTTGCTATTGTTTCTTTTTATGAAATGTTTTCTTGGTAAAGAAAGTTTTTAATTCTTTATGGTTTTAGTGTCTATGCGATGAAGAAATGCTAAGAGGCTTGTATTAGACCTCTTCGAGGTCGAGTACGCCGGTTACGACTAGGGGGTGCTCCCGGGTTGTGACACTTGGCCTCATGCAGGAGAGGCATGTGAGATACCCTAAGTACTTTGATTCCACATATATAATCTTGGATCTCAACTTCTATTCCAACTTCAAACTAAGATATGACAAAATGAGCAAGGAGGCAACAATAGTTGGTGGCAGAAGCTTTACGCAGTTAATTAATGAGTTTGAATGGGATGAAGATATGATTAACTATGTCAGGGGCATTAGACCATATCCTGGAGGCATGGATTAGATTGGTGCAAAAAGACTTTTTGCAATCATGAACATGAACAAAACTCATTTTGTGACTCTTGAGATCCTCTTGCACGAGGGTCGCATGAATGTTTATGAGTGCCTGCTGCTGGGTATGGAACATGCCAAGTTTTTGACATTCATACAGCCTGTCTTCGAGTTGCTGCCAAAATTGTTGAAGCAAAGTGGAATAATGAAGCATTTGCCAGATAAGTTCCTCAATGAACCATGGGAATTTAAATGTCGATTGGAACCCATGGTAACAAAGGATACCAAATCCACATGCACGTCATATTCGCTTGCATTTATTGAGCATTTGATTACCAGGACAACAATTCAATCTCCCCAAACCCTGTTGTGTGACAATGCAATTCATCGAATGCAATGGTTTTGGGATGATGGGATAGTATCTAATAGCTTGGAGCCTTGATAATGTGTTTGTAATTAAAGACAATGTTTTATTTTATCACTTATGTTATTTTATCTTATATTGAGAGCAATTACATAGTATGTGATGTTATATTGAGAGCAAGTACTTGATCAAATGTTGTTACATATGTCTCATATGTAGCAACATATGGGTCATATGTTGTTACATATGTCTCATATGTAGCAACATTTGGGTCATCTATAGCAACATATGCCTCAAATGGTCAAACGTTGCTACATAAGGGTGATCTGTTGCAACATTTGAGGCATCTGTAGCAACATATGTCTCATATGTCTCATATGTAGCAACAGTTGACTTATATGTTATATTAAGAACAAGTAAAAATGTTGGAACAGGAGTGCAAAACTACGTTTATTTATTTTATTTCCACAACTGTGATAATTTTAATGGTTGTACACAACTACATAAGAATTTTTCATCCTCCACAGTGTTCTTTTTGGTAATGCTTAAAAATAGAAAAAAAAAAACCACAACAAACAACACAAAGATTAGCTTCAAGTTGTTACAACATTTGGTCTTCTTCTTCTCCTTCATCACTCATTTGTTACTTCTTTTAATATGATTTTCATCATCAATTTCTAACTCCTTAATTCTGTTCGCCAATTTCAGAATAACAAACTTGGATCAAATATCAACATCTTCACGATCCCTCCATCTAAAGAAGTTGAATGCATTCTTCTAAAATACACACCACAAAGAAATTTAATTTTTTTTAAAAAAAACAAAATAAAGAAAAGTCTCCAGACTAAGATATAGAAATGTACATACACGATAGTGTGGACAAGACCAAAATCTTCGACCCGGATTATCCTTCGACCGTGAAGTTTGCATTGAAAGTAAGTCTCCATGTTTGCAACAAATTTTCACACCCAACATCATTACAAATTCGATTCAATATTGCATTTGGCATTATATCAAAAGTAACAAAAACAAACAAAATTCATTCATTAGATCTAGATCTAGAGTACTGATCTATATTTAAAGAACTGATTCTTACCCAACCACTATATTGCAAAATTAATGATTTTATTGATTTGACAATACATGACAGTGCTGAGATTTGGTTTAACCAAAGACCAATCAAATTAGTTGCGTGTTAAAAAACAAAGAACAGAAAAAAGACTGATGAAATAAAAAACATCATTATATCCCATGCACTCTAGAAATTCGAGATCCATGCAAAGAGAGAGAGAAAGCGCGAAGAGGAGAGAAACCGAAGAGGCGAGGAAGAAAATGAAAATCCTATTCTTGAAATGAAAATGAAAACCCTAAGTTATATATATATATCCCTTATATAAATGAAATAATGGGCCGATTGGACCAGTTTTAGAGGTTGGGCTTGCCTATAACTTTTATAAAGTACTTACGTTTTTTAAGTTGTTGCAACATATGTCAATTATGTGTACATGCAAGTAGTATCACCATTAATAGAGAGGAATTCAAGCACATAAACTGGGAAACATTAAACATAAACATAAACATGTCATAATTAGTACATATCCATATTTACAAGGCTAGGCTAGACTACATATCCATATTTACAAGGCGTTAACGCCAACAAAAACAACAAAATTTACATCTGAAATGCTCTAGCTCATTGATAGTTGATATAGTGACATGCAAGGCTAGGCTAGGCTACGTATCCATATTTACAAGGCATTAGCGCCAACAAAAACAACAAAATTTACATCTGAAACACTCTAGCCCTATACTACTACTTCAGCTAGCAAAAAAGGACTTAACTGGAGGATCTAGAGTCAACATTGAGCAATTAAACCTGGAGGGGCTTCACCATTCTTTCTTGAAGGGTGGTGGATCAGAGCTACCCATGCACTCTGTCACAAAACCACCTACAGAAAAACAAACAACCATAGCTAGCTACCCCATACACGCCGTTACAGTAGACAAGATGTTATATATAAAGTTAGAATACTTACCAAATGATGAATCTACCCTTGATTAGACAAGATCCGACAAAAACAAACAACGAACAACACCCATGCACTAAGAACACACTTGAAGAAGACATCATAATAACTGAGAACAACATAATTACGTTGATCACCCACAACAAGAGCATGCAGAGACTTAAATTTTTCCAAGGTGGTAACATCTTCTTAGGGAAATTTGAGTATGATGATAGGAGGAGAAGAGAAAGATAAAGGAAAGAAAATAAAAAATGAGAGCATATTTTTGTGAATTAAGGGAACCCTAATTAACCCTTTTATAATGAGTGAGAGTGAGTGGAGTGTGTGTTAGTGGAGTATTCTAGAATGATCTATTACATTACATGTTGAATTAACCCCAAAAAGACCATTTTATGATATACACATATTGCCACATATTACATGTCTGTTGCGATTTATCAAACAGAACGTGCATATGTTGCCACAGATGACACTTCAAGGATCGATTAATCGATAAATTGAGCGATTTAGGAATGAGAAAATGTCAAATTGGACCAAATTTTAGTACTTTGAACCATAATTAAGCAATAAAAATATGCTATAACACTTGAAACAGAGATTTACAAGAGTGTTATATAACTATCATATGGAGTTACTTGGTCATTATATGATGAACTAGTGGGATGATAGTTTTTGTAAAAAATAATTGATAGAATTGAATGAAGGTTGTTGTATTAGACCATAATTTTGTACTTAGACATGTTGTAGGACTATATATTAGTGTTACATGTTGAATTAGGTGACAATTTAATTGAATTAACCCCAAAAGACCATTTTATGATATACATATGTTGCCACATATGACATGTCTATTGCGATTTATCAAACAGAACATGCATATGTTGCCACATATGACACTTCAAGGATCGGTTAATCGATAAATTGAGCGATTTAGGAATGAAAAAATGTCAATTTTTATAGATTAAACATTTTATAAAAAACAAATTCAAAAATAAAACGTGCATATGTTACCACACATGAAAATTTAATTAATATAGAAAGTTAACTACTTCATCTATTTCTAAATCACAACTATATAATTCACAACAAAAGTGGGGCTTTCAACAGTGCAACAAATTGGTCTTTCTCCCAACAGATGAGGTTCTGGCACCCTTTCAAATAAAGTATATCGCAACTTCTCTCAACATCTTCTGAGTTTTAGTGGAGTCATGTTGGCAATGAACATTAAGTCTTCTCTCATTGATTCACCGACATTGAAGATTGAAATTATGGCAAGCACATAGGATGCACCAATGTCGCCACCGTCTGCTGCTTGACTAAGCAATACCAATCCATTTGAATCGCTACGATTGAAAAAATCATACTACACAATAAATAACACATTTAAAATACAAAATACATTGATAAAAACGTGAATACATTCGAAAAACATTAAAAATTACCACGCCTTTTCTGTATAAGGCTTCTAAATTCCCCGATGCTCTGCACAATTCCAGGAAAGAAGTGCATCTTCAAACAACTGAACACAGCCATATAAATACAGGAATGCTAAGCAATACTACCTTCTGATATACAGAAGGTTCATTAGCGACTTGATTGAGGACCCTGGAACTGAGAAATCAAATCAAATGGTTAGGAAATCAAATTAAAGAGTGAAAATTGATTAATACATACATACCTTAATTTAACCCTCATTAAATCTTTGAGATAGTAGGAAGCAATCCTTTCAACGATATCAATTAGTAGTTCCCTCTGAAGGGATTCAATGTAGTTTTTTTTACTCATAGTCATTTTTGAAGATTTCTTATTCTTCCTTCCAATGTTGGAGAAAGTTAAATGAAAGGACCTAAGTTGTGTTCTTCTTATATAATATAATCCCAATGTAATGAATGTGAAAAGTTGTAACTACTGAAGATGAAGAGACACTTCTGACTTTTCAAATGCAAGTACTTAATATTTTTGAAAAAAAGGTAAAATATGAAGAGTTGTAATTAATGAAGGAGGTTGTTTTATTAGACCGTAATTCAATTGAATTAGCCCCAAAAGGCACATTTTAGGATATACCCATGTTGCCACATATGACATATCTGTTACAATTTAAACTGTTAAATACAATATTTTATACCACAGAACGTGCATATGTTGTCAGAAATGACATTTCAAGGATGGTCAAAATGAGAACACTATAAAAAATTAGATTAAACATTTTATAAAGAACAAATTCAAAAATCAGTACAAAACACAAAAAGGCAACCTTTTTCACCATGAATTTGGTTTGCAAGTTATGTACATATGTTGCCATAGATGGAAATTTAATTAATATCACACAATGGTATAAGGAAGAAATTTAACTACATAATCTAGCTCTAAATCACAACGAATATCATCTTCATTGTCGCTTCCCATGGGACAACCATTCCTGCGATCGATTCACTCAAATTGATTAACAGTGCAACAAATGGGTCTTCCTCCCAACAAATTAGGTTCTGGCACCCACATTCCACCTAAAATATTTCACAAATTCTGTCGACATCTTCTAACTTTTAGTGGCTTAGTTTTTTTCATGTTGGCAATGAACATTAAACTTTCTCTCATGAATTCACCGCCATTGAAGATTAAAATTATGGCAAGCACATATGATGCACCAATGTAGCCACCGTCTGCTGCTTGACTAATGATAACGTTCAAATATACTTCTTGAAAAGAAATATAAACGATCGTATGCAATATATTTACCCAACTATGAGTCGGGGTCGATCCCACAAAGAATATGGAAGAATATTGTCAATAGCAAATATTTAACTCGATAGTCGTTATATAAAAATGGGGGGATTTAAATTGAAATAAAATAAAAACAATTAAAAAAATAGCTTTGAACTAAGTATTTATTTATATTCAGATTATTAAAAGTAACTAGGAATGTGTTCCCCATAAGCTCATAATGCAGTAATTCTAATAATAGTAATCCTTTTCTAGTCTATTACATGCAAAGTGATAAGTTAGGTATCTCTAAATCCTTGGTCCGGCGTCTAGAGAATTTCACCCCGCACCTTGGTCCGGCTACGTGTGTATAATTTACTAACCCTTACCTTTACCTCATATTAGACATCATAATCGATGTTTGGCTTAGTTATTACTTCGCACCAATCGACACTAGCCTATTAGATAGTATCACACTAAATCTATGTTGATAATTCTTTTCTTGTTAATTACCTCCTTGGTCCGGCAAGTAGTAACAAGGCGAGTTCTAACGTTCACCACCGTTAAAAAGACTTCTAAACAAAAGAATTATCAATGCATGCAAAATACTAGTCAAGAATTGCTTATTTACTATTCATACTTTGTTAATCGCTCATGGTTCCCACAACCCTAGTTATGAAAGTTAGCTACTCATTATCTCAAAAACACAATCAAAATTTATTAAAATAAATATGCTTGTGTTAATCATAAAAAGTTAAGAACAATAGCTAAACTATCTTTTATTAATCACGAATACAAATAAATAATAAAGGAGAAGAAAGAATAAACCACAATTCTCCGGCCTCCACGGCGGCTCTTCCAAAGTTCCTAAGCTAGAAGAAAATTTATATTATGTCTTGTATCTTGGTTCTTGTCTTCCCTAATAATTATTTCTATGCACTATTTATAGATGTAGGAAACCCTAAATAAAATAATTGAGTCCAAACAAATTAGGAATCCAAAACCAAAAGGAATTGGATTCCTTTTTCTCCGACCGCGTGAGCTATGTTGCTGCCGCCTCAATATAAATTGTATGCTATTCACTTGATGCCACGTGGCAGCAGCAAACATCAAATTTCAATTTCCTCAATTTCAGCCGCCGTTTCCTTATATATATAAATATATTATTTTATTAAATTTTATTCATTAAGCTGTCTGCTTGATTTCCTTCTTCAACCTTCCATCTTTAATTCGTTTTAGCTCCAAATTTCTTCATTTTTCCACCAATTTAATCCTACAAATAAAATACGCAATTTAGCACAATTTATAAAATTCATACTCAAAAAGGACAAATATAAATAATAACTGTGAGAAAATAATGATTAAAAATATATATTTTTAGCCTCACATCAACTAAGCATTCCCAATCCATTTGAATCGCTACGGTTGAAAAAATCATACTACAGAAGAAATAACACATTTAAAATGCAAAATACATTGATAAAAACGTGAATACATTCGAAAAACATTAAAAATTACCACGCCTTTTTTGTATAAGGCTTCTAAATTCCCCGATGCTCTGCACATTTCTAGGAAAGGAATGGCTTCTTGAAATATTGACCATCTATGATAAGGAAAGTTGACCAATGTTACCTTTTGATATACAGAAGGTTCATTAGCGACTTGATTGAGGACCCTGGAACTGAGAAATCAAACCAAATGGTTAGGAAATCAAATTAAAGAGCGAAAATTGATTAATACGTACATACCTTAATTTAACCCTCATTAAATCTTTGAGGGAGTAGGAAGCAATCCTTTCAACGATATCAATTAGTAGTTCTCTCGGAAGGGATTCAATGTAGTTTTTTTTACTCATAGTCATTTTTGAAGATTTCTTATTCTTCCTTCCCATCTTAGAGAAAATTAAATAAAAGGACCTTCTATTGTTGTGTTCTTATATAATGCCAAGAAATGTGTGAAAAGTTGCAACTTTTGAAGACAAACAGAAGAGAAAAGAAGAGAAGAGAAGAGACACAAGTTTTGACTTTTCAAATGAAAGTACTTATTTTTTTGAAAAAAGGGTAAAATATGAAGAGTTGTAATTATTTTTTTCTTGAAAGTTGTTCCAATGACAGTAATAATTGATTGATGATTCACACACCTTACACATAATTATTTATTAGAAATATGTTGGAACAGATGCGTTTTATGTGGTACTTGTAACACATAATTGACATATGTTGGAGCATATGCACTATTATGTTGTAAGATTTAACACATAATTAATATATACTAGAATAAATGTGTTATTCTGTAGTACATGTAACACATAATTGACATATATTGGAACATATGCAATATTCTATTGTAAAATCTAACACATAGTTGACATATGTTGGAACATATGCAATATTATGTTGTAAGTAGCAACACATAATTAAATAAATCACACATTTTATATAAATAACATAACATAAGTTGATTCAAATTAAGATAAGAAGATAGGGAACGTCATCCTCAAATAAAAAAGAACATTTATTAAAATTCAACACTTATGGAACATTTCGATTTGGGCATGTAGTTCTTTTGTGGCCAAAGTCCCTACAGATGGAACACTTATTTTTTCTTGTTGGAAATGATTCACCAACTCCACGTCGTCTCTTATATCTCCTTCAGCCAGGTTTGCTTGGATCAACATATGGAGGAGGTTTTTCTCTCTCTATGACATCCGAAGGGACAATCCAAGAATCTTCAGGTGGCACCGGGTGAATTTCCTCACAATATGTCATTATGTATTTTTCCACTGAATAATATGGAGAGGAGTACTCATAAATCTAATTTCCAAAATCGGCACCATATTGGGCTCGAAGCGCTGCCATGGCATGTGGACAATGTATTTTGTTCAAGTAAAAAATTCTACAAGTACAAGTTCTTATTTGTAGATCCACCGTAGCAACATCACCATGACCAGTGACATTGAACTTGTAGTTAGCAATTTGATGAGCCAACAACTTGTTGCCTGTGTTGACATACTTTGATATGTCTTTTTCAATTGAAGGAACAAATTTATTTGCAGAGTTCACTAGCTCCATACGCCTCTGGTGAAATAAAAGTGCAAATCTCCTGTTTATTTCATCAAATAGAGCGACAATGGGAAATTTTCTTTCAACATGAAACATAGAATTCATCAACTCTACGATGTTTGACGTCATAATGTTATATCTACACAACAAAAAATAAAAATCAATCAAAACATATAAAATTACAATAAACTCAAACGAGATGGTATAGACAATAATGTACCTATTTCCCGGGCAAAATGCCCTGCTCTATGTGTGGAATCCAATACGTTCAAGAGTTTCAGCCGCCTTTGGTACCAAATCTCTTATTTGATTGAAATGGTCATTGAACTCACATCTATTGTACGCCTTTGCTGCTTTATAAAAATGAGTCACTACCTTTGAATTGTGAAAGTTATTTCGAATATTTTCCCCAAGGTGTCTCATGCAACAACCATAATGAGATGCAGGGTAGATAGTCGAAACCATCTTTCGAATACTTGGATGCCTATCAGAAATAATACACAACTCATCAATATCATCTACAAAGCTTCTCATATTTTGAAAAAAATATTCATATGAGGCATCATATTCCTTGTCCATAACACAAAAAGCCACTGAAATATATGATTCTCAGCATCTTGTGCCACCGTCGATAGCAAAACTCCTTCATACTTGCTCATCAAGAATGTCCCATCAACGGCTATTACTTTTCTCATTTCTTGAAAACCAGTTATTCAAGCGGCATATGATACAAAGAAGTACTTGAACATCCCACTTTCATCGAGTGACAATGTCGTCTTGCTTCTTGGATTTGCAACTTCAAGCATATAACGGTACACAATAAACACTGCATATCCGTGCTCATGTGTCCCCCTAACATTAGACTTAGCATGATCCATGCCCTTATAAATCTTCCAATAGCTTACCTTACAACCCAATTCTGTGCGGAGTTGATTTGACATGTCTCTTGTGGGTGGGCCTTTACAATTGGAAAACCTATTTTCAAAGTACTTACCTATGACTTTGATCGTGGCATGGGGATTATTGCTTGTAAGATGCTCTGAACCACACATATGGTACTTTTCATAGATTCTAATGACAAGCGTGTCACTACTTGTAAATTTCACAGCCCTTAGCCACCAATTGCTCTCCGGATATGAACATTTAAAAGAAAACACATTACGAGAATTGATCACCTTTTTCAGTCTAAAATCTTTTTACAAGCAAGCAATTTTCAATGAATTTGTCAATTCTTCCTTGTTCTTGAATGTCATTCCCTTATAAAAATCGGTTTCATCGTCTCGAACATTATTCACATGTGATGATTGAGAAGAACATGGAATGTTGCTGCCAACAATAGGTGTAGGATGATTGTTGCTCTCAAAGTCCGGCACTTCATCTTTTCCAATTTCAGCATCGTGATTATTCATATCCACAGCATCAAATTCATCATTTAATATATCTTGTTGGTCTTCTTCTAGATTATGATCCTCCTCGATAGGAATTTCATCCACGTAAACTCTTAATATGGGCGGTCTCTCTGCTCTTCCTAAATAAACAAGCAAACTAGGCTGATCAGTTATTTTAAAAGGTAAGACCTTCTCATTATAAGAAAAATGAGGAATCTAACTCATGACAAGATCTTTCAGTTGACAATTGTATCCACTTTTTTGCATGACTAAATTAAAAAAATTATCATACAAAATATTTCTTTCGACAGTCATCCCTACCGACCCTCCCCGTTTCTTACCATCCTTCCAACGTCAAATGTATCGATTTTTCTTCTCGACCCATTCACCACGACAATCAATCCCTACAAATAATCTCTCCATTTATTGTACCTAAAGAAATTAATTAAAAAAAAATTAGTTCTAATGAAGAAATGTGTAAGTCATATGTTGCAACATATGACTATTCTATGGCGACATGTAAGTCATATGTTGCTACATATAATTGATATGTTATGACAAATAAATCACATTTGGCAACATGTGTAAGTTATACGTCGCAACATATGGCTATTCTATTGCGAAATGTAAGTCATATGTTGCTACATATAACTATTCTGTTGTGAAACATAAATCACATGTTGTGACAAAATGTGTAAGTCATATGTTGCAACATATGACTATGTTGTGGCAACATGTAAGTCATATGTTGCAATATATGACTATTATGTGGTGAGATGTAAGTCATATGTTGCTACATATAACTGATATTTTGTGACAAATAAATCACATGTGGCAACATGTGTAAGTTATATGTAGCAACATATGGCTATCCTATTGAGAAATGTAAGTCATATGTTGCTACATATAACTACTCTGTTGCGAAACATAAATCACATGTTGCGATTGAAATAACCTTTTTGTTGCAACATATATAGCCATCTGTTGGAAACGCGAATGCAAATTATTGAAAAAATTGCGGCTACCCAAATGATGATGAATGATTTCAAAGAACTGTTAATTTTACTTACCAAAATAATGATGTGTGAACCCAATCACTTATGAAGTAATTCCAATTGATAGAGAACGAAATCTGGTCCACTGATTAGATTAGCTAAATCTGATTCAAGAAGATGAAAAGAAGAAGAAAAAAGCTCAAGGACTAGAAGCCAAGACCAACAATGGACAAAAAGAAGAAGATGAAGAGAACGGGAAGAAAGGCAAGCAAGCAAGAAGAGAGCAAGAACAAAGCAGAAGAAGAATAAGAAGAGGAATACGGGGCAAGCAAAGGAAAAATGTTTAGTTTCCCCCCTTTTGGTACAGCTCGTTGGTGGCTTCCCTCCAATTTTGGTGGGAACCAAAATTGGTTAAATTCTGTTTTTGTCATTTCCCCTTTTACCCTCATTTAATTCAATGGGCCAAATTGCCAACTTATAAAATTGAGGGCAACTCCACAATCATTAATCACATAATTGTCACCTACACTCAATAATTAAGACTTATGTCACCGCTCCTTTATTTTGACACCTTAATGTCACCTTTAATTTAAAGCCCCAAGTTTCCAAGATTAATTGATCCGGCTAATCATATGTGGTGCAGTTGTATACGAAAGGAGCGTTTTACTTTTTAACGCAAATTCAGATTTAGTTGGGCTCCAATGTGGATATCAGAACCAAAAAAATATTTAGTTAAAAAATAGATGTAATCCATTAAATAACAATAGAAATATTTGATGATATAATTCTACAAATTAAAGTAATTAAATAAATGTACTACTAATTAGCGTTGTATGATTGTGGATATTCAGGATCAGGCGTATCAAAATAATCCAATTCTTCATCAATCAAGGCTTTAAACGGTTCATCCAATGATGGTAGCTGCCAAATTTTTGCACCATATAACCATCCATGCATCATGAACTCTCGATGAATTTGAGACACAATCAGAAACTACATTCTCGATTGTTATAGGAATATCTTCATGATTTTTACATAAACTGACTTTTTTTGTAATGAAACACACAACAGAGTCTTCATGTCAGATTTCTCCGCGTTCTCTTAATACATCCATTGTAGTTTTATCAAGACAGTATTCTTTCACAATCCAGTATACACTTTCTTTATCTTCACTGCTACTTTCTTCATCAAAACGAAAAGTTTTCTTATACACAATTCGTGATCTTTCCTTGTCCAAAATTTCTTTACTATTATCTCGTCCTTTGCATTTGCGACCTCCAACAATTAATTTGTTGAAGTTTTTACCCTTGATTGTTTTTCTCTTCAATTGAGTAAAGAAATAGTTTACATGATCACTACCTAAATTTTGGAATAATTCGGTTGGCTCTTTGTTACCGTAAATCTATATACGGAATATCAAGATATTCGATAGGCATTCCAGGAATGAATTTCGTTAAACACCTTATCAGATCTTCATCCGTATATTTCATCCACATAAGTTGAAAATTATGTGAATTACAACTTAAAAGATACTAAAACAAAGAAGGTGGAGAAATATTTTAAAGCAAAGAAAATATATATAGAGAGTATATTTCCTAATTTGTGTAGGAAACTAATTGTAGTTGTAAAAATAAATTTGAAAAAGTTAACCTTATTAATTGGACTTGTAATTTATTTTTGGAAAACTTAACCTTATTCAAATAGGAAACTAATTGGAGATATATTTTTCTGCCCCTTGATTTGAGTTTATGTCTCAAAAACAGCACGCGTTTGCCAATAATATTTATTTGGTAGATTTGACAAGAATTATGGAAAGAAGAAAATTAGCAGAAACTTATATGTAGAGGTCAAATAGTATTTGTAAATTTTGCTATTTTTAGTGCTCCATATGATAGTAGTAACTATTGGCGTGTACTTTCTATTATTTAATTTAATATTTATTTACCTTTAAATTTATAACTTGGGATAACAAATAAAATTGTGTTTAAAGTTCAAGATTACACGGATTATTAAAACGAGACAATATTTTACTAATGCTTTATGACTCGTGATAAAAATAATCGAAATAATTAATTAAAACTTATTAAACATAACTGTTAACTCTTATACAAATTTGAATTCATGAGCAGGCCTTTGAAGCTAAAATTGTGAAACAAGGATATAAAAACTTTCCCAGTGGACATATGTTAGCAGTTTTCATTTGTTCTTCTATTTTGTTGTTTTTATACTTGTCAAAATATCTGGAAAAGTGACGGCTTTTGACACAAGAGGGAGGCCATGCTGCAAAACTCTGTATTATATTGTTCTACTTCCTTTACTATTTGTTGCATTGGTTGGATTGATACAGGCTTAAGTCTCCAACGAGGAAACCCTCATTATCCAGGCATGAACAATAATGCAAGTTGTTGGAGATACTGAATTCAGATCTCCAGAGCTAATGTAACATCTATACCTTTGTACTCTTCTTTTAGTTTAGTCCAGATATTTTGTTGGCTCAGTCTGAAGTCATACTATATATCAAAAGAGTTAAGTACAACATCGGGGGGGGGGGGACTTCGAAAGACTGAAGGCAACCAAGATATGTTATATGAGGACCACTCGTTGGATTCGGCCCCCTTAGAAACCTCATAATGGGGCAGGTACCCCATGTCACTTACATGGGTAGTTCAAAGCAAACTAAAGGTGAATGTAATCTATGAATATTGTTGTTACTTTATTACTTCATGTAAAGAAGAAAAGAAAGGAAGTCCATAAAGTAGTACAGATATGCTGTGATTTAAGAAAAATACAAATATGTGAAACTTCTACTTCAACAACAATTATGGATTCTTGGGAGGGTAAGATTTATGTTGACCTTCCTTTCTCTTCAAATTCCATTTTTATACAACTTTTAAAATTTAAATTCATTGGGATTTTCTCTATCATATAACTTTTCTTTGATTTTTCTCCTTTGCTAGTATAATACACAAGGTTAGATTTCCAACCAAGTCAAACACCATCTTATGATATAGGACAAAGCGACTAAATGAAAAAAGAGGACTATGCTATAGTTTACTATGTGATATATCATATGTTTTAGGCTTAATGAACACATATTCCTATTCTTAATGAATTTCATTAAACACCTTATCAGGTCTTATTCCTTTAAGTTGAAAATAATGTGAACTCCAACTTAAAAAGATACAAAAAGAAAGAAGAAGATGGAGAAATATTTTAAAGCAAGAAAATATATATAGAGAGTATATTTTCTAATTTGTGTAGGAAGCTAATTGTAGTTGTAAAAATAAATTTGAAACAATTAACCTTATTAATTGGAGTTGTAATTTATTTTGGAAAACTTAACCTTATTCAAATAGGAAACTAATTGGAGTTATAATTTTATTTTTAAATATTATTTTATAAGATAATAATTAGTTTAGGATCTATAATTTAAAAATTTAACTGATTCAATGATACAAACTTACTGATAAATTAGTCCAATTGATATTTTAGATGATCTTAGATTCATATTTAACGTAATAACGTACCTATCCATTCAAAAATCGTGAATAAGCCTCCATTCAAAAATCGTGAATAAGCCTCTAAACTAGAAACTCCAAACTTTGCAGCAAAATGCAAGTACCGTTTATTTTTTCTTCCGAATTTTCAATTTTCTACCCCTTAGTTACAATTATTGGGAAACCCCAAGTTAAATTTTGTTGTTGGTTTAATATATTTGGATCCTTACAATTTTAGCGCATTCTTAATCCAATTACACTTGTTAACATTATTGTGTAGATTTATTTTTGATCCGAGAAAGATGGAAAATATTGCTAGGATTTTCCTTTTAGGATGAAAAACGGACAATGAATTATTGGGAAACAATGTCGAAAAAAAATAATTGTTGGGACGAGTTGCTACAACAGTCTACGGAAACATCTCATGTCCCTGTTATGTCGTAAATTTACCATCTTTAGAAAATTCACTTTTTGAAATGTTCTAAGTACAAAACAGTTTGAGAAAAATACTTAGAAAAGAGGCGCCACTTAATTTTTTTAAAGAAATTAAGAAAACTTAATTTAAAAAGACTTTAACAGATTAATTTTTTATAAATTTAGAGAAAATGGGTAAGAAATTCGTATTTATGCTTCAAGAAGATTTTTAGAGCATTTGAAGCACCCGCTAACCAGCGGTTATCCTACGACTTGATCAAAATATTTTTTTTTACTATTTTTTAGGAAAATGTTTTAATATAAAAAATATTTTACCATATTTGATTAACTTTGAGAAAATAGTTAGTTAAAGAACATCTTTTATTTTTTAAGAAAAATGGACCTAAATGAAACATTTGAATTAATTACAAGTGATTAGAATTTTAATAAAACTAGATTAATTAGGATTTATTTGAATCATTTTTAGAAATAGTAATTTGAACCAATTTAATCAATTAAAGCATGTAACTATTTTAAAATCATTGAAGGATAAATAAAAGTTTTGACTAACCTCTTTTGAGAAAATGACTAATTAAGATTAAGACGCCTGAATTTGAATACACATCTGAATATTAAGATGTGCATTAAGATCTAGATGTGTAAATCTGAATATACATTTGAATATTAAGATGTCTCTGAATCTAAACATTGAATTATTAGGATTGTTTGTTTTCAATATGTGAATGTTCATATGAAATTACACGCTATATCAATAAAATACTATACAACTCTCATTTTAGTAAAATATTTTTTTTAATAGAAAATAATATTTTGAATATTTTTATTGTAACAATGTAAAATAAATTACATAGAGTAGTAATATTGTTTATGAAAACATTTTATTTTATAATAGACATTTGTTATTGTTATTGATCAAATAATTAATACTTTCTTATTTTCTGAAACCGTGCTAAATATTATACCATGGGAGTGTATCAATTCAAATATATTGATTAATTTATGAAAGTAAAAGGTGTATATTAAGTTAATAAGAATAGAAAATGGTCTAACCCCCCCCCCCCCCCCTCCCCCCAAATCTATATCCGAAATTCCAATTACACACTCCAACTTTACGAGAGTCCTATCACCCCCCTAAACTGTTTAAAACTAAAATAATATACTCCCTAGACGCTTACGTGGCATACTGAGTGTATTTCACTCTCTTAGAGAGAGTGAGGACCAACACATAAAATAAAACTTTATTTTTGAAATTTTCATAAATATGTGTATTTTTAGTTATTTTTTTTCTTATTTATTTCCTTTCTTCTTCATAGCAACATAAACCAATTCTCTCCACTACTAACCTTCTTTTTTCTTATGTATTTCCTCTCTTCTTCATAGCAACATAAACCAAATCTCTCCACCACTCACCTTCTCTAAGTCGTCACAACCGTCACATTCATTGGATTCACCATGAAATTTCGTTATTCCTCTTAATTCTAGAAATTTATTTTTTCAATTTGCGCATGAAATTAGAAAATTTTGAAAATCACCTCTTTATTAATATAATTAAAATTGTTAATCAACATTTTACATGCCAAACCACATGGCCAAATGGGTTGGAAAATTCTTATCTTGATTTGCACTAATTTAATGATTTAAATTCAAGTTCAGAAAGAATTTTGGTTCTCAACGAAATCCATAAATGATTCTGAAAATATAAATGAAAAGATCCATTGTTATGTATCCATTACCACAATCTGAAGAATTCGACAAATGCAACTTGAAACTAACTTGAGTATCAATCAAATAATGAATAAAACGGTTAGGAATCAAAATTCTTGCCAGATTCTTACTCTTCAAAATTGCCATTGCGGTCATCGATAATGAAAACATGAAACGTGTCGTCAACTCCTCTTGAACTTGAGTTTTTTTATATATCAAAGGTTTAGGACTTGATAATATTAATGGTAGGAAGGAAGGAATGAGTGGGGTTGATTGATGAACTTTTAATGTTTGCAAGGTAGATGAAAATGGTGGAAAAAAGATTGATCAATGGCATAAAAAGAAAGAATATTATAGGTTTGTAATTTCACCTTTCAATAATAAAACTTGAAATTTCATAACTGCACATTTCATTATTGTAAGCTTAAAGCCATCACAAATAAAACTTAAAATTTTCTCTTCAACGGTAGAAAAAGTTTCATCAAACAAATGTCAAGAAAAAGAAAAAGAAAAAGAAAAGAAGAAAGGGGCTGGAAAGAGAAGAAAACAATATAAAAGGAAAATAGAATAAAGAAAAAGATAATCTTTTTTTAATTAAAAAAATAATATATATTATGTGGCAAGGGCGAGTGTATTCACTTTCTAACACAAATCTGGTTGTGACCTTTTAGGGGGTTATATATTCCGTTTTAAAAATGTATAGGGCGGTAATAGGACCCCGTGAAATATAAGTGTGTAGTTGAAAATTAGGTAATAGATTAGGGAGGCATTTGACTATTTTCTCTAATAAGAATAAAGGAAATCATAACGATAAACATCTAATTGACATTAACTAAATAAGAAACAACATGACTTTTATGACTTGTTGTGATATATTTGATTTAAGATAGGAGTCTTATTTTTTAGTCTGAATGGTGTTAAATCTGTGTTACAGTTCTGATTCATTTAGACTCATTGAGAGATTTATAAGAAATAAGGAAATGAAACAAACAAACTGAATGTACTGAATCTAAATAATTAAGATTCAGTCCTAAAAAACAAACACATTTAATGAAGCGAATCTGAATGATTAAGATTCAGACCCCCATTAAGTGCAAACAAATGAGGCCTAAGTAAAGAAAGGAAAACGTCCCTTTTTTTAAAAAAAATTGTTTGAGAAAAATTCTTTAACTTAAAACCATTTTAAAATGAGTAAAAAAAATGTGATTGAGTGAAGAGGCATTGAAGAATATATCTTTTTAAGAACAAAAAATTTAACTTAATTAAAGGTATAAAATTTGACCAATATACTTGATATAAGATAAATGAACACAAAAAGATGTATTAAAAGTAAACCAACACAAAGAAAAGATGGTAAGTTAATTAATAGTTCTAAAGTTAGAGTTATATAAAATTAGTCAAACATAATCAAAACAATTAGAAGAGTAAAAGAGATAATTAAATTGGCCCCCTTCTTGGGCCATTTTTGCTGAAAATTTTTGGGCTTTAACCGAATTACCCTTTTTGTATACATCAGTTGTATATTAGTGTATATCAGCATGTATATAAGCTTTTTCCATGTATTTCTTGCTTTCGAACACCTGTGCTTTACCTCCACCCTGTATTTTTGCATTTTTGACCTATATATCAGTACTTTCTCCATGTATACTAGTGTATACTGCCATATATAGAAAGTATACGCCTGTTTTGGACTTTCCGGGCCCTTAAATTTCAATTTCCAGCCCTATTTTCTGCCTCCAACCTGTTTTGTTACTTTGGCTGACTCAATAAGAACTAAAATTGAGCTTTTGGCCCAACGAAAAGATGCAAGGAGGAGAAAGGAGTTCACGTTGAACTCGGACAGATTTCATGTAGAAAAAGAACATCAATAATAACATTAGCACTTATTAGGAGTGGAATTAACAAGGTAAGCACACAAATTTCAACTGATAGATTTGATCTTAATTATATTCTAATGACAATAAACAAATATGCATTCAAGGCATGGTCTAGTACAACACTTAAAAGGGAATGTATATCATTTCAAATTTAAAATTAACAACCTTAAATTTTGCAGAGGAACAAGTAAGAAACGGTGAAGCAATAAAGGATATCATAGTTATCAGATTAAGCAAACATTAGTAAATGACCATGGATCTATATTCAAATGCAACAATTGTATCAAACACTTTTACTATTTCATGACCAACACTGTTTTGAGACACACCTAATAGTTAAATAAATGAAGTTAGGCATGCAGAAAATTACTCAACAATAAAGAAAAGGTAACAAGACATGAACCAAATTAGTAAAATATAAGTACGCTTGACATTACCCACCTAAGAAATTACAAGATAAAGGACTAAATTTGACATGAAGCTACTGCTTTGAGGAGATAAAAATTAGATCTCATGTGGTATCTAACCAGTATATTCATGCTCAAACAATAAACAAATAAATGTTTTATGCTACTATCTTAAATAGTCAATAAAACCTACAAAAAAACTAAAATCAAATTTTAAGCTCATAGCTACTAGAACAAACAAACGAATCACAGTATCTAAATGTTTATCACAAATTCAACAACCTTTAAATAGACATTTGATATGCATACAAAATTTACTTAAGAAAATAACAACAATCTTGTAAATAAATAAGAGGCAACTGAGACTCCACTATTCTTTGGAGTTAACTCAACTAGAAGTAATATATAATTTCCGACTAGAAGATTGACAAAAGGAAACATGGACTTGATCGAAGCGGGGCATGTTGGACAGCAAAACAATGAAATAATGAACCCCAAGCAACAAACCATAAAAGGATGCTTAAAACAACAAGATTGTAACCTCAAGTTAAGCTAAATAAGGACCCAAAGCTTGACTGAAATTAAAACAAAATCCTGCCAAACTGAACATAGACGACTAACTTATATAAATACGAGAATCAGAGACAGCCATGAAGGAGTATCACAATAGGCAATTGCTTTAAAGGACTTTAGAATAGATAAAATAACAGACAAGACATTCAAAGTTAACGTAAGAAAAGAGGAAATAAGGCTGCTGAGACAATAAAATACAACTTTAGCACATCAGTTGACTCTCAAGACTCCATGGCCATTAGAAAACGACATGAACAACAACAAACCAAATGAAAACATCTAATGCTCGACAACAATATAAACAAGAGAAACTAGGCTCCAAATAGACATATGCAAGAAGAGAAGGCTCATTCAACAGGTTAACGACTATAAACAAAATTCACAGCTAGTAATCTTATTAGAATAAAAAGGACATAAGAGGAGTTAACACAAAAACGAATACTCATGCTTCAATGCATCAACTTTTAAATCATTTTATACTTTGTATCAATTGAAAATGCCTAAAATAGATTATAGAACATGAATGACTAGTAAATCGATTCAAAAACATAGTGAGCAGGTCACAAGAATAGAACCACAACTCTCACAGCCTACCAGACGAGATTAACAGTGAAACAAGGAGAAAATAGGAAGAAACCGACTCAATGCCACTAATCTTCGAGCAAAACAAAACCACACAACAACATGACTGATTATTATACCCTCCTCACATCAGTCGAGCAACATGATCACAACATCAAACCATAAAACTAAGGGACTGTTATTTTATGAAAAAAAGAAACCAAAGGATTGTTACCTATTCACAAATGAGAAAGACAGAGCGGGGACTTCTCACACAAAGTTAGTCTCGAAGAAATTCAAAACCAGCTACGAACAGAGACCTTCTCGAATCGTTTGAGATTTTTCGTAACTATAAAATTGATTGTTCAATGAAAATCCAAACTCCATAAAAAAACTTACTTGAGCATAAAAGGCGGGATGATGGAGCGATTTTGGGGGAAAATCCGTTGGAAAATTACTTTCCTCTTTTCCAAGGCCAACAGTGAAAGGGATGGGGAGTTCTGAAAAAAGGGGGAAAAGGGCACGGTTGATGGGATGGAATTGGCGCGGGATTTTTGGGCACTGTTCTCGTCTAGGTTTCGTCGGTACAATTTTGCTAATTTCTCGCTGGGTTTTGTGAAGAAGAGGAGCATAGGGGTTTTCTTTGATTTGGCGTCGTTGTTCTGAGGAAGACGAGCATACTGGATCAGGTTATTTGGGTATTTGGTGTTGCTGTTGTATGGAAATTTTTGTTGAAAAATCAAAATTTTCGTTAGATCTTTTTCAATTGCTTAAAGTCAAGTCTCCTTGGATACAGAGGGATCGTTTTACTTTCTGACGTGAATTCAGATATAGTCGGGCTTCAATGTAGGTACTGAAATTTAAAAAAAATATTAAGTTAAAAAATAGATGTAATCCATTAAATAACAATACAAATATTTGATAATTTAATTCTACAAATTAAAGTAACTAAAATAAATGTATTACTAATTACCACAAGAATAATTTCTTATTCTCATATATATGTTGTGGATATTCAGGATCAAGCGTATCAAAATAATTCAATTCTTGATCAGTCAAGGCTTTAAACGGTTCATCCAATGATGGTAGTTGCCAATTTTTTGCAGTATATAACCATCCATTATGATCTCTCGACGAATTTGAGACACAATCAGGAACTACATTCTCGATTGTTATAGAAATATCTTGATGACTTTTACATAAACTAACTTTCTTTGTAATGAAACACACAACAGAGTCATCATGTCTGATTTCTCCGCGTTCTCTTAATACATACATTGTAGTTTTGCCAAGACAATATTCTTTCACATTCCAGGATACACTTTTTTATCTTCACTGCTACTTTCTTCATCAAAACGAAAAGTTTTCTTATACCCATTTCATGATCTTTTCTTGTCCAAAATTTCTTTACTATTGTATCGTCCTTTCCATTTGCGACCTCCAACAATTGATCTATTGAAGTTTTTATCCTTGATGGGTTTTCTCTTCAATTGAGTAAAGAAATAGTTTACATGATCATTACCTAAATTTTGGAATAATTCAGCTGGCTCTTTGTTACCGTATAAGTCTATATACGAATAGGCATTCCACGAATGAATTTTGTTAAACACCTTATCAGATCTTCATCCGTATATTTCATTCCTATAAGCTGAAAATTATGTGCATTCCAACTTAAAAGATACAAAAACAAAGAAGATGGAGAAATATTTTAAATCAAAGAAAATATATATAGAGAGTATATTTTCCTAATTTGTGTAGGAAATTAATTATAGTTATAAAAATAAATTTGAAAAAGTTAACCTTATTGGAATGGAAAACTAATTGGAGTTGTAATTTATTTTTGGAAAACTTAACCTTATTCAAATAGGAAACTAATTGGAGTAATATTTTCCTGCCCCTTGATTTGAGTTTATGTCTCAAAAAACAGCACGCGTTTGCCAATAATATTTATTTCCTAGATTTGACGATAATTATGAAAAGAAGAAAATTAGTAGAAACTTATATGTAGAGGTCAAATAGTATTTGTAAATTTTTGCTATTTTTAGTACTTCATATGATGGCATGTAATTTCTATTATTTTAATTTAATATTTATTTACCTTTAAATTTATAACTTAGGATAACAAATAAAATTGTGTTTAAAGTTCAAGATTATTAAAACGAGATAGTATTTTACTAGTGCTCTTTGACTTGTGATAAAAATAATCGAATAATTAATTAAAAGAAGAGTGAATTGTAAAGCAAAATAAGCAAAAGCAAATATTATTGAGTTATCTTGAGCGAAATCATCATCAAGAAAGTAAAAGTGCATACAATATTTATAAATTTTCATTTGTTCTTCAATTTTGTTTACTTGTTTAAACTTGTCAAAATATCTGGAAAAGTGAAGGCTTTTGACACAAGAGGCCATGCTGCAAAACAATGTATTATATTGTTCTGCTTCAATTACTATTTGCTGCATTAGTTGGAATTTCTCAAATTGAAACAGGCTTAGGTCTCCAACGAGGGAACCCTCATTATCCAGGCATGAACAATAATGCAAGATGATGAAGTTGTTGGAAATGGAAGAAGATATTGAATTCAGATCTCTATAGCCTCGCCGAAAGAGCAAACGTAACATCTAAACCTTTGTCCTCGATCTTCTTTTAGTTTAGTCCAGGGTATGTTGACTCAGTCTGAAGTCATACCTATATATCAAAAGAGTTGTACAACATCAGGGAGGAAACTATGAATGACTGAAGGCAGCCAAGATATGTTATATGAAGACCACTCGTTGGATTCGACCCTCTTAGAAACCTCAGAAAGGGGCAGGTACGTACCCCATGTTTAATTTTCTTCAAAATGTTTATTTTTTAAAGTTAGTTCTGCCCTATATATGTGAGGTTTATTAAGTATATATAGTTGGTCGGGAAAGCTTAGTATCACAGTTGGTGAACTTTAACATTGTTGATGAGCGTTCGATTTCCCACCTTGTAATCGTCTTTCCTGTTTTCCCTTCCCGTACCCCAAGTTTAAAAAATAAAAAATTACAAGTATAGTTGGTCTCGTGCCCAAATAAATGATGACGATTTTGTAAAATGACGTCTGCATAAAAGGGAATAACGGGATAGAGGATCCTCCTGCCTGATCGACTCATGATCCCCTTTGTGCTCCAAAGAATTCCGTTGGTGCACCATTAATCAATACAAAGAATTTCACTCATGATATACATGATTTTATTCAATTAATACCATATTCGCCAAAACTCCAAGCTACATCTCCCCTTATTTCTTGTTTTGCTTTATTAAATTAAATTGACCTAGAGGCCAGGGTGAATGGGGGTTTCAGGTGTTTTTGCACAAAAGTCCTTTATGGGTAGTTCAAAGCAAACTAAAGATCAGTGTACCATAGAATGTAATCTATGAATATTGTGAGCATATTTTATTTTCACAACTTCTTATGCATGCAGTTTAAAGTCTTTGGAAATCAGAGTATGATAAGATCGAGGTGCGTCATTGCCATCTCCTGATCGACGTTTAATGTGAAGTAGCTAGCTCATTGTTTTTGTTGTATTTTGATTTGCGCTCTAGTTATACTACTCCGACTAGGTTGCCTTTATATTGCACAAAATGGGTTCTAATTTACTAAATCACATCACTCACGTGATGGTCAACAACTCAGGCAACTTAAGGTAGTACAGTCACCCTCAGGTCATAACATGGCATCGGTAGAAAGATAATGCAGCTAAGCCGTTTTGAAACATATCAAGTCTTACACTGTTTAATTTGAATCTAAAAATGTTTGTGCTTATTGAAATTGTCATATGAGAAACATTTTCAAGTGATCCAATCGAGAAACAAAAGACTTTACACTTGATTTCGTCGTATATTTGCTTAAGTTATATGAAATTAGAGCTGATAAATATAATGAGTATATTGTTTTTGTGAATTGGCATTATAAAGTAGTGTAATTTTTGGGTATTTAAATTTACAAATTTTATTGATTGTGATAGTCATCAGATACATTTATCAAAAACGGAAATTAATTGTATCATACCTAAAACAAAGACAAACATAGACAATTCAGATGATTTCGAAAAGTGTAATTTTGATTATACATCATAAAATAACTAGAAAATATTACGGAATATTTTTTTTTAAAAAAAAGTACACGGTCAAACCGAACCAATTACACCCCTACTCCTTAATATTAAAACAAAAGCAATTAATGGTGTGACACTTTTCTCCAAATTTTGAGAGATTTGATTTTATAGTTATTTACAAACTTGTTTTTAATTCTGCTATTATTTGAAGAGATTTTCATTTTTTACAAATCTAAAAAAAGTTATATCCTTCTATTCAATTTATAAATGATAATAAGAAATTATTTCCTCACATATCTCTTGAAATAACAAATTAAAATTCATACTTCTACTCAATAATGAGGAGTTTAATTCCACCAATTAAAGTAACTAAAACAAGTGTACTACTAACCACTAGAACAATTATGATTAATGTGCCATAACATATATGCTTCTTACTTTCTATCATTCTGATTTCTTGTTCACATATGCTTGTGGATATCCAGGATCAGGCTTATCAAAGAAAGCCAATTCTTCTTCCGTCAACAATTCAAATGGTCCATCCAATGGTGGCAACAACTGAGTTTCTGGATCTAATAGCGTCCCCTCTTTACATATCGATGAATTTGGGACACAATCAAGACGATTGGGAGCTACATTCTCAATTTTTGAGGGGATATTTTGAGAATTATTGCAAAAACTTATAACCTTCTTCGTAATGCTAACACAGTCTTCGTGTTGAGTTTTGTCACATTCTCTTAACACATCCATATGTTTTTGTTAAGGCACTATTCTTTCATAATCTAGTACACCATTCTTTTATTCACATTCACTTATCCAAAGTTGATTTACTCGTGTCTTGTCCCTTCCATAACAATTTTGTTGTTGAAGTTTTTACCCTGCACAGTTTTTTTCTTCAATTGAATAAACAAATAGTTTACAATTATTTGTTTAAATAAGCAAAAAGAAATATGACTCAAATTAATATCTTAAACTCAACCCGAATCAAATTTCTTTGGTAATTAAGAGTATCAAATCGTAAAAACGGTGAGATAGAAAATCTCATTTTTATTGATTTGATTTATAAATTTAATAGTCTGACAGAATTAGTTTTATTTGAAAATTTAAAAATCAGAATCAATCTTACTTTTTTTTATATAAAACCATCCGCCCAGTTATTCTGAAATGATGAGGGGTTAGGCATAGACCCCTACCTCATTTATTAATATTCAAAAGATACAAAAGGGGAATAGGGAGGAGTGAGGATCAAACTACCAGCTAGAGTGGTTATCCACCTTTAAACTAAAAGAAGGCATGTATCAAAGGATAAACACAATGGTTTGCCTTGTTTCTACAAAACTTCCAAATTAAAGCCCATAACTTTAATTAGTTCAATTTTCTAAAATCAATCATAGATAAACAATGGTTACATTTCCCATTACTAATAATACAAACAATTTTAAAAACAAATTCTAATAAACAAACTGTAAATGTATTATACTGTCATCACCAATATGATTGTTCCTAATTAATTCCAAAGTTCCTTTTTTATGTTTCTCAGAATGAAATATTTGTAAAATAAGACACCAAATTTCTTCCTGATCATTTATGTCATTGCCTGTTCTTATGTAATGACCCTCCAGGTCATTTTTAAATTAAAGAATTCATTTCATCGTTTAGAGCGTTCCTGTAGCGACCCCAANTTTGTCAAAAAAATAATAATATATTAGTCTGTTATAGTATTTAAGAAATTAATTATTCAAACATACTTTGATGTTTTTATTTATTTATTCTATAAGGATTATTCGTTCTTAAATTTCTGACTATATTTTAAAATACAATGACAGGTTATAAAATAAATGAACGAGAAAATTTATGTTTGAACTTTATGTCATTTTAAGATATTCTAAGGCTAAAACACTAAAAGAGAGAAAAAAAAAATCCTGAGATAATCTATATTTTCTTATGAATTTCATATTTCTATTATATTATGTTTGAACTGAGAAAAAAATTTCATATTTCTATTAGAGAGAAAAAAACCAAATATAGATTATGTTTGAACTTCATATTTTCTTATGAATTTCAAGATCGAAATATATGTTTTAATTACTACTAATGCCAAAACCTAGAGAATCCAAAAATAATCTATATTTATATTTTGTATTTATTTATATTATATTAAAAGCACGAAGATTTTTAGCAAAATGTTGTTCATTTTTCTTGCTTTTTAAAAAGAATTTCATACTAAATAAAATTGTGATTTTTTTGCTTAAATATTTAATGTTTTGAAATTAACTAAAAGTTGGTTATTAAATCTTTTTCTATTTTAAGTATGTGGGAGTACTAGTTTGCACACATATTGTACCTTTAATTTATGAAACTTTTATTATTTCCTTAAATTCATTGATTAATAGGTTCAAGCTTTATTCAATGAAATTAATTATATTTCATGTAAAACAAAGTCACCTACTCCTACTCATCATTTATCGAAGTAGAAACAAGTTATATGGAGGAAAAAAGTGATGTTAGTAATATAAAGATATTGAAATAGTTTTTATTCAAAGCAATTTGAACAATCACAAATCTAATATTTAGGACTTTATCAATATTAATATTATTCATGTATTTGTTCTAAATTTTTTGTTATTAGTTAATTTCATCTTCATATATTTATTACTAGCTCATAACGGTGACTTTTAACTTATTCAGGTTAAAATTGAAAAAGAGTTGTAGGGCACTAATTACAAAAATATATAGGTTATTTATGTAAAAATGTATCCTCATTTTGTTCATTAATTTTTAACTATGTGAGTCCACATTAGGTAATTATGTAGAGCAATAAGAATTAGCTCTAAATTTTAATTATAGAATTATCAAATCAATTATGGATTTCTGTAATTAATCAAGAGGGTTAACCTATTCGAAGAGGCTTATCCGATTTTACACAAATTAAGCTAAAGAATTCTTTATTTGGTAACTAATTTTGTAACACTAAGTAAGAATTTGAGGTGTCTGCGGATGGAATCAACTAGAACTTAATATGATTGCAAATTAGAGATTCAACATAGAGGATCGTACTCATCAGATCTTCTCGATGAGTACACAATCAGAAGATAACAAAGTCATGCAAGGACAGAGGTTACCTGAGCTCCACTTCCTAGCTAACATTGTTTCACCGAGATGCCGATGAATCTCCAACCGATAAAGCTTTTTCGAGTCGGCGATGTGGTGAAGAAGACGATTGAACACTCAACCTTACTTTCCTTTTTAGTGATTACATATTTCCTTTTGTATTGTTTTTTTCCGCTTAAGATATTGGGCCTTTATGTTGGGCTGGATCTCTTAATTATTTTTTTTTGTAAATATTGTATTTTTTCGTTTATAACGACGTGTCTGGCTAATTTTAATTTTAAAAAAATAAGATTATCAAAGTCTAAATTTATGTTGACCATAATAGTAGATTTCACCCTAAATGAAATAGACCTTTATGTTTGCTAATATTTAGAATTTTGAAACCAATTAAAATTTTGCTTATTAAATTTTTACTTGAATTATGTATAAAAGATCCTAATATTCAAGACTTTAAAATCAGTTAAAAAGTTTACCTTACATGAATATTTTTCTTATTTGCCTAACTTTTTTAATTCGTAACCTTAAAATGAATTATTGAGTTTAATACCTAGCAATTATTCTAGCCTCTTTAAATATATAATTGTTAGTGTGGTATCTTCTTCTTATTTTCAAATATTACCAATACATAATTACCTAGAAATTATGAGACATCAAAATTACATGCTTTTCCTCCTTTAAATTTTGGAAGTTTTAATTAAATTTTAAGCATAATCTTTTTAGAAGTCCGAATTAACATGGTACTGTTAATTTAAAAGATAAATTAAGTTACAAGCATATTATGTAAAATTATAACTTCAATTGATAATTGAAGGTTTAGAGAAATTAATTAATTTGGAGCTTTATAAATCTTTTTTTTTTATGTATATATAATTTTAAATAATTGTTCTAAGTAGTGTGAACACTTGAAATTTAAAGTCGTCTATTGGTGGAGTCCATCAAATTTCAAGATTCGAAATTAAAGGTAACTTAAATTTTTATCTGATCTTGGATAAACACGATAAAGACATACACCAATAAAATTTTGGCAAATTTTACGCAAGATACACTTAGTTTACATATAAAAATAAATTTGGATTAAACTTGGGTCGTGCCCATTGAAGGAAAAATTGTATGAAATAACAAACTATTAATTTAAATTAAATGTTATAGCCATGGTTTGTTTTATTTGTAATTCGCAACAAACATCTCATTTTTTTGCCATCTGGTTCGGTATACAATTAGCCATTTTCGGTATACAATTACCCAATCGGTATACAAATGTATAAAATGTGTTTGTGTTTGTATAAAGCGAGAGAAAAGTGTATATACAAATACAAATACATATATTTTATTCCTATACACTAATAATTATACAAATACAGATCTTATTATACAAATCACAATGTATAAATGAATTTATACAAAACTGAACAATTTGTACCTAGCGAATTATACAAATCAAAAGCTCCATAGCAAACCTAAAATTTGCTATGAAGTGCAATTATGCAAATAATAGCTATAAACATACAAATATGATTCTTATGTTTGTTATATGTGAAAGTTGCTTTTTATTTTTTATTTTTTTTTTGGTTTCCCACCCGGTGTCCGGAGCCCACATTTGAGCTCCTATTAAATTCTAATCGCGCACTGCAGGGCCCATTCGAGGGTGACGCTCCCAACATAATTTTCTGATCATGCCCATTTATTAAAATCAAAAGAAAGCATACATAATACTTGGATCTAAAAGTGACCCAAGCCCAAAACATAAAGAAGCAGAGCGGCAAAATGAAAAGAAAAGCCTACTAAATCAGAGCCTATAAGCCAGTGGCGGAGGGAGGATTTTCATCAAGGGTGTTCAAAAAAAATTAATCACGTAAATAATATCCACAAATAAACGGGTCGAATCGGATATAAACGGATCGGATTAAACTGATCGAATCAAGAAGAAAATGGTTTTTTAATATTTGACTTTGTAATTAACGGTTAAACTAATAAAAACTAAATTTCCAATCAGTGTTTTAATTTTTTGGAACTAAACATCATTTTCTGATTGCATTATTATTTTTTAAAAAATATTAAAACGCCTAAAATATAAGCTGATAAAAAAATGCCTCTGCCCGAATTCGAACACACGACCTCGCGTGCAGTGGAGCGAATTCCTGAACCCCCAACGCCACTGAGCTACGCCTTTGGTGTTTCTTCAGGGGGTTCAATAATATATATACACACGTAAATTAATATTTTAATCTTTATATATATAGTGTAATTTTTCGACGAACAGGGTTCAGATACCCCCTTGGTTTAACGTAAATCTGCCCCTGCTATAAGCCAATAGATAATTGATCGGTTCATCTTCTTCGACAATGCTCCAACAACCATGGTTGTAATCAACTCAAGTTTCAGTGGGTCTTGCCTTACTGAGATGATCTTGGTGGAAAAATAAAGAACTCGAAAGAATTTCATGTTAAAGTCTACACGTGTCACAAACATCATGGAATTAACCTCCTTGAAGTCTTCTTCAGGTTTATAACATTACATTCAGATCAACTAATGCGAGGTAAGCCCTATATTCTCTTCATTTCTTATAAGTATTGATGGATTTTATTATTATCTCTTTTTTCTTAGTAGAATGAGCTTCGAGGAGTTGATAAGGATCCAGATTTAACATGTATGTCCTCAACTTAATCAAAATCAATTCGATTTATAATCATGTTTTTCCTTTTAATCTATTGATAGTTTATCTTTTATCTCATTGTTTTCCTAGTTATAACTGAAATCTTGCATCCCTTGGGGTTGTGTTGAATCGTGTACTAAATTGCCTCTTTGTGTATTGAAATATCTTTTTTGACACTTTTTTATTCTTAAATTCGGCATCATGTTCTTTTTTCAATTGTATTATCATTTTTTATTGTGATGGAACATCATGTATTGAGTTATACTTAAACTTTTGTATACCTGCAAAAATGAGAAAAAAGTTGGTAAAAGAATCATCCAATTGATTTCCTTATTTGAGAGTATACTCTACTTCTATTGTACTATTACTCATCAAGTGTTTAATCCTCTTTATCTCTATGGAAAATGTCCAAGGTACCTCCTGAATCTCATCTAAGATTTTCTTAAGAATTATTGAGATGTGAGTCTGTCTCCATGACACTGATAGTAAGTTCTTATTAATTGAGTGTTCCATACCTACTCTCATTACTACAACTACAACACCCAAAAATCTTCTATCCTTCTTATTTCAGCGAAGACAACATTTCCTTCTTCATTCCTATTGCAAAATGCACTAAATTAGGACCAAATTTTTCTTTACATGCACCATCTGTGTTACATTTATAAAAAACATTTTTAGGATATTTCCATCTGATTACCTTACAAAAAATAAGATGGGTGTACTCTTCAAACATTTTCACCTTCATAAGTCATGTATTTGGAATTTTCAACAGCTATAAATATACTTGCTTTTGGAAAGCTTATGCAGATTCTATTCACCTCCACAATCATAATATGCCTTGATATTGTACCTCCACATATAATAATGTTCCTCATCTTCATACACTTTTTGCATTCTGTCCCACGCTTCATACCTCCTCTTTCTTCTTAAGGTAAGATAAAGGGCCAGGCATGGTGGGGTAGGAGTATCCAGTCGGGCCCCGGCGCCCAGCTCAACTGGAGAGGCCTAGCATGATCTGAGAAGTGCTAATTCGGTTCGAATAGACTTCATGCCAGTGAAAGTCAGCTGAACACCGTGATTGATGAGTGGGTAGGTGGGTTAGGTGCTCCTCTTGCCCAATGAGAAGTAATGAGGCTAGTCTCCCCCTACCCCCTTTACCCTTGTCCGTGTGTGGGCCACCCTTCTGGTGAAAGGCTATCAGTGCTTCCAGAGCTGCCAACTCAACTTTTCTTTATGTCATCTTCAGAGTCTTCCTTCCTAGTAGTTTATGTCTAGTGCGCTGGTATACCAAGTAGATGTTTATCTTTTTTACTTCAGCGAAAATGTTCATACAATAAAAGTTGAAACTACCCCATATAAATCTATCCACTTAGCCATATACTCTAAACTCGATCACTTGACAATATTCTATCTAACTTGAAGAAAAGATCATTGTATCCATATTGCTCCTGCAAACATACTCAACGAGCTGTTAGAACCAGGACAAGTAATAAACAAGTGATCAAAAGTCTTTTTTGGCATTGTTAGTACAATAACATCACCCTACCTCTTATGTCACTTTAATCTTCACTAGCACCTCCCCAATAGGAATTATGCTTCCAAAATCTCTAAAAGGAAGAAAACTTTGAAAGAGATTCCATTTTCCCATATGTTCTTTAGAATATCTTGTGGTTTCCTTTTCTATCTAATTACTTCTCATGAACTTTCCTGGTTGGCTCCTATGATATCGGATGGTGTTCCTAAATGGATCGAAGTTGGAGCGCCTATTGGAAAGAAAGACCTTAATATAGCAGCAAGGTTCTGGTTTGGCTTCATCAATAGTACTATCATGCCATCCTAGAACGAGTCGATTCTCCGCCATGCCAAAACAGCCTGTCTTGGTTGCATCATTGCTGGGACAAGGTTGAACTTAGGGATGATCATTGCACAGGTCATGAGGGCCAAGCAACACCAGACTTCCCTTTTTTTCCGGTATTGATCACCGAGTTGTACAGGCGAGCTCAGGTGCCTAGAGATGAGAAGAAGGATGTGGAAGTGATTCCCACCTCCTGTACCGACATCCGGAGGATTGAGGCAAAGTATTTGAAGGATGAGGCCGAGAAGAAGAAGGCAACCCCGGTGGATACATCCCCGGTTGTGGACACTGATGCACTACCTGCAGAGGCACCTTTTCCTACTCCGGCCCCTGGGCCTTCAGGTACATCTAGCACTGCCCCTTTCATGATGCCTAGTACCTCTACAGCTCCCTAGACTCCTAGGTCTGGTGCTCCTACTGCTTCTACTTCCCAGCCTCCACTCACCCAGGTTGCATTGCTACGGATGGGGTACCTAATCCATTCTACCGATAGGCGTGCCTCCAGGCTTGAGGCCACCACTCCTAGCATGATCGAGAGGGCCCTTGCTAATGTTGTGACACCCTTGAGTTCTACTATTGATGCCTTTGCGGCAAGGATAGTGGTGTATGAGCAAGGCTAAGGGGCCACTGAGGAGGTGATGGCTCTAAAGGTCGCTATTGCTGAGCTGTGGAGAGATATGGATCAGATGAAGTCCACCGACATGTCGATGATTTTCGAGATGGTGGAGATCCCTGATATGCCAGTTAATCCATACGTCCGGCTACCATCGGAGATGAGGTTCAAACTGAGAAGGTATCTGCAGAGTTTGAGGCTGAAACCGATGAGGAGCTTCTGGGTGTTGATGATGAGGCTTCTTATGACGGCCTTACAAAGATTGAGGAGGCCATGGTCCAATCAACTATGCAAATCTCTTTGGCAGGCACTCCCTTGACTGGCCCTAGTGAAGCCGGCAGTGCTAATGTGACACTAGGCACTGATGCCCCGACAAGTGGAACGACTGTTTAGACAGGACCTTTCTTTACATTTCTCTATGTCAATTTTATTGATTTTAGTGTTTTATTGCATTTGAAGATAAATTGTTTTTTTTTTAAATTTGTGGTAGGGTGAGGTATTTCCATACCTACCTCTTGTGATTATTACTTTTGTTTATATATTGGTTTTGTTGTGCTGTAAATTGTGTTTTGGCACTGTTTTTGTGGATGTTTGAGCTTGTGGCTCCGTATTTTGAATGAAATTGGGTTTTGGGCCCTTCTAAAAAATTTATGTCACCTCTTGTTGTGTTTGAATGTGGCTGTTCTTATGCAAATTTGAGTATCAGTCACGAACAATACCGATGAATCAAATAATACTCTTAATCGAACAAAAAATGAATGTGCGGCTACGATGAGGCCAAATGAAGTTGCATAGACAATGTGTGAACTTTTTGAATCTCGTTGTGACTAGTCGGTTATCAAATGAGTCCCTTGTAATGAACATTGCACACTAGTGAAAGTGTGGAGTCTTGTTTGATATCGGTGCCAATGCCTTGTGTGATGACACCTAGAATTTGCCCCGTTGGTCCGGTTGACTAAGTGATGCAAGCTCTTGAAATGATCTTAGGCAACAGTCTTAAAGAGTGAAACAATTTGACATTATACCTCTTTTGTGGCCTACATTGTGAGTGTGTGAACTTTATTTGAACACCCTTTGAGACTTATCTTTTTCTTGGAAGAAACTTGAGCAAATGAGACCTCTCTTTACCCATTCACCCATAATCCTCATAAAGTGTGGTTTGTTTGAATAGCCAACTTAGGCCAAAAGACTAAATTGGGGGTGTGGTGAAAGGAGAAGGTAAATCAAGAAGTGCAAAGAAGTCTCCCGTTGATCCATGGTTGTGAAAAAGATGGAATCCCTCCATACAAAAAAAGAAAGATGAAAAAGAAAAAGAACGAAAAAGTTGAAAAAGAAAGTTGTGAAAGTGCAAAAGAAATGGGGTGTTCAGTATTCCATGAGAAGTGAATAAAGGGGTAACTTTTGAGCATGGTGAAAATATTGAAGAAAAGGAAAGAAAGTGGTGTTCATACCACATTTCATAAGGAAAGCAGCCATTGAGCTTAAATGAGCATACCTTTACACTCAGCCCCGTTACAAGCCTTGAAAAGACCTCTTTGATCTTGAGTGAGCTGAAGCGAGTGTTGATTTGATAGTAAGGGAAAACTTATGAGTGAAATCATGCATTGTGTTCATCTTTATGAGTGTGAGAGTTGTATCTGATTCCAGAGCTTTAAATTGTGAAGAATAGTGTGTGAATTTGGAATCATTCTTTGGGTGAGGGCATTTGAGTACCTTTGTTGAGCTTGAACTTGCATTTGAAGCAAGTATTGTGACCTTGAGAATCTTTGATAATGGTGAGTCACAACTTGAATCTTTGAGTGCACAATTGATCCTTGCATAAGTAAGTTGAGTCTTTTTGTGTGCATTCATGATTGAGTCTTGTGTAACACATTTTGAGACATCCTTTTTGAATTGCTGAACTTAAGTTTTACTTGAGGACAAACAAAAGTTTAAGTTGGGGGTGTTGATGAGTCCGAGATTTGGACTCATTTGGGGACTTATTTACAATGATTTAGTGTCCTCAAATGCTTATTTTGTGCTAATAGTTGATGTAAAACCCTTGATTTCCAGGTATAAGGATTGAGGAATCAAGAAAGGAAACAAAACGGAATGAAGCGAGCTGAAAGAGTGAAGAAAAGAAAGTCTGGTGATCGCCTAGTCCACTTGGAGAGTTGTCGAATGGCTATTTGACCGCCTAAAGTTCCAGTGTGTCAAGCCTTGAAGGAGAAAACCAAGTTAGCAAGAGAAAGGAGCAGTCGGCGAATCGTCGAGTGGTTTTGCGATGTAGTGCTTGATCGCCCAAAGTTACAGACCTTGAGAAAGCTGAAGGCCAAGGCAGAAGGACGAGAATATTGACCAAAGGGCGGATCACCGAGTGGATCAGCGATCCCGACTTACTACGTTGAATGGCCCTTCGCAACATATTTTTGGCGACTATAAATACATTTTTGAACATTTAGTTTAGCATCAGATTATTATTGAATTTTTAGTCCTAAGTTTTTTATATTGAATTCTAAGTATTGAGACAAGTTTTTCTCTAGTTTTTTCTTAGCTTTGAAGAGTTGAAGTTTTTTACTTTCGAGAAATTGGAAGTGGGTCTTTGAGATTCTTCGAATTGGAACATTGTAAGAACGAAATCAATCTTACCCAGTTGATGGAAACTCAATTTGGTAACAATTTTTTATCTTTTTATAATGTCTACTTAAAATCCCAATTCTTGGGGTGTGATTATGTGATTATGCGTTGATTTAGTTTATGGGTATTGCTAATTGTTAGTTTAAATGTTGTTTAGAAGTGAATCAGTAATTGTGGTTTAATTTAAGAATTGTAGTTGCAAATGCAGTTCTACCTTCGTGTGAGTGGTTTTAAAACCTAGTTTATTGATTGATGGTCAGTGGATATTGGGTTGACATGAGTTCAGCTCGAGAGAGTGAATCTTAAACTTAGTTCCACATATTCAGCTCGAGAGAGTGAATAGACTAAGGTGTAGGCTGGTCTTATTTTGCTTGCTTGTTGATGGTCGAGAGAAATCAACTTGATTCGCGGTAAATTGTTCGAGAGAAAATTTGTTCCCTTTATGGCTTAGCTTACTCACTAATATTCAGCTATTTCCTAACATTTGTAATTACCCATTTGTCTATATTAGACTATAATCGAATCACATCCCAAGAACCTGTCTCATTATTGTTATTTTGTATTGTTTCCGTTGTTGTAGTTGATAATTAAAACCAAAACCCCTTTATTTGACATTTGTGTCATCCCCTCATTTGAATCATGTTTTTATTTGATAATGTATATTCCCTATGACTGATTTGACCATGTTCACACTTTACTATTAAATCTTAAACACGTACCACTCCCTGTGAGATTCGACCCTGACTCATTTAATTGGGTTATATACTGATTAACGATCGTTGATGCTTAGAATTAGATGAAGTGTCTTTGAAACGTTATTAATCAATAATTTGTTGCTCTAACACTGGGTCTAAGGGCGGAATACTTGTAGTCTCAGCTTGCACCTCTTCCTTTTGTCCAACATTCTCCTCATTCTCAACCTCTACATTCTCCTCTACCTCTTCATGATGCACATGAGGGGCCTCATTTCTGGGACCATTCTCAACTGGTTCTCCATCCCTAGTAGGCACCACCCTTCCTCGGCCTCTACTCCTAGCTCTTCCTCTACCCCTGCCTCGACCGTGACCTCTTGCTGCAGATACCTCAGCTGGAGCATTGACAGGAGCTACAGGCCTGACGCCGTTGAACCTAGTATTAACAATTTGTGGACAGAAGAATGAAGGAGATTAGATACCAATTCGAATCGTTAGATACCAATTGAAATCAAGCTATAGCAAGAAAGGAGACAAGAGAAGACAGAAAGATTTCCTAAATTCCTATAGCCTCTCGAAGAAAAGTACAGACGTCTCCGTACCGTTTCGCAAGACTCTACTAGACTCATTTTGGTACATCGAGATGAATGAATCTAGGGCTCTGATACCAACTTTGTCACGACCCAGACCATCGTGATTGACACCCACACTAACCCTCCGGTGGGAGAACCATTAATACTAATTAGCTAACTAAGAACTACACAACTTAATAAAAACCTAAGGCATTTAAAGTTACAAAATTAGGTTTAAATGCTAAGGAAAAGAAATACAGTTCCCATAAACTCCAAAAGTCTAACAAAACAATGCGGAAAATAGCGCCTAGAACTTGAAAATCAATATACCAAAACATCTAAGGTTCCACCATAAGTCTAAACAAGAAGGGGTACAATGCCATACTAAACATAAGAAATCTAAAGAACTAGCATAAGTCCGAAATGTGGACATAAATAGAAAGAAAACTCATGGCAGCTCGGAAGAACTGGCTCACCCTTGAATTCGAAACGCTCACTGATCTTCTAAACAAGGTCTGTCAATAGCCTCCTGAAGATGTTTTGTACTCAACAAAGAAAGACCAGGTGCAATATCGGTACACAACCACAGTATACTAGTAGGATCACACGGTTATCCCACTAAGTGTAACATATATATGTCAATACAATATAATAATAACATGCATACACCAAACATATACAATATCAACATCATTTACGAACAACGTACAATTTCACAATACTCAAGATATACATTTATGTCAAGTCAATGATCCTCTCATGGAACCCACACCCAAACTGTTAGCGTACCGGTACGTGGTATCCGATCCAATGTTTATGCCGAAATGTGGAAACAGATCCCGTGTTTATGCCAAAATGTGGCAATCGATCCAAGTTAGTATGTTGGAACACAACACCCGATCCATTCAACAAGCCATAATCACAATCACAAGTACATTCTCATAATCATACAATCAAGTCATGATTCGTGGCATTTAATTATCCGTCTATTTCATTTACGATTAGTGTGATTAATAATGCAACATTCGCATACATACATGTATTATAATTAAGCAAGAACAAACATACATTACACAACATAAAATCTAAACCATCACCTACCTCGAAACAAACTTGTATCTCCTAAGAAACTTGATTCTTCCCTTTCCAGATTCATTCCACTTGTTCTTGGTCTACAAACAATTAATATAATACGGGAATCAATAAACAATAACTAATTACCCTACCAATAATTCTATCAACCCTAGATCAAACCCATGATCCCAATTTCCCAATTAGGGTTCTTTCCACCATAATTTTCATATCAAAACCCTCCCCCATCGATAATTACCCACTAGATTACATTCTACGGATCGAAAAATGGATTCAGGGAGTTAAAACCCTATCTTTAGCCTTAAGAATGGTGAAAAACCGTCAAGAAAGCACATGGGGTCGTCTCTTTGCTCTCAAAGTCAAAAAGTACAGAATAAAATGTTTTTGGGGTTTATTTCTGACTTAAGTCGCATCTGTCCCGCCACAGCGGTACTCACCCCCGCTACAGCGGCCCTGCCTTGGCAGGAAAATCTCGCCTTAGCGGCTTGCATAGAAACAGTGAGCAAAATTAAGAATTCCAATACCCCTATTTCACAACACACCTTCAACCAATGACACTCAGAAACTACCCGTTCACGCAAAGGTCAATTTTGAGAGTTCTACTCACCCGAATTCAATTTCGTAAAGTCGTACGAGTTCCTTAACGTTTTAGCTATCTACTCATGTGATCAAATTCATAATTAGATCGCCTCATTGTTACCAGATTTTCCTAGACCTTACAGATTCCGATTTCATCCAAATCTGAACTAGATGGGAAATTCCAAGTTACTACGAAAAAGTTTTCCGGCCTAAAATTTATATCCATTGGCTTTTCTATAACAATGGAAACCGATCGTTATAGATTGTCATCCTTTCTTGAGATTTGATTGAGGTCAGTTGTCTATAGTCGTTTATAGATCCTTGATTGAACATCTTCAAGTTGTAGTTGTTCCGTCATCCTTGAGTGAGATCCTGATTGCCGTGATTTCAAGATTTGGTTTCCACTGGTTATGCCTCTATTTTGGACCTGCTTGAATCTTTCCTTTTGATAACTGAATATCATGCAAATAAACACAATTATTTATCATTAAAATAAATCTTGCACTAACAACCTTTATTTATAATTTTGTAAAATAATATGTAAAATATAAAATAATAATATATAAACACAAAATCAAAAAAAATATTCTATAAAAAAGATTCTTGAAATGAAATTTACATAACTTATGAGCTATAATAATTAATTAATAGGGGATGTATTAGTAAATATTTATATATGGAGGGATATTTTAGTCTTCAAAAAATAATTTTTTTCTTCTCTTTCTGCTTTTTCAAGAATTAGAAATTTTTAGCTTCTTTCCAATAAAAAAAAATTGTTTCTGCTTTAATTTAAAAACAGTTAGAAGGATTTGCCAAACACTTGAATTTTAAAAAAAAGTGTTTTAATCTATTGAAAATTTCACGCTCCTAGCCTACACCCTGGATGTGGCCGACACTCGAGAACCATTGCTGGCCCTAAGCGAACCCTTGGCCCGGCTCAACTCTCAGCGGAAGACTTACTCAAAAATAAAAGAACTTTTAAAAGTAATTTTACTCAACTCTCTAAAAAGTAAACTCAGAACATTTTAGAAATAAAACATTCACTACCCAAAGTGACAACCCAAATCTTTAAACATTAAACACTGGAAATGAAAAAGGCTTATGAACTAATATTGTCTATCTATCTATGAAGCCTCTAATACTACGAGGGATGTCGGAACAAGACCCCTGACATCCCAACAACTGAAATACTAGAAAAATAAAGAAGGGATCCTCCGGAAGCAAGGAAGCTCACCAAACAAATTTGGAACTCGACTGGATCAACGAAGCGCTGGTTGATGATCCTAGTTACCTGTATCTGCATCATGAAAGTTGCAGGCCAAATGACGTCAGTACATGGAATGTACGAGCATGTAAGGGGAAATCTAAAACATTACATAAACTTGAATTGGAACTGAAGAAACACTTACCTCGTCTCAACTCACTCAATCTCAACTCATTTCAATATAAAACAAAGATGCAATATAAAGAAAAGCTTTAAAAACAGTAGATAACAACTCAATGTATTGAAAAATACAATATAACTCATTTTGTATGTAAAAATACAAAATAAACTCCGTTTGGAGATTCTCTAACCAACAACCATCACTATGAGCTATGTGATGATACAACGTCTCGTCCACGCTGTCAGAATTGTCCTATACCTTGCCGGTGTATAGAACTTCTCAACTAAGTGGATTCACTAGTCTATGCTTAAAAGCAATAATGAATCATCTAAAAAATATGACCATTTCTACCCACGTTGGCTACATGGTTTATGAGGGCTGTGAGTTGTTTGAACTCTCCCTCATATCGGTTCTCAATACTACTTCCAAAATATAACTTAGCTCATATCTTTTTAAAGAAAACATTTCCTCATCCTCAACTTTGAGATTATTACTCAAAAGATTTATTTAAAAAGAGATAGTGCTCAAAACTCCTCATAACTCATTTGGAAATCTCAGTTTCCTCCTCTTTTTAAAATGTGAAAGCATTTACTCTTGAGAATACTTAGTTCTCATAAATTTATTTTGAAAAATGAACTCAACTTTACTCATCCTCAAACTCAAGCCTTAAAACAAGTTTTAAAACAATGTAAAATACTTCTCAAAAGGACTTGAAAGAATTCTCAAAACTTAACTTTTAACTCTACCTTGAATATGAATTATGAATTCAAGGTTACGATTCATGTTATGAATGATCTTTCGATGTTTAGATGTAGTTTAGAGTGATTAGAATTAGTATGGAGCAAAGGTATACTTTAAAAGAACTTAAACGGAGCAAACAACGGAAAAAGTGTGGAGGCAAATGACCCGGGCGCATTGCTGGCGCGGAGCGCTAGCCCCTGAAGTTCAGAGAACAAAATCTGGCGCAATGCTGGGGCGGCCCTCCCAGGATAATCTGACGAATTTCATCTCTCATTTTCTGATCCTAAATCACTTTTAATCGAATGATTTCCTCAAACTTTCCTTAGATTCCATTACCCAATACGAGTACCCAAGAATCTACTCAAAAGTAACTCTTAAACTCGATACAATTACCTCAATAACTCATCAAACCCATCCTAATTCAAGAATAAAAACAATGCTTCAAGAACACTCATCAAAAACTTAAATCCTTCAATCTTTATGGATGAATTTGAATATGTAAATCATGATTGACGTGTGGGTGAACGAATCCAACACTATGAAAACTTACATACCTTAATTTGGTTAAACAATCTTTGATTCGCAAGAAAACTCGATGAACGCCTTGAACTTTTCTCCTTCTCTCCTCTTCTTGAACTCCTCTCAAAACCCTAAGCGTATTTGGGATTTGTAAAACTGACCCAAATCATATTTGACCCTAAAATATTTACTAATTTTGTTTTAAGCTGATGGGGTAAGAAAAAGACTAAAATACCCCTCACTAATTCGGGTAATTATCCTTAACTGGATAGGTTGACTTCAAACTGCCATATCTCCTGTCACACCCCTTTTTTGCGCACGGTGGAAGGGTTTTTCAAACACTACAGGAAACTTGACCTTTAACGACCACTTTTTAACGAAGAGATCTAAATCCCGTCGTTATAAGTGCATTTATAGCAACAATATTTTTTTTCGGACGTCAAAGTTAACTTTTAGTCCAATATTAACGAGGGGTACTATTTAATCACTAAAAAATATAATAAGATATCTCATAAACTTAATTAAAAACATAAATGTCACTTTTTTAGAACATACCTCCACTAAAATTCCACTATCCTCTGTTCCTTCAAAATAAAACCCTTATCTTCTCTCTATTTTGAACAAAAAAATAAGTTGAGATTTTTCAAGTTCCAAGAGAAATTGCTTGTCAGGTACAACAAATACGATCTTCACGACAAATAAATTAAGGTAAGGTAAGTGTAATCATTTAAAAAAAAATTAAATATAGATTTATTAAAATGATTCGGATTATATTAAATTCACTAATATATTAGTCCAAATAAATATTATGGATTAATATAATTGAATTAATTATTTAAATTCAATAAATATGAATTTAATTAAAGCCCGCTCCATAAAGCCCATATGTCATGTCACTTAAATCTGATTGGCCGAAGGGAATCCTATTCCAATCACAACTCCCCTATTCTAAAACTATAAATAGGGGTCCTCATAATTCAGAAAAGAGGACCAAGAATTTGAACAAGAAGCTAGAGAAAACTCGTGGATCAAAAGCCGCAATTTCTCTACAAGTTCAAGAATTCGAGAATTCAAGTGTTCAAAGTTCAAGAATTGAAGAAGTCAAGATCAAATTCAAGAATGATCAAGATCAAGACCGCCAGATTTAAGATCAAGCTCGAAGCCCTTGAATTCAACTAGAAAGTCAAGATCAAGTTCAAGTCCAAGATCAAGATAAAGTTCAAGATCAAGTCCAAATCCAAGATCAAGATCAAGATAGAGATCAAGATCGAGATAAATCCCAAGTTCAAGATCAAGCTCAAGAGCCCTTGAATTATATTTGAAAAGGCGAATTCAGAGGAATTATAGAGATTGTAACACTTGCACTTGAAATAATAAAACGATTGTTGCATAATTTTCCATTCTTGATTATTGTTTTCTCGACGCAAATTTTTATTGTCTACAAATTCTGGCCCGCCCAGTGGGAAAATCTCTACCTCTCATCTCAACTTTTCAAGCATCAAATAATATCGAGATGACTTCCATGAAGAACAACTCTCGATCACCTGCTTCTAAGGCCACTAGCTCCAAGTTCTCTACTGAAGTTGAAGACATTCTAGGTGTTACCTTTGGAAGTTTCGGAGCTGTTACGAGGAGCAAAGTTGTTATGCTAGGACAACAAACACCTCAAGTGTCGTCTGCGTCAACTCCAGTTTTTGTCTGCGACTCCAAAAAGATCACTTCTTCCATAAATGTTTTAGAAGGGGAAAGCAGTATTGCTGAAAAGATCAAGGAGACCTTAGCTCTACTTGAGCAATCTAGTTCCAAGAACTCTACGACAAGAAAGAACTATGATTCAACCAATGAATCATCTCCACATCCATCGCATAACGTGATTCCACTGAAGATCAACTTACGCGACAATCCATAATACTCTCCTACATCTCCAATGATCATGTAAACAATGGTGACTGTTGCTTCTTCCCCTGAAGAACAACTCGCAAATCTGACGAAGTTGGTTGAAGGATTGACAAAGCATGTACAACACCAAGAGTCTAGAATCGATAAGTTGATGGATCGAATGGAAGGAATTTTAGATGGAGAAGCGAGCCATGCGCCTAGAAAGGGTGTTGAAGTTCAAGTGATCGAAGATCCTGTGAAGAAAGCACCGCTTGTTAGTGAGATGCCAGTTTCTTCTGAAGAAATGATCCCACTCGATCGCTTGAAGGAGTTCATTGAAGGCACTATCAAAGATAAGTATGAAGTCTCCACCAAGTCTTCTCATATGTATGCCAAGCCATACACTGCAAGAATTGATAACTTAAAAATGCCTGTTGGTTATTAGCCTCCCAAATTTCAACAATTTGAGGGTAGAGGAAATCAGAAGCAACATGTTGCACACTTTGTGGAGACATGTAATAATGCTGGAATATATGGAGACTATCTTGTCAAGCAGTTTGTCCGGTCTCTAAAAGGAAATGTATTTGATTGGTACACGAATCTTGAACCCAATTCTATTGATAGTTGGGAGCAACTAGAGCACGAGTTTCTCAATCAATTCTATAGCACGAGGCGTACTGTAAGCATGGTAGAACTTACGAATACTCGCCAAAGGAAGGATGAACCAGCCATAGACTTCATAAATCAATGGAGAAACGCGAGCCTGAATTGCAAGAATAGGCTTAGTAAAGCTTCTGCAATAGAAATGTGTATCCAAGGGATGCACTGGGAGCTTCTTTATATCTTACAGGGTATAAAACCAAAATCCTTTGAAGATCTAGCTACTCGCGCTCATGATATGGAGTTGAGCATGTCCTCTGCCAGAAAGGATATGACGTTTGTCCATGACCCTTGCAAAGGAAGAGACAAGCAGGAACCTAAGAGATAGAGCAAATTTGTGCCCAAGAACGACAACAAAGAGTCAATGAATGTTAATGTGTCACCTGTGAAGTTCACTACGAAGGAAGGGAAGAAACAAAGTGTGAGAACGAATTTCCAAGTGCGTTCAGACCAAAAATCGATCCTAAGGGAAATGCAAGAAAAGGAATACCCCTTCTTGGACTCTGACGTTTCTAATATTTTTGATGAGTTGCTTGAATGAAAACTCATTAAGTTGCCAGAGATGAAGTGACCTGATGAAGCTGGAAAAGTTGATGACCCAAATTATTGCAAGTATCATAGACTTGTGAGTCATCTTCTTGAAAGATGTTTTGTCTTCAAGGATAGGGTGATGCGATTGGTTAGAGAAAAGAAGATTGTCCTTGATGATGAGAAAGCTAGTTCTAATCAAATCTCCATCACATTCGGCTCGCTCGATCCGATCCAAATATGTATCGCAGAAAAGCATAAAGAAGAGTCATTGGAGCTAGACAAATCTCAAGTTGATATAAATGGTAATGAAGGCTGGATTCTTGTGACTAGGCGAAGACGCAACAAGTCAAGCTTACGAAAAGAATCATGTGAGAAACCGATTAGAAATAAGATGGTGAAGAAACTGGCAAAGCAGAAATCAATAAAGCGCCCAAAGAAGGCAAAGGTAGAAGTGCATCACTACCAGAAACCCCGACATCCTGTAACTCTAGAAGAATTCTTACCAAGTTGGTTGCGCACAAAGTCTACTCAAGAAAACGTCGAGGCATCATGTTTTAATGTTGATAAAGAAGAAACAATGAATGTGTCTCCAACTGACAAAGAAGGAACAATGAGAGAATCATCATCAAAAGTGTCTCCTAGTGGCGAAGAAAAAGCAACAAGGGAAATCTTGTCAATGGTGTCTCATTCATCTTCTGAAAAGCCTATTGAACCTTCTTCCCAAGAAGCACATACATGTGATACAAAAATCACATTCACAGATAATGATCTTCTATTTAGTGAAACACTACACAATCGTCCTTTGTATATGGTTGGTCACATGCTAGAGAAGAAGATAAATAGAATCTTGATAGATGAATGATCTGGAGTCAACATTCTACCTATCCACACATTGAAGGAACTCGGCATCACGACCAAAGAACTTAGTGAAAGTCGTTTGTTGATACAAGGATTCAATCAAGGAGGACAGAGCCATAGGCTCTATTAAATTAGAAATCCACATGGAAGATTTGCGATCAAGCGCATGATGCACGTGATCGATGCAAAGACTTCATACAATATATTACTTGGTAGGCCTTGGGTACACGAGAATAGAATTGTCTCATCTTCTTACTATTAATGTCTAAAGTATCTTGAAGATGGGATTGAAAGAAAGATAGTTGCAGATGATAATCCTTTCACCGAAGTTGAGACGCACTTTGCCGATGCAAAATTCTATTTGAAGAGTTATGTTGTTAAAGGGACAAAATCTAATTATGTCAAATCAACCAAGTCTGACAAGATCACAACCAAAAGAATCGATACGGCTGTCGGAAAGGCAAAAGTTGACACTAAAGAACTTTGTCCTAATCTCAATGAAGGGAAGACCATGTCTTCAAAGAATAATTTGACTTCTGGACTTTTCTATGTTCCAAAAGTAAAGAAAGAAGAAGTCAAATCATCTAACCTTCAAAAAGATGCATTAAGAGGACTAACTCTTCCTATCAGACGGATTGATGCAATAAACTTGTCTTCAAAGATGCCAAGAAAGACAATCGCTCAAAATCAAGTCTGAGATGTGGCACTCCCTACAAAACGCACGGGAGAAGGTTTTGATCCTAATGCTTACAAGTTATTTGCGAAGAATGGATATAACCCTAATGAGCCATCGATGTTAGGAAAACTCCCATCAGTTGATAAAACCAGGCAAGCACGTGAAGGCCTAGGCTATAACCAACCACCGCCATTTCACATCTCCATAAGAAGAGTAAGCAATAATCATATAACTTTTGAAGATGATGTCACTGCTCCCACTAGAAAGCCTTCCATTTTTTATCGACTTGGAGAATCGACTGTAAGAACTTCTGTGTTCGAGAGATTAGGTCCATTGAAGAAGAGAAACAACAAGCATCGGAGAAGTTATCTAAAAGTGACAACACTGGCTTCATCTATAATCCAAAAGGATTTCAAAAGTTTGATTCCTTCTAGAATGAGGCGACGAGTGGAACTTGTGGTTTCGTGTAAATAGGAACTCAAGGCAAAGGCTCATACTGTGATTTACACAAAGGAGCGCGAGGAAGATAAAGAAAGTGTAGGCTCCTCATATCATGTTACAATCCAGAATGAGCACGATTTTTTGACTCAAATGAAGATTGATGAAAAGTTAGAAGATATTGTCTGGTGTTGTCATATATCTGTCAATGACAATGACCCTATAGAAGAGGAAGATGTTGGAGATGCTCCACCAGAACTTGAAGAAGGAGTGAAGACCATAATAGATCCCTTAAAGAAAGTTAACCTTGGCACTGATGAAGACCCAAGGCCAACTTACTTGAGTGCCTTTCTAGAAATTGATGAAGAAATCACTTATATGAATATACTCAAAGAATATAAGGACGTATTCACTTGAGGTTATAAAGAAATGCCTGGCTTGAATCCTAAAGTAGCAGTCCATCAGTTGGCAGTCAAAAATGGTGCTCGTCCTGTTAAGCAAGCCCAAAGACGTTTTAGGCCAGACTTGGTTCCATTGATAGAGAATGAAGTCAACAAACTCATTGAGGCAGGATTCATTCGTGAAGATAAATATCCTACATGGATTTCAAGTATTGTTCCTGTAAGGAAGAAGAATGGCCAAATTCGAGTTTGTGTTGACTTCAGGGATCTCAATAATGCATGTCCTAAAGATGAATTCCCTCTTCCCATTCCTGAGCTAATGATTGATGCCACCACTGGTTATGAGGCGATGTCATTCATGGACGGTTCTTCTGGCTATAATCAAATCTGCATGGCACCAAAGGATGAAGAACTCATCGCATTTCACACGCCTAAAGGTATTTATTGCTACAAAGTGATGCCTTTCGGTTTGAAGAATGCTGGTGCTACATATCAAAGGGCTATGAAAAATATATTTGATGACTTGCTCCATAAAAATGTTGAATGTTATGTGGATGACCTGGTGGTAAAGTCGATAAAGAGGAGTGATCATTTGAAAGACTTAAGAATGGTGTTTGAGCTTCTTCGAAGATATCAAATAAGGATGAATCCATTGAAGTGTGCCTTCAGAGTTATTTCTGGAAAGTTCCTTAGCTTCATTGTGAGACATCGAGGAATTGAACTAGATCATGCCAAAGTTGATGCAACATCGAAGATGCATGAGCCTCGAAATATTCATGAGTTAAAAAGTCTCCAAGGAAAGCTAGCCTAATTGAGGAGGTTCATCTCAAATCTAGTGGGACGATGCCAACCATTCGGTCATATCATGAAGAAAGGTACTCCTTTTAATTGGGACAAAACATGTAGCGATGCCTTTAAAAGTATCAAGTCGTATCTAGCGAAACCTTCAATTTTGGCAGCCCCTATACCTGGAAAGCTATTGATACTCTACATTGCGGCACAAGAAAGATCTGTAGGAGCCTTGTTAGCTCAAGAAAATAGTGAAGGCAAAGAAAACTATCTTTACTACTTGATTAGAACAATGACACCAAATGACCTGAACTATTCGCCAATTGAAAAATTGTGCTTGGCGCTAGTCTTCTCAATTCAAAAGATGAAGCATTATTTTCAAGCACATGTTGTTTGTCTTATTTCTAGAGCAAATCCCATCAAGTTTGTTATGTCGAAACCTGTCCTTAGTGATCGACTAGCAAGATGGTACCTCCAATTTCAACAGTTTCATATCGTGTACATCCCTCAAAAAGTTGTGAAAGGACAAGCATTGGCGGATTTCTTGGAAAACCATCCGATACCAGATGATTGGGAGTTAACTGATGAGCTTCCTGATGAAGATACAATGTTAATTGAAGTTCAACTTCCTTGGAAAATGTACTTTGATAGAGGATATACCGTGAGTTTACGGTATTTCTAATACATTTCACTTACAAGTTGTGTGTGTCTAGGGCCTTTTAATATTGGTTTTTATGTGTTTTTATCATGTTTTGCAGGAAAGGTGTTCAGGCGCGGAAGTATAGAGACAACTGCAAGAAATGCAGAAACAGGGCATTCACGGAGGTTATCTACGGATCGTAGGTCCATTCACGGTCCGTAGGTGATGACCGTAGATCAGCAGGCATGGAATTGAGGACAAATCAGGGAAATTTGACCAAGCGTGGAACCGCGGTGTCCATGTGTAACCACATTCTTTATTGAAACAATTTTCTTTTTAATGTGTCTAAAATTTTGTCTAACGTTAAAAGAAAATATTTAGTNTTTTTTGGAAGCAGAAATATTTTCTAAGTCCTGGCTGACAGAAGGGACTTACGGATCGTAGATCCATCGACGGTCCGTAAGTCAGTTTCGTTGATTGAAGACGCGTGCCTGAACAAACTTTCCTTAATTTGTTTCCCTTTTAATTTAGGATTTGTTTTCTATAAATAGGACATGTAAACCTCGTTTTTGGGGGTTAGATATTATTATTCTATTTTTACCTTATGACTTTGGAGATTAAGTTGCAACCCTAGCAATTATTGATTTCCTACATTCGTTTTGAAGATTTTGGCTTTGCAATTCAAGTTGAAATTCTGGGTTTATTATTCTCGTTACGTAAGTTCATGATTTATTTATCTAATATTATAAATTGTGTTCTTCCTAGTATGGGTAACTAAATCCACAACTAGGGTTGTGGAAACCATGAGCGATTAACAAAGTATTAATAGTAAATAAGCAATTTTTGAATAGTGTTTTGCACGCATTGATAATTTTTTCGTTTAAAAGTCTTTTTAACGAGTGCACGCGTTAGAACTCGCCTTGTTGCTACTTGCCGGATCAAGGAGGTAATCAACAAGGAAAGAATTATCAACATAGATTTAGTGTGATACTATCTAATAGGCTAGTGTCGATTGGTGCAAAGTAATAACTAAGCCAAACATCGATTATGATGTCTAATATGAGGTAAAGGTAAGGGTTAGTAATTATATACACGTAGCCAAATCAAGATGCGGGGTGAAATTCTCTAGATGCCGGATCAAGGGTTTAGAGATATCTAACTTATCACTTTGTATGTAATACACTAGGAAAGGATTGCGATTACTAGGATTACTGAGTTATGAGCTTGTGGGAAACACGTTTACCCTAGTTAATCTTCTCATCTTGATAACAACCGAAATTAACTTTTGATTATTGATTACTTACTGAATTCTTACAATTTCTTTCATAAATTCCCCCCCCCCCCCTTTATTTCTTGTTTCCGAAAGTATTTTGGCTAATTGAATATAATTGTTGGTTAAAGTAAACTCTAAACCATTTTCCTTGTGGGATCGACCCCAACCTACAAGTTGGGTTCTTTACTTGATAACGATTGCTTATACTTCTTTAGGGAGGTGTAATTTGAGCGTATCAAATTTTGGCGCCGCTGCCGGGGAAACTGGCTTTTAGATTTATTTTAAACTACATTATTGAACGTTAGTCAAATATTTCCTAATTTTACTTTTTCCCTTTTTTTTTGTCTCTCTCAGTTTGATGCTAGCACCAAGATCACACAATGCCTTAGCAAAGTGTAACAACCCTATAGTACATGGGATCGTAAAAGCACCAGGATCTTCCTTCTTCTGCACAAGGGATCTTGTAGCAATAGCGCTACAATGCTGCAATCTATCATCATCTTCAAAACTCACAAACCTTTTCTTTGTCACCATATCTTTCATAAACTTCGCATACCCAGGCATTTGTTCCAAGGCTTCTATCAAAGGAACATTGATAGAGAGTTGCTTCAACATAGTAATAAACTTGCGATATTTACCATCCTCAGTCTTCTTCACTAACCTCTGTGGAAAAGGTGGTGGAGGTCTAGGTATGGGGACCACTTTCTGAGATATCTCCACTTCTTGCTCTATTGCTTTCTCAGACTCTGGACTAACCGCTATCACATCCTCTTCCTTTCTAATCTCAACTTTCAGCACAGACGGCCTAGGTGGATCTATGGTTTGTTTACCCCCTCGAGTAGTAACTGTCATACAATGACCATCATTCTTTGGATTTTGGATGGTGTTGCTAAGAAGAGTCCCAGGTTAACGTGGGTTCACTGCAGTAGACAATTGAGTCATCTGCTGCTCTAGATGCTTTATTGACACTGCATGGGCATCAACCTTTTGTCCAATACCAGACAAGTCGCTTCTCATCTCCTTCACATTCTCATCAGTTGCATCAAACCTTCTCATCATCTTCTGCATCATATCTTCAATACGCGCCATATTGCCTCCAGTTTCCCTAGCACCAGATTCCCATTTTGAGGGGGAACATAAGGTCCAACCCGATCATTTCTGTTGTCATAGTTGTTCCTGTTGTAGTTGTTGTCGGGATTGAAGTTCCCATCCCGGACATAGTGACCCTCTCGGTTGTAATTTCCATAGTTCCGACCTTGGTTTCCTTGACCTTGGCGCCAATTTTCCGTGTTAGATACTTGGGCATTTTGTCAAAAACCCCCTGTCTGATCATTCACAGCATAAACATCTTCTTCATAGTAACAATCTTCCACTGGTGGTGGAGTTCTAGTTAAATAATTCACAGCATTTACCTTTTCTGGTCCTCCGCTCACATGCTTCAATACCAACCCCAACTCGGTCCTCATCTGGGTCATCTCTTCACGAATGTCATTTGTAGAGTTGTTATTTGTACTATGAACGGCAAATGTGTTTCTCCCAGTATCTGACCTCCGAGTGCTCCATGTTTTATTGTTACGAGAGATCCTCTCCAGTTTTTCAGCAATCTGTGCATATGTACAATCACCATAAGAACCTCCGGCAATAGTGTCAAGTACTGCTTTATTGTTATCATCCTGTCCTCGATAGAAATATTCCTTCAGTGACTCATCATCAATACGGTGGTTTGGGACACTTCTTACGAAGGCAGTGAATCTGTCCCACGAGCTACTCACAGACTCTCCAGGTAATGCCACAAAATTGTTGACCATATCTTTTGATTGAGCTTCTTAGACACTGGATAGTACTTTGCTTTAAACACCTCTGCCAGTTTGTCCCATGTGAATATTGAGTTATACGGAAGCTCAGTGAACCATACTGCAGCATCGCCTGTTAGTGACAGAGGGAACACTCCTAATCCAATAACATTCATATCCAAGTCTGGTCTACCTACACAACTTTTGCAAACCACCCTTAGCTTGGCTAAGTGAGCATGTGGATCCTCCGATGGCGATCCTGAAAATAAGCCTCTTGTTATAAGCATATACATCAAACTGCTAGTCACCACAAATGTGTGCCTTGGAGGTAGAGGAGGTAGGACAATGGGTCCATCAGAGTTTGCTATATCGAAGTTGCCCCGATAGTTGTCATGTTGTTGTGGGCCTGGTGGACCATGCACTCTCACTACATCTCCCAATTGGTTTTCAGCTAGACCCCGATTTTCCCCAACAACTACTCTTGGCTATTGTAACTCAACTGCTTCATCTAGATTTTCTCCGATAGGATTAACTGGAAGTCCTTGATTGTTCATTCTTCGCAAAGTTCTGTTCAACTCTGGATCGTACGGAGTAAGTAGTTCGTCTTGGCTCCGTGTACTTGGTATACACTAGAGTCGAAACCTGAGAGAGACAAAAACAAAGGGAAAAAGTAAAATTAGGAAATATTTGACTAATGTTCAATAATGTAGTTGAAAATAAATGTAAAAGCCAGTTTCCCCAGCAGCGGCGCCAAAATTTGATACGCTCAAATTACACCTCCCTAAAGAAGTATAAGCGATCGTTATCAAGTAAAGAACCCAACTTGTAGGTTGGGGTCGATCCCACGAGGAAAATGGTTTAGACTTTACTTTAACCAACAATTATATTCAATTAGCCAAAATACTTCCGGAAACAAGAAATAAAAAAGGGGGGAATTTGTGAAACAAATTGTAAGAATTCAGTAAGTAATCAATAATCAAAAGTTAATTTCGGTTGTTATCAAGATGAGAAGATTAACTAGGGTAAACGTGTTTCCCACAAGCTCATAACTCAGTAATCCTAGTAATCGCAATCATTTCTTAGTGTATTACATGAAAAGTGATAAGTTAGGTATCTCTAAATCCTTGATCCGACATCTAGAGAATTTCACCCCGCACCTTGATCCGGCTACGTGTGTATAATTTACTAACCCTTACCTTTACCTCATATTAGACATCATAATCGATGTTTGGCTTAGTTATTACTTCGCACCAATCGACACTAGCCTATTAGATAGTATCACACTAAATCTATGTTGATAATTCTTTTCTTGTTGATTACCTCCTTGATCCGGCAAGTAGCAACAAGGTGAATTCTAACGCGTGCACTCGTTAAAAAGACTTTTAAACGAAAGAATTATCAATGCATGCAAAACACTATTCAAGAATTGCTTATTTACTATTCATACTTTGTTAATCGCCATAGTTCCCACAACCCTAGTCGTGGATTTAGTTACCCATACTAGCAAGAACACAATTCATAATATTAGATGAATAAATCATGAACTTACGTAACGAGAATAATAAACCCAGAATTTCAATTTGAATTGCAAAGCCAAAATCTTCAAAACGAATGTAGGAAATCAATAATTGCTAGGGTTGCAACTTAATCTCCAAAGTCATAAGGTAAAAATAGAATAATAATGTCTAACCCCCAAAAACGAGGTTTACATGCCCTATTTATAGAAAACAAATCCTAAATCAAAAGGGAAACAAATTAAGGAAAGTTTGTTCAGGCACGCGTCTTCAATCCACGAGACTGACTTACAGACCGTCGATGGATCTACGGTCCGTAAGTCCCTTCCGTCAGCCAGGACTTAGAAAATATTTCTGCTTCCAAAAAATCAGCTTCTCTGAAGCAAACGACGGATTAACAGTACGGACCGTAGATCGACCTACGGTCCGTCAATCCCCTCCGTAGCTCCATACTTAAAATCTTCAAAAATCAGGTACTGGAACCCTCGCAGTTTCATTCTACGGATCAACAGTACGGTCCGTAGATCAATCTACGGATCGTCAATGGACACCGTGGTTCCACACTTGGTCAGATTTCCCTGATTTGTCTTCAATCCCATGCCTGCTGATCTACGGTCATCACCTACGGACGTGAATGGACCTACGGTCCGTAGATCACCTCTGTGAATGCCCTGTTTCTGCATTTCTTGCAACTGTCTCTATACTTCCGCGCCTGAACACCTTTTTTGCAAAACATGATAAAAACATATAAAAACCAATATAAAAAGGCCCTAGACACACACAACTTGTAAGTGAAATGTATTAGAAATACCGTAAACTCACGGTATCTCAACGGAGCTGCACATCGTGGCGGAGCTGGTGTTGGCATAGTGTTCATCACTTCACAAGAAAAGATCCTACTATTCTCCTTTACTTTGAAGCAATGTTGCTCCAATAATATTGCTGAATACCAGGCGTTGATACTTGGACTTGAGATGGTCGTTGACATGAAGCAATTAAACTTACAAGTCTTTGGTGACTCTCAGTTGGTGATCAACCAACTCTTGGGAAGTTATGAGGTGAAGAAGCCCGAATTGCGTCCTTACCATGATTATACTCAAAAGTTGATAGGATGGCTTGGAGATGTAACCCTTCAACATGTGCGTAGAACGGAGAATAAGAAAGCTAATGTATTGGCTGCTCTAGCTTCAATGCTAACCCTTCCTGATCAGACACAAGTGACTATTTGTCAAAAATGGATAGTATCACCGTCAAATGAGGAAGAATGTATAGAAAATGAGCTTAATCATCTCGTCGCCGTTTCTGAAGCCGCGAAGGAAGAGTGGAGACAACCCATTATTGACTACATGTGTTATGGGATACTTCCAGAAGATCCAAGGAGAAGGACTGACATTCGTCATCGTGCACCTCGCTTCTTTTACTACAAGGACACATTATATAGAAGATCATTTGAGGGTGTACTATTACGATGTTTGGGAGAGGAAGAAGCAATTCAAGCTTTGCAAGAAGCACACTCGAGAGTATGTGGATCACATTAATCTGGACCGAAACTCCACTTTCACATAAAGAGGATGGGGTATTATTGGCCAACTATGGTGAAGGATTGCTTAGATTATACTTGGAGGTGCTATGCTTGTCAATTTCATGTGAATTTCATACATCAGCTGCTCGAAGTATTGCACCCAACTATTGTATCTTGGCCATTTGACGTTTGGGGATTGGATGTTGTGGGACCACTACCAAAATCTTCTGGTGGACACTTGTACATCTTGGCTGCAATAGATTACTTCTCAAAATGGGTTGAAGTTGTCGCTCTTAAAGAAGTGAAAAAAGAGAATGTTGCAAATTTTATCCGAGTTAATGTCATCTATTGTTTTGGCATCCCTCGCTACATAATAACAGACAATGGCAAGCCATTTGATAACAAGTTAATGAACAAAATTTGTGATCTCTTTGGTTTCAAGCAGCGTAAATCTTCTATGTATCATGCTGCCGCCAATGGTCTCGCTGAAGCATTTAATAAGACTCTAAGCAGAAAGTTGTCTCCAAGTCCAAACGGGATTGGCATGAAAGAATGGAAGAAGCTTTGTGGGCATATAGGATGACGTACCGCACTCCAACTCAAGCGACACCATATTCACTCGCTTTTGGTGTTGAGGCAGTCCTACCACTCGAGCGTCAAATACCTTCCTTAAGACTTGTTATTCAAGAAGGGATCACTGAAGAAGAAAATGCTCGAATGCGTCTTGCTAAGTTAGAAGCACTTGACAAAAAGAGGCTAGAAGCCCAACAAAACCTTGAATGTTATCAAGCTCGTCTATCTCGTGCTTTCAATAAGAAGGTTTGCTTGAGATGCTTCCAAGTTGGAGACCAAGTTCTCGTGGTAATAAGACCCTTCATTACTTCGCACAAGCCTGGGGGGAAATTTACCTCAAAGTGGGATGGACCATATGTCGTACAAGAAGCATATTCATATGGTGCTTACAAGATTGTTAATGCAGATGGCGTAAGGATCAGTCCTATTAATGCAAAATTCCTAAAAAGGTACTACCCTTGAAGTAAAGATGATGCTCCTTAAGGTACGAGCCTAAACTGCATGTCACTCCTGGCCCGCAAGAGTATAAAATGTGTACGGTACAACAACAAAAAAAAACAAAAAAAACCACTCAATCCCCCAGAACTACGTTGAGACTTGATCCTCTTCACCGAGGTATGTAGGCGCTTAGAATATTCCTAAGTTCAGTTGCATGAGTGTCAAAAAACCACATGTTCCCACTTGATCTGTCACATGACAGTCAAATCAATAAGTATTTTGTTTTATCTTTTGTCTCATCAAACTTTAGACTTGTACGAAGTATTAATTGATCAATAGATGGGGGCAAACCCTTAAAAAAATATGAGTTTCGTTAACAACATGCTTGAAGTTTCTTTAAAATTGCAGTCTTCAAATCTTCCAAGTATACAAGTTGAAGTTTTCAAATCCTCCAAGTATGCAAGGTGAATTCTTCAAATCCTCCAAGTATGCAAGCTGAACTCTTCAAATCTTCCAAGTATGAAAGCTAAAGTCTTCAAATTTTCCAGGTATGCAAATTAAAGTCTTCAAAATTCTTCAAGTCTGCAAGTTGAAGTCTTTAAGTTGAAATCTTTAAAGTTTGCAAATTGAAATCTTAAAGTCTACAAGTTGAAATCTTCAAAAATTTTAAGTTTGCAAGTTGAAATCTTTAAGTCTACAAGTTAAAATCTTTAAGCAATTTCTTTAAGTCTTCAATTTCTTTAAGTCTACAAGTTGAAGTCTTCAAATTCTTTAAAGTCTCCAAGTTGAAGTCTTCAAATTCTTTAAGTCTGCAAGTTGAAGTCTTCAAATTCTTCAAGTCTGCAAGTTGAAGTCTTCAAATTCTTCAAAGTCTGCAAATTGAGGTCTTCAAACTCTTCACGTCTGCAAGTTGAGGTCTTCAAATTCTTCAAGTCTGCAAGTTGAGGTCTTCAAATTCTTCAAGTCTGCAAGTTGAGGTCCTCAAATTCTTTAAGTCTGCAAGTTGGAGTCTTCAAATTATTCAAGTCTGAAAGTTGAAGTTTTCAAGTCTTAACACCATAAATTACCTTTCTTAAGGCGGGGATGTGTATCTATCTGCTTTCGCCTTAAGAATACCATAAAGTTACCTTTCTTAAGGCGGGGATTTATATCTATCCGCTTTCGCCTTAAGAATACCATAAAGTTACCTTTCTTAAGGCGGGGATTTATATCTATCCGTTTTCACCTTAAGAATACCATAAATTACCTTTCTTAAGGAGGATATTTATATCTATCCGCTTTCGCCTTAAGAATACCATAAATTACCTTTCTTATGGCGGAGATTTATGTCTATCTGTTTTCGCCTTAAGAATACCATAAATTACCTTTCTTAAGGCGGGGATTTATATCTATCCACTTTTGCCTTAAGAATACCATAAATTACCTTTCTTAAAGTGGGGATTTATGTCTATCCGCTTTCGCCTTAAGAATATCATAACTTACCTTTCTTAAGGCGGGGATTTATGTCTATCTGCTTTCGCCTTAAGAATACCATAAATTACCTTTCTTAAGGCAGGGATTTATATCTATCAGCTTTCGCCTTAAGAATACCATAAATTACCTTTCTTAGGGCGGGGATTTATGTCTATCCGCTTTCGCCTTAAAAATACCATAAATTACCTTAAGGCGGGAATTTATATATATCCACTTTCGCCTTAAGAATACTATAAATTACCTTTGTTAAGGCGGAGATTTATGTCTATCCGCTTTCGCCTTAAGAATACCATAAATTACCTTTCTTAAGGCGGGGATTTATATCTATCCACTTTCGCCTTAAGAGTACCATAAATTACCTTTCTTAGGGTGGGGATGTGTATCTATCCTCTTTCGCCTTAAGAATATCAGCTGCATGACAGAATTTAAAGTTAACTTCAAAAAATCACCTAGAAATATTCTAAAGGTATTAAACCTTGAATTTTGGATATGTTGTAGACCTTTGTGTCTAGATTCTAAATAATCAAGCGGCTTGTGATTTCGTCGTTCCTACGTCAAGACACAAGAGTTTTAGTAAAGCCACACAAATCTGAAATTTTCAGTATGACAGAATTTAAAGCTAACTTCAAAAAATCATCTAGAAATATTCTGAAGGTATTAAATTCCGAATTATGGATATTGTAGAGATAGAGAAGTCTAGTTTCTGGAAAAGCAAACCGTTCTTGATTTCGATTTTTCTACAATGAGATATGAATTTTCTACGACAAACATGTCAAGCTGTAAAAAGGGTGACGAAAATCAGAAAAAGGGAGGAAATCTACCTTGAATTATGCCCCTTTCGTCATAGGCTCATAGCTCACAATCTGCAATTGAAGACAAAACTATGGATACAATGTGTCTATTTATAGATGTCATGTGGTGGGAATAAAATATCTCTCCTAGTCCAATTACAATTCCTTTTTGGCTAGGACAACGGAGAAGGAGATGAATTTGAAATTGAGTAGGACTACAACTCCTAGTTGAACTACAATTTGAACTTGAATGGCATTAGACTTTGAGGCGGTGGTTTTATCCTACTACTAATAGTGCTATGAACCGTTTCTGATTTCAATTTGATTTCAACATAAATTATACAAAGCATTCAAGTTCTAATTGGAGTCAAATTAGAAGCCGTGTAACTAAGGGACTCCTAATAGGATTCGACGTGTATGACTACTGGAAATTGTTTGTTACTAAAAAGAAAAAACTAGTGAGCCATTTGATTCCTAGTTGACTTTGGTCATTAAGACTAAAGGATAAACTCCAAACTTTTACGGAAATTAAAGCCCACTCTTAACATGTCTCATGTGACAGTTAATGAGTGTTCTGTCCACACGTAGAGATAATTATGATATTATAATAATAATATTATTGAGTCAATACTTTCTCATAATATTATGATAATACTTCAAGTCTAGTCTTCAAATAAAATATTTTGACAAGACTTGAAGCAGGGACATTTGTAATCATTTAAAATTTATTTAAATATAGATTTATTAAAATGATTTGGATTATATTAAATTTATTAATATATTAGTCCAAATAAATATGATGGATTAATATAATGGTTAATTAATTATTTAAATTCAATAAATATGAATTTAATTAAAGTCCGTTCCATAAAGCCCATATATCATGTCACTTAAATCTGATTGGCCGAAGAGAATCATATTCCAATCACAACTCCCCTATTCTAAAACTATAAATAGGGGTCATCATAATTCAGAAAAGAGGACCAAGAATTCGAACAAGAAGCTAGAGAAAGCTCGTGGATCAAAAACCACAATTTCTCTACAAGTTCAAGAATTTGAGAATTCAAGTGTTCAAAGTTCAAGATTTGAAGAAGTTAAGATCAAGTTCAAGAACGATCAAGATCAAGACCGCCGGATTCAAGATCAAGCTCAAAACCCTTGAATTCAACTAGAAAGTCAAAATCAAGATAAAGTTCAAGATCAAGTCCAAATCCAAGATCAAGATAGAGATCAAGATGGAGATAAATCTCAAGTTCAAGATCAAGCTCAAGAGCTCTTGAATTATATTTGAAAAGGTAAATTCAGTGAAATTATAAAGATTGTAACACTCGTACTTGAAATAATAAAACGTTTGTTGCATAATTTTTCGTTCTTGATTATTGTTTTGTTGACACGATTTTTTATTGTCTACAGTAAGTTTTGTTTGTGTCCTATGATCTGTAATGGTATGAAAGAAAAACTATGGCAAATAAAAATTACTAATTTGATTTATGTGTAATAGAACTGGTTGTGTAATGATATAAACTGGTTGTGAATATAATGTCCCTAAATTAATTGTTTCAGCGCATCTGTTGTACTCAGTGATTTTTTAATTGGGTATTCTTTTGTTCTACCATTGATCTATGTTTGATGGAACCGATTAGCTTCTTCAGAAATTGTTATCGTCTTTTGAGTAACAGTAATCAGATCCTACAATTGTTAAGTAATATGCTTAATTTGACTTGTAGTAATTGAATTTCTTGAGGCCATTAACAAGGCAGAAGTCTATTTCAGTTCCTCTTTCGTTAGTGTCATCTATGGTACCATGATTTTATTTCCATTATGTTGTGGATACAGTTTCAATGCTTTTCATTAGATATTGGCGAATTATTGACCAATTTTCTTGAGGCTATTTGGTCGTTCTATCCTTTGTAGTATTTGTTGAGACCGACACATTCTTTGTTGTAGTTCGTACTTCCTTGCTGCCTATACATTATGATATAATAAAGTTGCAGATGTTACCTATCTCCTCTACTCTCATAGTTGAACTACTAAAATAACCAAATATGAAATTGGATGCTGAAAATTAATTTATTTTATGATTGATTAATTTAAAATGAAAATTTATTTAATGAATGGAGCTATATGTTGATAGGATTATTCAAGTATATTTGAAGGATGTTTCTTAGGAGTTGGATTAAGAGAAGGAAATTTAGATTCTAAAGAAAAATTAGTTAGTATTTTGATCATTACATATAGAGAGTTTTCTCAATTTTATCCAAATACCTCCCAATGTCTCATAGAAGGGACATAATTTATGAAAATGGTCCCTCCATGCTCCTTTGAGGATAGATTATTGTTGAATTTTCTGATTATGTGTAATTGTGTACTACGTATTGTATTTAGTTTGTATGAATTATCTCATTACTGACAAAATAAGTGCTAGACAAGAAATTACATAGCAACCAATGCAATATGTCCTCGTAATAATCCAGTTTCTATCTTTGGCGACTTTGCATGTCACCTTGGATTCTTTGTTAAGTTTGCGTTAAAATTAGCAGAAACACAAAGTCGTTCTTGTTTGAGCTGATTGTCTGTCGAAACATAGGTAGGGATAAGGTATGTGTGCATCCTACCCTCCCTAGACTATACTTATGAGATTACACTAAGTATGTTGTTGTTGTTGTAAATTACTAAATCTTCACTTGCTTGATTTGCTTAGATGTAATTGTTATGTTGTACTACAAGCTAAGCTAGTATAAAATGTTTAGTACTTAAAATATAAGTGATTAGTCGGTGCTTGTATTCTTTCCTTTATGTCTTAGTTTTATGGTTAAACTCTAATGGTAAATATCTAAGAATTTCGTGGAGTTCACTTTAATTTTTATCTTTTTCTAATTGTTTAAAAGGTTAGCCTACAAAATTAATTATGACACTGAAATATGCAAATTTATTGGAATATTCTAGTTTTCATGTGACATTAATATGTACTCGTTAAATTTTATTGTAGTAGTTTTTGGATTGACTTCATTGGTAACTTATAGCTTCTATTGCGTGTGCTACTTGAGAAAGAACACACTTGTTGTGCTGCTTTATACTATCTAAATGTGTTGTTAGCTATATTGTGCCAAACATTTTGTGTATGGTAATTTCTCTGGTTGAAGTTAAAAGTGTAGTACTTGCATCTCAGAAGTTGATGTTCTAGGTAGTCTCTTTGTGTCAAGTTGGCAACCTAAAAATTGGTTGCAACAAGTTTGGTTGTTGGCTGACCTTTTAAACCAAACATTGTTTTACCATCAGATGACAATTTCTCCATTGACTTTGATATAATTTTTTTTTTTTACTTTTATTATTTGTGACATGCTATATCTTCTCTAATAAAATATATATAGTTGTCTGATTCATGAAGAGTACTTGACGGATGCCGCAAAACCTCTAATGATTACATGGATGCTGGTATGTTGTGCAGAATTTAATGTATATATGTGTTTATATTTGTGTGTAATGGAACTTTATCTACTAAAGTTAACCATCACCACAACACTGTTCTGTTCGAATAACAGACAAAACATGTCCATTTGATTAACATGACTATGATAGTTGAATCATGCTAGCACACCCCTTTAATTTCTACATTTGCATTTGATTTGATAAAAATGGCATAAAAAAAATCTTCTTACATATCAATTTTAGTTAGACCTCAGATTCGAAGTTCTTATGGATGAGATAACATAGATCTTATAGAGTTTATGATTTTATTACTATTATAGGAGGGTGCAAAGATGTAGAGCTAGCTGGTTGAGAATGGATGAGATTTGTTTTTCACATCGATATATAGTTGAACTCTCTCTGAATCCATCTCAGCTTATTATTTTTCCTTTCCTTGTGCCAACAGGATTATAATGACAGAAATATCAAGGTTCTGTTCCTAGGTCCAAACTATACACTGATCAAGGGCAAGAAATTGAAGTACAAATGAAAGAAGAGAGTAACGCAGAGACTCACGCCCTGCCTCTGATTCCTGCCCTTTTAGTAAGGACCTTCTTAAGCTAATTAATTTGATATATAACTTCTAAATAGAAAATAAGATATTATTTCCTAATGATTAAGTATAATTAATTATGAATATTTATAGACTTTTGATGAACCAAGTGAAGTGTTCCTTCAAAGGCTAGGAATATACGATACTGTTATTTCTAGCTTACCATAGATAATACTGATGAGCTCTTAACATTTGTAGTTTGTCAGGGTGATTCAATTGTCATTTCCCTATCCTTGTTGATCTTTAAATTGTGTAACATGCTTGTGCTTGTATTGATGTCATTTACTTAATCGTCTTATAACATTTGCGGCTGAATTTCTTGCTTCAATGGTCATGCATTGCAAATTAAATCACAGACTGTTATGACATTTACTGCTTCTGAAATTGAGTCTTATTTGGATGGATGCAAATGAGAATAACTTGATTGAAGGAAAGAGATTTATAGTTGTGCCAGAGGTATGAGATATATTATAGGAATAGAAAATGGTCAACAATATGCTCTTTTAATTGATTTAAAATGATTGCCAGATGTCGATAATAGTTCACTTTAATTGTTTTTGCAACTACTGCAATGAAGGTACCTGAAGCAATAATTGTGCCAGGAAGCGTTAAGGTTAGTGTAATTCAAGTACTGCAAACGTATTTAAATTGACAAGGTTTCTTAATTGTTGATTGTCGCTCCGTAACTGTACTTGGAAGTCTGTGAATACTGAGTTCTTAATTTGGATTTGTCAGTCATAAAAGTTATTGGATATGCTAACTTGTGACATTTTACTTTATTTGGTATTGAATCACTATGGATGGATCTATGGAAGGTGAAGAGGATCGGAAATGTGATGATAAAGAGAGTCATAGTAAGGGTGGCTCCCTTACATCACAGTATTATTAAAAGCACTACAACCTATTTACTGAAAGTAAGGTCGAAGATGGAGAGAAACAATTGGATGATTCACATGATCAGTCAATTGATGAGAATGAATTCAATGGGGGAGAAACATGAAGGCAGAGAAGTGGAGATTGTCGGAAATAAAGATGGAGGACTTGTTCAGGTTGAAAGGGAATTGAACATTAAGGGTGAATATGATATTTAGAAGATAAATGTTGCAAATGTTGAACCGATTATTGAGTCTTACAGAGGAGGTTCCAACAGCCGCAGTTCAGTAGAAAAATAGGATGTTGTTAATAAGAATAATATTGTGGTTGGTGATGCTCGAGCTATTGAATTAGTGAAAGATATTCAATCTTTACCTGATAAGAATTTATAGATGTCGAAGTTATATGTTTATGCCAAACATATATATTGTTATTTAGATCTTATGTCGATTATGTATGTATTTTAATAATTAAATTAATGTGATGTTTCAGTTCTTTGTTAACAATGAAATTTTATAGTATCAAAATTTCAATTTGCATGTGAAAAGATTATTAAATGATGCTACTTTACTAGGAACTGCTTGAAGAAACAAGAACTATACATTAAATATAATTATTTCAATCAGAATTTGTGAAAGGAAACTTAATCGTTAAAAGTATTGTAATCAACGAAAGGAATTTTGGCCGCTAATAGAACTTATAGCACTTGGAATTTGTTGTTTTACTTGAAGGTTTTAACGACCAAATGACCATTAACGAAGGAAAATTTGGTCGTTGTAAGTAACTATAACGACCGGATTAATAGCTGTCGTAAATTGACATTTAACGATCGAATATGCAATCCGGTCGTTAACCTTTAACGACCGGTGACGACCAATTTTTCACCGGTCGTTATAGACCTTTAGCGACCGGATTTAGACTTATAACGACCGAATTCCTTTCGCTAAAGATCATTTTTCTTGTAGTGCAATTTAAGTGACGTTATCGAATTGACTAGGGATTATTTTGTTTTTTTCAGAGTCGCCACTTGGAATTGAGTTATGGTGTTCCAAGCCACTTTTTTTTTTTATTATTCCTAATAAAAAAGAAATGACACTTTGTTTGGTCTGTGAATCAGAAATTCGAGTAAGGAATTCTGTTGACTGAGGAAAAGGTATTAGGGACCCCTCAAGTCCCGTGGTTCTAGCACGGTCACTTTTATTTACTTACACTTATTTTTACTATTTTTGGATATATAGCGTCTACAGGCCATGATTTACTTATTTTTTATGATTGAATTTTTATTAATCTGAACCTAGATGCATAACTGCATTCTTGGTCTTCACATTTAGAGGCATAACTACATTTTCCTTTCGAGTATCTTACACTTAATAATTCTATGTCTCATATCTTGATTTTAATTAAATAAAATATTTGTTAGAATAATTTTACCAAGGTGTGTCACCACATCCTTGATTTTTTTTTAATGTTTCAAAAAATATGTGTAACCACATTCTTTATTGAAACAATTTTCTTTTTAATGTGTCTAAAATTTTGTCTAACGTTAAAAGAAAATATTTAGTCTTTATAAAGAAAAATCAAATAAAATAAAATACTAAAATTCTAGGATAAAATTTTGGATCATATTCATATCTTTTTATTTTATATTTTAATATTTTTATTACTCTTAAAATTAACGTCGAAATTAAATATACATTTTCTAATCAAACAAAACAATAACGAATTGTAAAAAAATAAATCTTATTTTTTGTTTCATAAAATAAAACAACAATAATTTGTTTATTTATTTGTTTTTTAGCCTAACTATACCTACTTTATCATTATTATCAAAATCAAGACAAGAACCATGTTACGACCCGTTCATTTTTAAGAAATCACAGCTAACAAATAAAAATAAATAAATAAATAAAATAATCATCAATTAAAGCTATCTTTATTCATGAAATAGAGATATAACAACTAACAAATTCATCATTTCAATCAAATTAATGAATGAAACATAATATAAGAAAACTTGTCATAAAATTACATCAAATTCCATAAATAAATTAAAGAGATAAGGAAAATTTAAATACCGCAAAATCTTGATCGAACCTCGATTAGAACACCCATCAAGTTTATGTAGGTGATTTGTGATCGTATATGTGTTGTGTTTAAATATAATTAAGAAACACTAGTTTATTTATTAAATCTAAATTAAAAGAAAATATTTATTTTTTGTTATTTTCCATTTATTTTTTAAACAATTAAAAATAAAATTTTCCTTAAAAAGTGATTATATTTTTGTTGTTTTCAAACATTTTAAAATAAACTTAATAAAATAAGATAAAAGTCAAAATATTTAATTTAGATTTATAAAAATTTTAAGCTCTAAAAATGGTGTAAAATTTTAGGTTCAGTCAAAAATTACATGTCACAGTTTTACCCTCTTTCACTGGAAACACGAAGAGTTTTTCAGACAAAGAAGTAGACAATACGACAAGTTTTGACCGAACTCTTATTTGAAAAAAAACATAAAAAAAATCTGGACCGAGTCCTTGTTTTGGACATCCTACATATCCCAGGTTATAAGGGAATCAGGTCGCATGTAGTTCAAGGAGATGAGATGATGAGTTGGAAGTTAAGTGAGGTTCCATCGAGGTTCCAGGTCGCGGTCATATCCTTATAAAAAACTAAAAGCTAATAGTCAAAAGGAAAATAAAAGTACAAGCTCCTATCTATACAACTTCTCTTGAATCTTCACTTGAAACTTTGTTCCTGAATTTCAAATCCATGTTTCGCTTGATGAAACCTGAAAACCATCACAAATAAAAGAAATAAACAAATTTTTTGCCCCAATTTTCAGAGGAAAAAATTTGTGAGTTATTAGCAAATGTGAATTAAAGAAAAACAAACTCAGACTAGGAAGTGTTTATTCTAGGAGAAAATAAAAATAAAGGTCTCAGATTAGGAAGTGTTTATCCTAGGAGAAAAATAAAAAATAACAATCTTAGACTAGGAAGTGTTTATTCTAGGAGAAAATAAAACATAACAATCTTAGACTAGGAAGTGTTTATCCTAGGAGAAAATAAAACATAACAATCTCAGACTAGGAAGTGTTTATCCTAGGAGAAAATAACTAAATCCCATTATGTAGGAGGGTCCTGCTAATCCCATTGTCCAGGAGGGTGGTCCTGCAAATCCAATTATGTAAAAGGGTCATGCTAATCTAATTCTCATTGTCCAGGAGGGTCCTGCTAAACTAAATCACTTTATGTAGGAGGGTCCTGCTAATCTAATCTCATTATGTAAAAGAGTCCTGTTAAACTAAATCACATTATGTAGGAGAGTCCGGCTAAGCTAAATCTCATTATGTAGGAGGGTTCTGCTAATCTAAATCACATTATGTAGGAGGGTCCTGCTAATCCCATTATATAGGAGGGTTCTGCTAAACCCATTATGTAGGAGGGTCCTGCTAATTCCATTATGAAGGAGGGTCCTGCTAATTTAAATTTCATTATGTCTGAAGGTCCTGCTAATCCCATTATGTAGGAGGGTCCTGCTAAATTAAATCACATTATGTAGAAGGGTCCTGCTAATCTCATTATATAGGAGAGTCCTGCTAATCTCATTATATAGGAGAGTCCTGCTAATCTAAATCACATTATGTAGGAGGGTCCTGCTAAATTAAATCTCATTATGTAGGAGGGTCCTTCTAATCCCATTATGTAGGAGGCACCTGCTAATCTAAATCCCGCGAACGTCAGCAAACGCTTCATGCTTTTTTAATTATGTAGGAGGGTCCTGCTAATCTAAATCACATTATGTAGGAGGGTTCTGCTAATCCCATTATGTAGGAGGGTCCTACTAGATTAAATCTCATTATGTAGGAGGATCCTTCTAATCCCATTATGTAGGAGGGTCCTGTTAATCTAATTCTCATTGTTCAGGAGGGTCCTTGCTATACTACGTCCCATTATTTAGGAGGGTCCTGCTATACTAGTTCTCATTATCCAGGAGGATCCTGCTAGTCTTATTATCCAGGAGGGTCCTGCTTGACAGAATCATTAAATAGAATCACCACAACATTATTTTTTTTTTCCAGTTTACAACAGAAAATATCATTTAAGCTATTAGCATAAATGAGAAATGCTTATACCAAAAAAAATTGCAAGGCAACAATGCAATTAGGGTGTTTGTTCCCAAGAAATGAGAGATGATAGGGTGTTCGTTACCTAAAATGCCTCTAGGTGTTTCTTCCCTAGTAACGAGGGTGATTTTTTTTTGAACAAATGAAAATATGCCACAATTATTAAATTGAGAAATTTTGAAACTCTTTTTAATTTATCATTTTTTTGATATATATTTTTTTTAAAAAAAGAAATGATCCAATTTCGTTTTTTCAAGGATATAAAAAAAAATTGTGAGACCAAACCCATTGTAGGACTGCCTACGTATCTTGTATAGCAAGAATCAGGTCAAACGTAGTTCATATAAATCAAAAAATTACTTTTTTTTTCTTGATTTTTCCTACAAAAGACATCATTTGAGAAATGAATTTGTTCATGGCTAACAATGTTTTTACTTTAGTTGGTACCAACAATTAGTATGATGCATATGAATCACTTTCAACTACTTTTAGACAAATTTGAGGTTAACTTTGAGTAATCCCTATAGTTTCAAATCGTACCTCGAATACACTTTAAGTATTTACAAGATGAGTTCATTTTGCTTAAATTATGCATATCTTCATATTTCAAGTACCCTAGCAACAAATGAAGTCATACTTCACACAATAGAAGTGTTTCGATCCTAGGAAGTTTTAGAGATCACTCACACTCAAAAAAAATATTTAGTGCATGAGATTGAGATACCATATGATTGACCCTTATGTAAGTATCCACTAATGTGAGAACACCAAAATGAGATCAAATGAGACTTGTCATTGACTTGTAATGTAGGCTCTAGGAAAGGTATGATATTCATTTGGGATAAAGTGACTATTTCCCCCTTAAAATTTGCACAATGCTCTCAATATTTTTTTTATTTTGGCATTTGGCCTTTGTTTTCTTGAAAACTTCTCCTCATTTTTTTTTTCATTTTCTCACCTTTTTGTTGGAGATTTTTTTTCGTTTTTTTATTCTAATTTTTTTTTGTTATATTTTGAACTTTCGCATATTTGGCATTTTCATTTTGTTACCTAACTTAAGCTTTTGGCGCTGTGTAGCTATTTGATAGTGCGCTCAATGAGGTGGATCAATGAATAGTGCATTTATGCACTCAAAATGATATATGCTAACAGGTGGTTGTCCCAAGAAAAGGGTTTCTGGCTCAAAGTGGGAGTTCTATGGATAACCTATCATTTGGTAAGCTTGAAAGGTACAATCGGATCAAAGAAAGCCTATAATCCTTTCTCAAGTAAAATGTTGTTCAAAATTTCGCTTCAACCAACATTTGGGCCAAGTTCTAGAGCAACAAAGTCATGCCATTGAATTTTGTATGTAAAACTCATCACACAATGCACATGAAACCATGAGTTCGAATTCGTTTTATGTCTTAACTTTAAGCAAAACACTTTCTCGAGTATTACATAAATATATCAAGAGATACCAAAAGAAGTCTATAGGTTACAAGAAAGTTGGTCTGCCTCGCCAAATAGTTTAACACTTTTCTTTTTCTTTATACATATTTCTAAATATGTTGGTACCAACCAAGTCAAATTTTTCTTTAGATACTAAAAAATCTCATTTTTCCCCCAGTTTTTGTGATGAGGACTTTTTAGATTTCTTTTCTTGGTTGGGCCGAACCTTAAAATAAGGATACTTACGTATCTTGTCCAAGCAAGAATCATGTCAAACGTAGTTCAGAAAGATCATAAACAGACTATTATTTTAAAAAAGAAATACATATTTTTTTTGAATTTTGAATAAGAATCACCGAACCCGAGGAGGGTTGCCTACGTATCTCATCAAGTTGAGAATCAGGTGTGCATAGTTTGTTCAGATTGGACAGCTGATTTATTTTTTGAAAAGTTAGAAATTTGTTGAAACATGTAATGGTATTTTTTGTTTAAAAATGGTATAAAAAACTTTTGAAATGAATATTCTTCTATTTTATTCTATTTTTCTTGTGATTTTAATTATAAATGATTTTTTTTTTGTTTTTAAGAAATTAAGAACTTTTAAAACAATTTTTTTATATGTGTTTTCTCTCTAGTTCTCAAGTAAAAATCAAATGTCAACCATATCGAGATTGGAATTAAATTCTAGTTATACCCAGCCGCTTTCTTGGAACTAATTGATAGACACTTAGTTTTCTATAGAACAAGCGGGCGATATGCAACATCAATCAAGGTTAAAGGGTAGTCACGGCCTGTGCTATAATGCACAAAAGCCCTCCACCCCACCAAAAAGTAAAGAACCCATGGTGCCTGCTTGTGACACATAGGGCTTGCTTTTCGTGATTACTATGAAATAGATGGCGGACTTAATTCATCAGGAACTGTTTTTCATTTCACTGATCACTATAAAAGTGTAGAGACCTTCTAAATAATATTTTAAATAGCACATAAAATGCACATGTTGGTAAAAAAGAGAGACTGCTATCTTAGACAGACCTGATCACTGTGTCGAGTCCCACTAAGTCAAATGCAAATAAGTTGACCCTACTAGGGATAATCATGCCTATGTTTCAGTTTTACTAAGTTCGAACCTGAAGGAGATATGTATCTAGATTGACTTACCCGAGTGGACAACTCGAGCCAGAGAGGGACAACTTATCGGTAGCAGTGCTATTCCGACTTTATTGCTGGTCCAACCCTGCCTAACATGTATGACTAAAATCCTTCACTGGTGTCAAGACACTCCAGTTTTATCACAAAAGAAAGTGGGATGCTTAACTCCATTCCCTGCTACCCTATTTTTAGAGACTCAGATGGTTCCGCTAGGAAAGATAATTATAGTTCAACAATATAAAATCGATAAAAGAGCAACAAGTAGCATATTAGGCAATCACACACACAATATATCCAAAAAATAAATAATAAAATAAAATAAAAGTCAATATAACAAAGTTCGAATTCTGTTTATCCCCAGCGGAGTCGCCACGGTGGAAGGGTTTTTTCCAATTAAAGTGACGGTATTGATTACGAATTATTTTTATTTATTTTTCAGAGTCGCCACTTGAAATTGAGTTATGGTGTTCCAAGTCACCTTTTTGTTTAATCCCTAATCAGAAAAAAATGACTCTTTATTATGGTCTGCGAACTAGAAATTAGGGTAAGGAATTCTGTTGACCGAGGGGAAGTAGTAGGCATCCCTCAAGTCCCGTGGTTCTAGCACGGTCGCTTTTATTGACTTATACTTATTTTTACTATTTTTGGATATATTGTGTCTACAAGCCATGATTTATTTATTTTTTATGGTTGAATTTTTATTAGTCTGAACCTAGATGCATAACCACTTTATTGGTCTTGACATTTAGAGGCATAACTGCCTTTTCCTCTCGATATCTCATACTTAATAATTCTATGTCTCATATCTTGATTTTAATTAAATAAAATATTTGTTAGAATAATTTTACCAAGGTGTTTCACCACTTCTTTGATTTTTTTTTTAATGTTTCAAAAATGATGTGTAACCACATTCTTTATTGAAACAATTTTCTTTTTAATGTGTCTAAAATTTTGTCTAACGTTAAAAGAAAATATTTAATCTTTATAAAGAAAAATCAAATCAAATAAAATACTAAAATTCTTGGATAAAATTTTGGATCATATTCATATCTTTTTATTTTATATTTTAGTATTTTTATTACTCTTAAAATTAACGTCAAAATTAAGTATACATTTTCTAATCAAACAAAACAATAACGAATTGTAAAAAAATAAATCTTATTTTTTGTTTCATAAAATAAAACAACAATAATTTGTTTATTTATTTGTTTTTTAGCCTAACTATACCTATTTTATCATTATTATCAAAATCAAGATAAGAACAATGTTACGACCCGTTCACTTTTAAGAGATCACAACTAACAAATAAAAATAAATAAATAAATAAAATAATCATCGATTAAAGCTATCTTTATTCATGAAATAGAGATATAACAACTAACAAATTAATCAGTTCAATCAAATTAATGAATGAAACATAATATAAGAAAACTTATCATAAAATTACATCAAATTTCATAAATAAATTAAAGAGATAAGGAAAAGTTGAATACTGCAAAACCTTGATCGAACCTCGATTAGAACACCCACCAAGTTTTTGTAGGTGATTTGTGATGGTATATGTGTTGTGTTTAAATAAAGTAGTAATGAAAAAGGAAAACAATATATGTGAATGTATTGATGAATTTTTGAAAGAAAAATAGACTAAAAATAAAATGAATTCCTCTGTTTTCTTTTCCTGCGTGAATGTTTATGTGTGTGCAGCGTGTTTTTTCCTTTGTTGCTGTTTTTTTGTTGTGTCCGTGTGTATTGTTTTTTTTTCTTGGTTGCTGATTCTCTTTTGTGTTGCTGTGTTGTTTTTTTTTTCTGTATGTTTTCTGTAGTGTTTTTTCTTTTTTGGGTTTTTCCGTTTGGGTGTGGTAATATAGGTGTATGTGTGTGTTGTGTTGTGTGTATGTCGTGTGTGTAGTAGAGTAGTACGTGTAATATGTGGGTGTATAGTGGTGTAGGGGTTGAGGGGAGTGGGGTGGAGTAATGTAGTGTGGGGGGTAGAGTAGTGGGGTTAATGGGTAGGTATATAAATATAAAATATAATAATTAAAAATATTAACTAATTATTTTATATTAATATAAATATAAGAAAAGTTAAATAGCTAATTAAAAAATATAATTAAAAAACACTAGTTTATTTATTAAATCTAAATTAAAAGAATTTTTTTTTTTTTTGTAATTTTCCATTTCTTTTTAAAAATAATTAAAAATAAAACTTTCCTTAAAAAGTGATTATGTTTTTGTTGTTTTCAAACATTTTAAAATAAACTTAATAAAATAAGATAAAAGTCAAAATATTTAATTTAGATTTATAAAAATTTTAAGCTCTAAAAATGGTGTAAAATTTTAGGTTCGGTCAAAAATTATATGTCTACATCTACCTTATTCGAACTTGAAACTTAGCAAACTTGGAGGAGTTGGAAAGAGGATTCCAAGATCTTTCATTTGATATCTTATGGGCCACCTAACTCATCATATATTGAAAGTTATGATTGTTTGAAGTTGACCCAAAACTCACAACTTGGCATAACTTTGCAAAATTTTAAATCTATCTCTTTTCAAAATAGTTCTTTCTAATCTAGCTCTTTCTAAGACAGGATGTTAAAAAAAAAAGCACTTTTGGCCTTTCAACAACAATGTCAAACAAGCTCTTGATCCAAGAATAGTATATATGTATCAATATCTCATTAAACTACTCTCTTTGTCCAACAATAGTTGTCCACTATTGACTTTGCACAATTTTTAAGATATTATAAATAAAAGGATAATTTTACTATATCACTCTTTGAATATAATAAATATAATGTTTTGAAAAAATGTAATAGGAAATGACTATAATTAATGAAAAGGGAAATTAGGAACTATGCGTAAAATTATCCATTGATTTCATAAAATGGACAAGTATTGTTGGACATTCCAAAATAGTATAGTGGACAACTGTTATTAAACGGAGGGAGCATTAGTCAGTAACAAAAAAAAACTAAGCCAAGGGAATACAAGACTTGCATGGAATTATAGAATTAAAACTGATAAATGATGTTGTGTGGTTTAATGAGGCAAATCTATTATTATCTAGGAAAAAAGGCCAACAGTATCCCTAACATATTGAAAATGGCTCAGAAATACTCTTTTTTTACCTTTTGATCTAAAAATATCATCTTTCCACCTTTTGATCTAAAAATACCCTAACATTTATTTTTGGTTCAAAAATATCCCTCATTCCATCTTTTAGTCTAAAATGTGTTTATCCTCAACTTAAATAAATTAAATTCTTTACTAATTAGTTAATTCATTTATTTGTTCTAAAATATAATTTTTTTCATTTATTCAAATGATTAATATTAGCTTGTACCAAATATAAGTCTAAAAATAAATAAATAAAATATTGTGTAAAACAAAAACTTAAGATTCTTATTCTTATCCCTTATTAAAATAACACAATAAATCTTTTATTTTATTTTACGTTTTATACACTACTATTTTATGTTTTAATTTGTGGAATAATTTTTTAATTTATTTTAATTGATATTTTTCATTATATTCAGATCATACTAAAAGTTAATAATATCAATATTTGATATTTTCTTTGATTTATTTTTAATAAATAATATAATATAATAATAATAATAATATTAATAATAATAATAATAATAATAATAATAATAATAATAATAAATAAATAAATTATTGTTTCTTTTTCGGCTCACTGATAATTAATAATGAAAAGAAAATTCAAATATTCAAAATGGTAACGCTACCTCAAATTCAATGCCAGAAATTTCGTGGAAGTTTGCACAATCTTTTGTTACCCATAAATTTAATTATATCAAGTATTTAATACTCCCTCTCCTCTGTCCCTAATTACTTGTCCATTTTGACAAATCAAAAAAGGACAAAATAATTTTACCTATTATACTCTCAATTAATTACTTTGAAAAAGGTAGAATTTCTTGAAAATCTTAAATTTTTAATCCATCGACTTCATAATCAATAAGAGTAAAATGATAAACTCACTATGTCAATAATTGTTTTCTTATTAGGTGTGTCAATTCAAAAGTGAACAAGTAATTAGGGAGAGGAAGTATTATTATCATTTCGTGTTATTTCTAAAAGTAAAAAAATATTAAATATTGATATAATTAGTGTTTACATGAAGATTTGAATATATATAATTTAAAAAGTCAATCCAAAGAAAATTAAAAAATCATTTTACGAATTAAAACATAAAATAATAGAGTATAAAATCTAAAATAAAAAAAATATTATGTAAAAAATAAGAATAATTACACAATAGTTTTTTAAAATTTTACGTTAGACTAATATTTAGGCTTAAATATTTTGGGATGAGCTAATATTAAGAATTTGAATAAATAATTTTTTTTGCACAATTAAAAGAATTAACTAATTAGTAAAGAATTAAATTAAATTGGGGTTAAGGGTAATTTTTTTAGATGAAAAGGTGAAAAGAGGAGTATCTTTAAATCAAAAACAAAGGTGGGGGGTATTTTTAGATCAAAAGTGGAAGCAGGATATTTTTAAGCTATTTCCACTAGGTTAAGGGTATTCTTAGCTCTTTTCCCTATTATGTGTTAGTTTATTGGATTTCAATTTAGGTGACATTATTTTCTTGGCTTATTAATTTGTTTAAACAAAATAATGAAACTTTTACATTTAAAAACATGTATATAAGTGTAAATTTTTTATGTTTCAAAACAATTTTATAACCATACAAATTTTATTATAAACATGTGTAAAACTACTAGTTTTAAATATCAAATATATATTCCAACTTCCATCCATAGGGGAGAACCGAAAATAAATACTTTTCATCTCTGCACACTTTTAGTTTGAATGGCTTCAGTATGAGTAGAACATTATCTTTTTGGTCCTCACTATGATCATTTAGGACTTTTGTGCAAAATCACCTGAAACCCCCATTCACCCCCTCTAGGTTAATTTAATTTAATAAAGCAAAACAAGAAATAAGGAGAGATGCAGCTTGGAGTTTTGGCGAAGATGGTATTACTTCGGGCTTATGTGGATAAAATTATGTATATCATGAGTGAAATTCAATGGTACACCAACATGATTCTTTGGAGCACAAAGAGGCCTCAAGAAGTAGGATCCTCTATCCCGTTTCATGTTCTTGTTAGATATGGAGGGAATAAACAAAATGCTCAAAACAGCAAACATAGATGGCTAGCTGATAGGTTTTGATGTGACTAGAGATGGAAGCGAAAGTTTAGAGATGACATACTCATCTTTCGCGGGGCAGAAGAAGATCAGCTCAAGCTAATAAGGATCTGACAGTCTATTATGAATGGAGGACCCATGTGATAAGATGTCAAATTACATTTGAAACCATCGGGTAGATGCCTATATATAGAAGAGGAAACTAGTCAATTAGGGTGGATGCTATGAACTTGTCTCTTATTTCTTAGATTAATTTGGAACCTCCCTCCATCTTCCTTTTTATTTCTACTTCTTCCTTAGTAATTAGAATGATGAATTCTAATAATTGTACGTGTAATTCCAATTATCCATTTCAATACAATATGGGTTCATTACATTGTTTGTACTCATCTGCCATGCTTGATGATCAATTCCACACCCTCTCTGAATCGATGAAGGAGCTCCAGGCGAACAACAAGTGTATGCTCTCTTCAATTTGCCATGTGTGGTCACTGCTGCAGGAGGATATGCGATTGGACTCCATTTTCACTGATACTCCAAAGATTTCACATGATAAAACTATCACCTCTGTGCTAGAGTCAGCCGATGACAATGACACCGAGATTGCTGATACCTTGAAATCACATTTGGATTCTCAGCTTCCTATTCTTGATGTTGGTATACAATACAAAAGCACATCTCTCCCTCTGTTCTGTTTTGTTCAGTGCTTCTATTGGTCCTTCTCAGATAAAGAATCAACATTTCCAGTTAAAGGCTACAAACATAAGCTTGACATGGAGTTTGACTGCAAGGTTTTCTGGGCTTGCTTTGATAAGGTAAACTCGGGTGAGAATTCAGTTAACCGAGTTGTACTTTTTGGTTATTCGAAAGGATTTCCACTTCTGAGTGTGGACGATGCTTCACACAAGCATCCAAAGACTCTAGGTGGCTTAATGCAATGAGTGAAGAATTTAATGCTCTCGGCCAAAATCATACATGGACATTAGTTCCTCCACCTCCCAATGTGAATATAGTAGGAAATAAATGGGTATATCGGATTAAGTATGGTCCTGTTGGCTCTATAGACCACTTCAAAGCTCGTTTGGTTGCACATGTGTTTAGCCCTCAACTGCCAGGTTTAGATTATACAACAACTTTTGCCCCTGAGATCAAGTTAAGCATTGTTCGTGTAGTGTTATCTTTGGCTCTTCATCATAATTGATGTATGCATCAATTAGATGTATCTAATGCATTTCTACATGGAGAGCTAAATGAAGATGTTTATATGCGGCAACCCAAAGATTTTGAACATTCTGATTATCCACAACATGTGTGTAAGCTAAGTCGTGCCATTTATGGGTTGAAACAATCACCTAGAGCGTGGTTTACTCGACTTGCAACTTATCTTTTGGATCTTGGTTTTAAGCAATCTACCTCCGATCACATCATGTTCACTTTTCAACAGGACAGTTCTATTTTGATACTTCTTATTTATGTTGACTATTAAAGCACATGTTAATTATTATATTTAGTTGATTATTGTTTGACATATACGTCAACTAGTAGTCTAGCACTCCTATATCTCTTCAAGTAGTTTAGCACGTTTAGCACTCCTCTTTCAGAGGAGTTAGTTTAGGTAATTAGTTAGTCCATTCTTGTATATAAACACAATATTGGATCAATGAAAGATATCTCGATCTCTTGATTTTATATGGTATTAGGAGCCCTAATATACTCTAAAGAGTAAGATCTGTTTTTTTTTCCTTCTCTCTTCCACCCACCCTCCACATAAGGGAGACACTAATCGTGTTGTTAATGCTGATTCCAACGTCGGCGCAATGATCGTTCAATTTAACCCTGCATCCCAATTGCCCATAAAATTACATGGCAGTCACAATTTTGCAACGTGGAAGACACAATTCTCCATGCTTATGCATGGTCATGATCTCTATGGTCATCTCGATGGGTGTACTCCTTCCCCATCTCGCACTATCACAACTGGCACAACCCCTAGTGCCAATCCTGCGTTTGCTCTTTGGTTTCGGCAAGACCAACTCATTCAAAACACACTTATGGCATCTGTTGATCCAACAATTGCTACAACAGTTGCCACTGCTAACTCAGCTAAGACAGCCTGGGATGCCCTGCACACTGCTTATGCAAATAAGTCTCAAACCAGAATTTTCAGTCTGCGTGATCAACTGATGCGTCTGACCAAAGACTCCCAACCAGTCACCGAGTATTTGCAAAATGCTCGCTCTATTGCTGATGAACTCTCTATTGCTGGTGCCCCCATCACCAACTCTGAACTTATAGTAAAGATCCTTAGTGGTCTGGGTGCAGAGTTTCATGGTATTTCTGCTGCAATCCGTGCTCGTGATTCCCCTATAACATATGAAGAACTGTACGAAAAGCTTCAAGACCATGAACTTTTTCTTCGACGTGAGGAGTTCAAAAGCGTTCCTACCCAGATTACTACTGCTGCTACAGCCAACCAATTTGGTCATTCAAACTATCGCAACAATCGTCGCCCCAACAATAACAATGGTACCAACCAACAACGGCGGTCCAACAATCGCTTCACTTCACCCAATCCGAGGAGATCTTCGACCAACAACAACTATTATGATGGTGTACGCTGCCAGTTGTGCAACAAACCCGGTCATGTTGCAAACGTTTGTCGATCGCAGTCTCACAATCACTTTGAGGCCAAGGCCAACTATGTGTCAGGCTTGAACACGTCAGACAATCCTTGGATTCTCGACTCGGGAGCATCTCACCACATCACTGCCACACCCCAAGACCTGCAGGAATACAATGGCATGGAGCAAGTATCTATGGGTGATGGTAACAAAATTCCCATAACTCACACTGGTTCTACTCATTTAAATGCATCAAATAGATCTTTCAAACTCTCTAACACTCTCTGTGCTCCAAGCATTAAACGCAATTTACTCTCAGTCTCTAAATTTTGTCAAGATAACCTAACCTTTATTGAATTCTTTCCTTTTCATTTTTCTGTGAAGGACTTGGAAACGCAGACTCCGTTGGTGCACAGTCAAAATAGAGACGGTCTCTATGAGTGGCCAGACTTAACCTCCATCTCTCCTCCTCAAGCGCATTTGACTTCCTCCACCACAACCAGTTTCACTTGGCATCGTCGGTTGGGTCATCCACATTCAAGAGTTTTACGTTTTATTTTGAATAAATTCTCGCTACCTTGCTCGGGAGACAAATTTTCAGTTTGTAATTCTTGTTGTTCGAATAAGGCTCATCGCCATCCGTTTCAGCAGTTCACTTTATCATGTACCCAGCCTTTTCAAACTATCTTTAGTGATTTATGGGGTCCTTCTCCAGTTCAATCTATTGACAATAAATTATATTACTGTATTTTTGTGGATCATTTAAAGATACGGAAGTAGGTTTAAATGCAAAAACAAAATAAGGAGTTCCCATAAACTCCGGGAATTTAACGACTATCAAAACATTGCGGAAAACAACCCCTAGAACCTGAAAGTCAATATACCAAAACTCTAAAGTTCAACAATTCTAAGCAAAGGGGGAGTTACCCCAAAGCTAAACAATAGTCTCAGTTCGAAGAGAATGGACTAAACAAAATGAAAGACTCCATGACAGCCTGAAAGAACTGGCTCACCCTTGAAATCCGATCTCGATCACTACTCTCCTAGCTGGGGTCTATCAGTAGCCACCTGAAGATGCCCTGTACTCAACAAAGACGAGCAAGTGCAGTATCAGTACACAACCATAGTGTACTGGTAGGATCACACGGCTATTCCAGTAAGCCTAACACATACCAGTAATCACAACAAGGTAAACATGACATGCACAAAATGTATACATAATTATCATTTCAAGAGCAATGTACAATTTCACATTCTCAAAAACAAGTAAATATGACAATTCAATGGTTCTCTTATGGAACCCATACCCAAACTGTTAGAGTACCGGAACGTGGTACCCGAACCAAATTAGTGTGTCGAAACGTGACACCCGCTCCAATATATGCACCAAAACGTGTCACCCGATCCAAGTTAGTGTGTCGAAACGTGACACCCGATCCATTCAACACAACCACAATTACAATCACACTCATATGTACATTCTCATAATCATACAATCAAGTGTCAAATCATGGCATACATTTACTCATTTTATTAGGTTTGATCAACAAGGCTTCATTCACACACATACATGCATTATAATGAAGTAATCACCAACATATATCACGCAAAAAAGAAATCAAATCATCACCTACCTCGAAACCAAGCTTGAATCCCTCTAAGGCACTCGAATCTTCCATTTTTAGATTCTTTCCGCTTGTTCTAGGACTACAAACAATTAATATACGCAAGGATCAACAATCAAAGGTCTAATTAGACCAAAGCCATGATCCTAAGGTAAAAATAGGGCTTTTACCCACCATCCAATTCAATCCAAAAACCCTCCCCTAATAATAATTAACCAAGAATCTAAGATCTACGGATTGAAAAATGGATTAGGGGAGTAAAATCCTTACCTTTAGCACCAAAAGTCATGGAAAACTGTCAAGAAATCACCTGGGGTCATATCTTAACTCTCAAGAATGAAACTTGCAGAAAAATAACGTTTTTGGGTTTTAATTCCAACTTAAGTCGCGATTGAGCCTCTACGGCGGACCCCATCCTGCCATAGCGGCCCCGCCCTGGCGAGAATAATCCCACCATAGTGGCTTATACAGAGACAATGTGCCAGAATTAGAGTTTCAAACCCCCCAATTTCACAACATACTTTCAACCCATGACGTTCAAAGACTACCCTTTCACACTAAGATCAGTTTTGTGAGTTCTACTCACCCGAATTCGATTTCGTAAAGTTGTACGGGTTCCTTAATGACTTAGATATCTACTCATGTAATAAAATTCATTATTAAATCTCTCATTCATTACCATATTTCTCTAGACTCGCATGACTCCGATTTCGTCCAAATCTGGACTAGGCTAGAAAATTTCAAGGTCCTACCAAAAAGTTTTCTGGCCCAAAATTTTCCCCGCTGGCTTTTCTATACGACGGGAGCAGGTCGTTACAATAGATACCAATTTACCCATCACTCATCCCAGAGTGCCAAACTAGAAAAAATGGCTAAAGTAAGATTGGAGTAGTACCTGAATCGTTGAACAACTAGGGATACTTGTCTCACATGTCCTTCTCGGTTTCACAAGTAGCTTCCTCAACTGGACGATGCTTCCATTGAACCTTCACGTACTTAATCTCTTTGATCCTTAGTTTTTGGACATCACGATCAAGAATTGCAACCGGTTCCTACTCATACCGAAGATCTTTGTCTAACAATACTAAGTCCCAATTTATGATGTAATCTCCATCCCCATGGTACTTCTTCAACATGGACACACGAAACACTGGATGGACTCCAGATAAGCTAGGTGGTAAAGCCAATCTATAAGCCATTGGCCCTACACAATCAAGAATCTCAAATGGAACAATGTATCATGGACTAAGCTTGCCCTTCTTGCCAAACCTCATCACCCTTTTCATTGGATGACACCTTAAGAAGAACTTTCTCAACAGTCTAAAAGGCTATGTCTCTTACATTATGGTTTGCATACTTTCTCTGTCTACTCTGGGCTGCTAAAAGCTTAGCTTGAATACTCCTCATTTTATCTTGAGCATCCTTCACTAAATCAACCCCCAAAGGCTTCACATATCCGACCTCAAACCATCCTATGGGTGATCTACATCCCCTCCCATAAAGTGCCGTGAATGGTGCCACGTCAATGCTGGAGTGGTAACTATTATTATAGGAGAACTCACACAACGATATGAACTTATCCTAATGCCCTCCAAAGTCAATCACACATGCCCTCAACATGTCCTCTAACACCTAAATAGTCCTCTATTTCTGTGGATGGAAAGCTCTACTAAAAGTGAGTCGAGTGCCTAGCTTATCATCCAATTTCCTCCAAAACTTGGATGTGAACTGCGTACCACAATCTGATATGATAGAAAGGGACACTCCATGCAACCTCACTATCTTTTTCACATAAACCTTAGCCAAATATTGAGCATTATAGTCTATTCTAACTGGAATAAAATTGGCTGAATTAGTTAATCTGTCACCACTTCACAAATAGAATCAAACTTTCCCAAAGTCTTGGAGGACCAACCACAAAATCCATAGCTCTTCTTTCCCACTTCCATTCTGGAATTGACATTCTCTGAAGCAAACCTGCAGGTCTTTGATGCATATACTTTACCTGTTGACATTTTTGGCACTTAACCACAAACTCAGCTATGTCTTTCTTCATGCCAGACCACCAATAAAGTCACTTCAAGTCTCGGTACATCTTGGTCACACCCGGATGAATGAAATACCGTCAACCATGAGCTTCGGTCAATAATCTCTGAATCAAGTCATCTACTCGAGGAAAACAAATCCTTCCTTTAAAACTGAGCATACTCCCTGCATCTAAAGTCACATCTTGTGCCTTGCCAGACACTGTCTTCTTTCTGATCTCATTCAGATTCTGATCTCATTCAGAAATGGTTTGAACACACCGTTCATCAAACTCATGAAAGTTGCAGGCGCATTTGTCAACTTCAATGACATTACTAAAAACTCACAGTGCCTATAGCGGGTCCTAAATGCCGTCTTGGGTACATCCTCAAACCTAATCTTTAACTGATGATAACTAGACCTTAGATCAATCTTAGAGAAAATTGACATGCCTTGCAAATAATCAAAAATATCATCTATTCGAGGCAATGGGTACCTATTTCGAATGGTGACCTTATTCAATTGCCGGTAGTCTATGCACATCCTCATACTACCATTTTTTTTCTTAACAAACAAGACAGGATCACCCTACGGGAAGCACTAGGACGGATAAAACCTTTATCAAGAAATTCTTGGATTTGAGCCTTAAGCTCTCTCAATTTTATCGGGGCCATACGATAAGAAGGGATGGAGATGAGGCGGGTACCAGGTTCCAAATCAATGCATAAATCTATATCTCTATCCGGAGGCATACCAGACAAATCAGTAGGGAACACTTCTCTAAATTCTGACACCACATGAATAGACTCAATAGAGGGAGACTTAATCTCAACATCTCGAATATGAGCCAACTACGCCAAACATTCCTGCCCCACCAGTTTCCTAGCCCGAATGGAGGATATGACCTTAGCTAACTTAGGCTTGTACACCCTTTCCCACTATAATGTTTCCCTACCGGAGATCTCCTGAGTCACATATTTCGTATTACAATTTAACACAACATAATGGGGGGACAACCAAGTCATGCCTAAGATTATATCAAAATCAGTCATATTAAGAATAGCCAAATGAGGCCAAGTCTGAAAACCCATAAACAAAATAGGGCAAGCACAATACAAATGGGTGACTATGACTGACTCTCCAACTGGGATAGAAACATAAATGGGGGCATCAAGTATATCACAAATTATATCAAATCTCAAGGCAAACTGTACTGATACATATGAATAAGTAGAACCCAGATCAAACAAATACCTGTGATCACTGCATCAGACTCCCCTGCCTCGGTTTTACCCGGAAAGGCATAACATTGAGCCCTATCATCATGATGGGCGACCTTCTTGCCTGGCTGTACTGTCCCTCTTTCTGCATTACCATTTCCCCGACGTCCATGACTCACTGATTTCATCTTTGCTCACCTGGTGAACGTCCTCTACCATTATTACCATTTCCCGCGGGTACCACTGCTCTAGTCTACTGCTGCGTGAAATTCATCATGAGCGGTTGGGGACAATCTCTTCTCATGTGCTCAGGTTCCCCAAAATTATAGCAAGTACGATCAAAAGATGGTCTACCGCTAGCCGAAGACACAACTCTCTGGCTATCCTGAATAAAATTTTGCTGTGGAGTTCCCAAGTAATTACATGTAGAAGCGGGCATGGTGGACTGAATCGGCCGGGCTGCAAGCGTCGGCCTACTTGAACCTCTGGAGTAAGAACCTTGAAAGTTACCTGTGCTCTTGGCTTTCTTAGCCAACACCTTAGCCTGACCATCACATCTGACTACTTCTACTTTCTTCACAAAGTCAGTCACCTCATTAAAGTTTTTTCCTGCAGAGGTCATATGAACAGACAATACCTGTAACTCAGAGTTTAGTCCCTTGACGAATAAACAGATCCTCTCCTCTTCAGTATATTGAGTAGCATATCTAGACAAATCATGGAACTTATCCTTATAAGCAGATACAGACATACCTGCTCTAAAGCCATGAATTCATCTTTCTTGCGATCTCTCAGAGTCCGGGGCACATGTTTCTCTAGAAACAGAGCATGAAACTGTGTCCAAGTGAGTGGGGGAAAACTAATGATCTGCATTCCACATAGGCCCTCCACCAATGCTTAGCCTCACCCTGAAGCTGGAAAGTCACAAACTCTACTCTATGCTGATGGACAATACCCAACTTATACAGCCTCTCATAACAATCCAAGATGAACTCATATGCGTCCTCACTCTCAGAACCATGAAACACGGATGTCTTTAGTTTCGAAAAAAACTTAGTCAACATTTCATGCTCATTACCAGTCATCACAGGACCCAACAAAGGATGGAAGAAAGCATTAGTACCTACAGTTCCACCCACCTTAGGGACAGTAATAACAATAGGGGGATTGATGGGAGTTTGAGTTTCTTGGGTTGTGGGAAGAACTCCAGGACCAACCAATCCTTTCAGGAAAGACATAATTTGTTGAGCTAAAATTGGGTCTAAAGGGGGGGGGGGGATACCTGTAGTCTCAGCCTGCACCTCTTCCTCTTGTCCAACATCCTCATCACTCTCAACCTTAATATTCTCCTCTATCTCTTTATGATGCGCATGAGGATCCTCATTTCTGGGAGCATTCTCAACCGGAGCTCCACCCCTAGTAGGTGCTACCTTTCCTCAGCCTCTACCCCTTGCTATTCCTCTACCTCTGCCTTGATCGCAACCTCTTGCTGTGGACTCCTTAGCATGCTCATTGATGAGAGCTACGGGCCTGACACCATTGAAGCGAGTGTTAACTATCTGCGGACATAAGAGTGAAGGAGATTAGATACCAATTTGGATCACCAGATACCAATTGGAATCAAGTTATAGCATGAAAGGAGACAAGAGAAAGTAGAGAGATTTTCTAAAGTCCTATAGCCTCTCAAAGAAAAGTACAAACATCTCCGTACCATTTTGTAAGACTCTACTATACTCGTTTTGGTGCACTGAGATCAACGAATCTAGGGCTCTGATACCAACTTTATCACGACCCATACCGTCGTGATTGACACACACATTAACCCTCCGGTGGGAGAACCATTACTACAACCCAACTAAACAACTTAACCAAAATACAATGCATTTAAAGATACAGAAGCAGGTTTAAATGAAGAAATGAAATAAGGAGTTCCCATAAACTCGGGGAATTTAACAACGACTATCAAAACATTGCGGAAAACAACCCCTAGAATCTGAAAGTCAATGTACTAAAACTCTAAAGTTCAATAATTCTAAGCAAATAGGGCACAACCCCGAAACTAAACAAAAAAATATCTAAACAATAGTCTCAGTCCGAAGGGAATGGACTAAACAAAATGAAGGACTCCATGGCAGCCTGAAAGAACTGACTGACCTTTGAAATCCGATCTTGATCACTACTCTTCTTGTTGAGGTCTATCAGTAGCCGCCACCTGAAGAAGCTTGAATTGTATTTAGTGTAACTGCCACTTTCATTTGAATATTTTGTATTTTATGTATGCATAAAATCAAATTTTGTGTTTTAGATTTGTATGTGACTATCACCAGAGTCCTAAAATGTTGATTAGTTTTAAGTAGTAATTAATGTAATGTAAGTGCAGTTTCATATTATTGTATTTTCTCTATACGAGGAATCAAATTTTATTTGTTAGATCACCCGATTAAACCCCCGCATATGCAGGTTTATGCAAATCATAACATAGTTATAGATTTGAAGGGGAAGCTTACACCGACCCAATTCAATCGATTCAAAGATACCTGTTTTGGGGTGTATACAAAAATGCACATGTGTTGGGCGCAATCACAAATCTTTAGGTGCTTAATGGTGTGTGAATTGGAGGACAAGATTTTTATAAGTCATACCACACTCCGTTTCAGTATTGAAGAATTTGCCATCATTACTGGATTGAACTGCTTCGCTGATGAAGATGATTTCTTATTTGACACAAGTAAGACGAACAAAATTATCGAGCAGTGCTTTGAGGATAAATGTACTATCATAAAGGCAGAGCTGATCAGTAAGTATACAAAAAAAAGTATGGGGTGAGGGGAATGATGATGATGTTGTTAAATTTGCAATTTTATATTTTATCAGTACATTCATCTATTCTGGTGAGAATAAGAGCTTAACAATTCCAAGGAAACAATTTGATCTAGTTGAGAGCGTCCGATACCATGATTATCCGTGGGGAAAAGATGTTTTCTCCAAATTGGTCAAAAGCATAACAAAAAATGGATGCCAAGAAACAATACTACAGAATTGATGGTGTGTCTCTTGCTATTCAAGTTTGGCTATATGAATGTTGTTCTGCAGTTGATCCAAATATTGCAGAAAAAAAGACCAATCGTATTCTAGACTGGTTAATTGGAGGACCATATTATGAATTACTCATGGAAGGAATGTTCAGTGATAACAACAATCCGATAATTTATCATCTTTTCATTATTCAATTAATTTATTCTTATACATATTGTTATCTTTCAATATACTTATTAAGTACCATTGTTTTGTGTACAGTTAAAATATAAAACTATTCATCCTTCACTTAAGGAGATTGCATTTTATCAGCTTACAAAAAAATAATGTGATTCCCGAGAATGCTTTTGAAAAAGATAACGACAAAGATGAGGATGAAGATGATGATTTCACTTCAAAACCTCCAACTCATAATCCAAATAATAAATATAAAGTAAAATTGAAGGTAAATGGTCCATTGTCAACACCGATAAAAAAATGAGTATGCATGTTAGTTCAAGTTGTAAGGAGAACACCATCAGTAACACATGTGTTACAAACAACAAAGAAGACACCCTTTGGTACTTTTTCAACCCCCATGAAAGACACTAATGTTTTAGTACATGAGTTGCATAATCAACCCAATATTTTTTTTCAATCTAACTTCACCCATGAGTTCGAAAAAATGTCAAGATATCAAGGCATATGAAATTGCTGTTTTGAGACAGGATCTTGCCTTATTCAAGAATTCTGTAAGCAATTTGTTACATTTTTTTTTAATTTACGTTGTACTCGAATATATTTTGACATTTTATTTAATAATTAGGTTACTAATGCGTTCAAGAAGTTACACTTGTTTATACTGAAAAACTTTAAATAGTCATGAATGCACTCAACAAAAAGAGTCCTCAAACTGGAGGATCATTTCAGGTTAAGCCTAACAATTTTTAGTTACGAGTATACATTCACATACACAAGTTATCTCATGTTACAAAACTCAATATTTTTTAATAATATACACAGAAAAATGGAAGTGAATCTCCAATACATGTACATGATTTGTCGAACAAGAATTCAATGAAAGGCGACAATCATCACTCTGCATTTTCGGATAAACCTCACTTTGATACAAATGAGGTAATACATGAATAAATTGTGTTTAATTTAGAGGTGGATGGTGAAAATTTTGAACAATAGATACCTCATCAAGATTTAGTAATGTGGTGTATCTTTTTTGTGCTTTAAATTTCTCTGTACTCTATCTGCTAATGGTGTTATAGTATGGTTCCTTGTCATGTGGTTTCTAATTGATAAATATGAGAATTTTTTCAGCTCTCTGTTGTACTTGGATACCAAGGTAGTAGATATTAATTAGTATTGTGTTGCAAAGACAATTCCCTTAAGAATTTTAAGATGACACCATAAATTAATTAAATACAAAAAAGGTCTAACATAAATGGTGTTTTCATTCAAAGGTGGATGGTGTAAGATTTGAGCAATTGACACCTCATACCGCAGATAATACAACAACAGATTTTCGGGACAAGTTATAATTAACTATGTATTGTTATGTATTAATCATTTTACTTTTTAAATGTTCAAACATAATATCTATAAATGTAATATTGTTAGGATCGTACATTTCAATTTGTTCTTGAAGAACACATCAAAGATAATGTCCAGAAGACTTATCATCCTGTTGAGATACACATACTTGTGAGTACATGAACAGTCTAAAGACAAATAGACTGTTGAAATGCCATCATTAGTTTCACTTCAATTATATTCAGAGTTGTGTGTATAATAAATGTATTCAATGTACATGTATCAATATGTATGCAATATATGTAAATACATTTATACATTGAATACTTATAATTTATTAACTGTATTTGTCATTTGTATTTAACTATTTTTATTTTGAATAGAATATTTGTATACTAGGATACTAATTAACTTGAATACAGTACAATACTTACAAAATTGGATACTTCATTTCCATTCTAATACTAGGATATACATTATTTTTATCATTTCATTTCAGAAAGGAGACATGAATGGCTTACCAAACAATGGAATTAAATAGCCACGTCACAATTTGAGTTGCTTGATATTTTGCTACCTAGCCTCATCACAATTAATCCCGAAAAGAGTGTTGTGGTTCATCCAAAGGTTGTTGTTAATGATATTACATGCACCTGTGCCAGTTCAAAGGACCAAAAGTTCCGGTCATTAGAATTGTTCTCCATACTCGATCAATTTTGGATCTTCATATGGTAATTAATAATGTTCTTCCTCCATTATGTCTTACCTCCTTTCCCCATTCTATTTTTTATTTAACATGAATCAATTCATGCAAAAGTGATGAGGCAACAAAAATAGAATCCATTATTTACAATTTATATGTCTGTATACATAAAATTTCAGGCAACTCTTCCAATGTGGTAAGAATTGATGGAAAGAAACATCCTCTTATTTCTGATTTCATACGAGGGCCATATAATTATGATCTTTCTGATGATTATGCAAGTGGCTTCGTGAAGATCTCCTTGTCAGGCATATGAATAAGTAAGTATTTTATTTCATATGATTATCAACTGTAAGCATAAGATACTTGAATTATCATTATATTTGTTTTCTAAAGGATGCATAATGAAGATTGTTATAAGAAGAATAAAGCATAATTGACAATTGCTATGGATTTGAGTATTCATTTAATATCTAACAAGAATTGGTTCTCTCTCTATCATTTGATAAACAACTTCTGAATGATGAGATAAAAAAATTACATTTATACGTAAAATACATTGTTTCTATTACTCCATGTATCCCAATTTATGTGACACATTTCACTTTTCGAGAGTCAAACAGTTTAAGTTTGACCGACGATTTGGTCATGAAATCTTCAATTTTTAAAAAATAAAATTTATATATTTGTAAACTACATAGAAAGTATAAGTCTCAATAGTTGATAATTCAAAATATTTAAAAGATATAGAAAATATTTACGGTAAAAAATAAACTTGTTTGAATCTCGAAATCCGAAATGTGTCACATAAATTAGGACAGAGGGAGTAGAAGTTTTCCACATATATTTATTGAATTTATTTTTTCGACGGCATATTGATATGGTTCTATATTATTTGCAGAAAAAAGTATGTATAACATCAATATTAGCTACAGATAGACTACTGTTGACTGAATATTCAAGTAAAAAATTGCTGAAATTTATGCCGCGTATGCTGAAATTGGAAGCGAATTATGTGTTGCAAATGTTGAAAGTGACATACGTGATTACATAAATGGGTATTGGTTGATGGATGCCATCTCATGAAATACAATCGATAATGTGTTCATACCAGTGAATGTGGAGTAGAGAAATCACTGGTTATTGGTTGTTTTGTCAATAGCTGAACGACACATTCATGTGTATGACTCATACAGAGCAGCAGGTCATGAATCTTATGTTAGGGATGAAATTCAAAAGTTTTCTAATCTTCTGCCAATGTATGTGTCAATGGAGTTTGCCAATAATTCAGATAATACACAAGATCAGCACGTTGCATACAACGTGACGTATGTGGAGGATATACCTCGACAAGGATCAAATGGCTTGTAAGTATAAAAAAAATTGTCTCTTAATATATATTTAGATGTATCTTATTATTTAATAATGTATTTTCCTCATTTATTCAGGGATTGTGGGATATATTTGCTAGCATTTGCAGAGTGCCTGAGTGATGGTGAAGGTATTCTTGTTCAATACGTTGATGCTAAGTTTCTTCGCATTAGATATGACGTACTCTTGTGGGAATATGCAAAGAAGAAGATTGAAGACGGAGCTGTTCGCGAGAATGAGGCGCCACCCAAATGAACAGGTCACCCGCAAGAATCGATTCTGGTCAACTTGTCATGATTGATTAGTTTCTTGTCCTAGTTATATATTACCAGATGGGACTTCTATTTTATGTTTATGTTTGAAACTACTATTTTTGTTTTTTGTCTAACATTATCAACTTTTTTTTCCACTTGTCATTCCGATTACTTCATCCATAAACCGCGCTTATGGGGGGCCCTATCATACACATGCACCACCAGAGTCTTCATAAGAACTCTAGGGTGAGGGCCAAGGTGAACCCAGATTAACGATGAGAAGCAGTCAAATCAGTAGCAAAGGCACCAGGATGGATGGTTGGTTGAACCGGCAACTGAAACTTTTAGAGTCGAGTTTACACTCTTTCCTCCTCTAATGGAGATATTAACTCTTCCGGGAACCATAAATGGAATGAAAAGTGGGACCATGTAAATGATCAAGACCTCGCAAACAACAACGCTCCTTCCCTATATGGAGTTCGAAACGAATGAATATTTGGAAAGGGATGTGGTGGATACTCAGTAAGCTTGCCATGAGGTAGTGATGCCAAAAGTTCCTCGAGGAGGTTATCTGAAGAAGGTTCTTCTCAATCGGAGAAGCACTTTGATAAACATATTTGATCTTGATCGATTCAATTAAGGTATTAGTGTTTGTTCTATTATACAACAAGGATCACATTTTTTGCACTTCGTTCAAATAATAGTTGTACCCTTCTCTCGCCCTCCCTGACATTTCCTTTGCATCGCAAGGAGGAAGAAAGGTCTATGCCGAAAGATAAAAGGCTGCTGCATGTATAAGTCCAAAAGAGTGTGCATAAGCCTTTTTAGAGATAGGGGTGACTTTCTTGTGGTAGTAATTGCGAATGAGCAAGTAGGGGGCGGCGACTAAAGAGGTAGGGTCTTTGATAGCTGTTGTTCCGGTCGAGCACTCTCTTTTCTTTGTCCAATTCCCTCTTACCAAATAAGACTGACTCCAACCACACCGGAATGGATGGTACAAAGTCCTTCTGGGAGTAATGCCTCCTTTCTCTCTCCCCCAAGGACTCAGTCTCTCGGGTATCTATCAACATATAGAGATTTTGCCTTTGTTGCTGCATAGAGTGATTTTCTTCAATCTCCGAGTTTGAAGGGTAGAACAAGGGAAGGTCAAGGCTTTCTTCTGATTACTCTTTCCATGGCAAAGTCAACATCTTAGCCCGAAGAGCAAGGATTTCTTCCTCTGCGTCTGCTGCTATTGATGTGTCTACTCCCATTGACTCTTTTTGAGTAAGATCAGTAGGCGATAAGCTCACATTCGGCTCCATAGAAGTAAAGATCAGAGTCATCTTATCTTGGCAATGTAGTTGGACTCTCATGTCGATCCGAATGAATCATCCTTTCCACGGAGGTTAATCTTTGCCTCTTGTATATGATCATATTGCTTTACTGTTTAAGTCATTTTTCTCTCTACTTTATAGTGTTCAATCTATTGTTTGGGTTATTGCATTCAATGTATGGTAGGAAGAGATGGAGGTTTGTACTACTGTATGGTTCATTACATTGTGGAATACATATACATTTGGATACTTACATTTGCTAATTTTATTTGATTATTAGCGTGTTCTTAAAATATTGAGTAATTGATGGAAGTCATTATATTCTAACTTTTTGCCGAAATACAATTTTTTAAAAATCTTTATAGTTTACTTATTATCAATGTATGCGTGTATTTTTAACTTTAGTCATTTTTACGTCTCTGTATTGGTATATGTTTTTAATTTTAACCAATATTATCATATACCAAAGTAACACGTAAGCGTATACGGAGAACATTGTTCCTTTTATATTTTTTAAGTTGTGTGTATTTTTTATCAACATATTCACTAGTATAACTGTATACACGAATATTATTTTTTTATCAACATATTCACAAGTATAACTATATTCATTTATTTTCAGTAGTTACTTATATTTATTAGTTTGTGCATATCAATGCATGTTTCTATTAGCCAAGTTTCTATTGGCTAATTATAAGTTGAGAAGTTTGTATTATATTTATGAATATGATATTGAGATAATATTTAAGTTAAGTTAACCAAACAAACAAACAAATCTCTCAATAGACAAATAAAAATATTTTTATTCATTTATTCGACATAACCAAAATTAAGTAAGAACATTTGACTAGTGGAGGTATCAGTTTCAATGCATTTCGTGGTGTAGTTCGACAAGAACGCCTATTGTAACCACGGTGTCCTCACGTACTACAAGAATTGGTACCCTTTCTTTTACTCAACTTGCTAAATGACTTATCCCGATGCTTCTTTGGTCTTCCTGGAGGTCTCATGTATTTTGGTGGCAGCTCAATTTATAGCAATGTGTTTAGGTACATTCCATTCACTATTGTCAGGGAGAGGATACACGTGCACTTCATATGTTTTCAATATTATTTTTGGCTTGTAAACGATGAAAGCATATATTTTTTGTTCAACACCCTCCACGCATGTGCGCATGGAATTTCGTCCACTTGAAATCTGTTGCAACTGCAAGTCTTATTTTTCAGACATACGATATAAGCCTTCCCTTCGTCACTTACTGAATAGATGTAATCAGTTGATGGGATAACCTGGAATGAATACCGAAATTCGTTTATATATTCTATAAGAAAGTACGTATACTTTAAATACATAAATAACTAAATACATAATCCAACAAATTTCTACATTTTCTAATAAAAAAATACATTCCATTAACATACATACCGTCATGCGTTTAGATTTTGATTCATTAAGTACAAGCATCTCCAGAAACTTTTTCCCAAGTAGTGTGAATATGAATGATGCATTTTTTCGATTTGTGCAGTTTCATCTAGCAAAAATCAAGCGCACTTGTTCAAGAAAGTCAAATTTCGGTAATTCTCTTGCTGCTACCAATGTCGAATTGATGCACTCTGCAATATTCGATGTCATAATCCAACCCGATAAACTAGTGCATACAACCGTGCACACTTCTCATATACAACCAACTCCAAGTATTTCTTCACCCTTACATCAACCTCTCAACCCTTTTCATTAGCCTATCAAAATCAGTTTGAGTATACGCCTTTGCCACAGTGTAGAATATTTCACTCAATTGCTCATTTGATTTTCATATTTTTTTTGCATAAATTAGCCCATAAATCCGTATGCCAAAGGTAATATATTCCCTATTATAAAACAATAAAAAGTGTTAAAAGCAAATAAATAAAATTATAATGTATTTATGTATCTCAAATACCTGCTTCAACTAAAGTGTTGGCTGATACTTAAACACCCCGGATTCGAAACGAGGCACAATAGGAGTTACAGGGAACTGCAGGTGCCATTCACGACCGACCACCCACGGCCCATGGACTGAGCCACGAACCATAGGGAGGGTCTGTGGTTGGTCACCCCAGCCTAGGCTCAGACTTCAGAATGACGACTTGACCAACAAACTGTCAGTCAGACCACGGTCCATGGTCCAGGTATCCATAGGTCGGAAAGAATCTTTGAATCTACTAACGACGTGCAAGACGGACCGTAGGTCCATCCATGGTCCGTCGATCGAGGTCCATAGGTTGTCGCTATTTTTAGGTGCTTAAGGGTCTTTTCCGATTTTAATTAAATCAATGTGGTGTCATTTTGCCAAAGTCTAGAACACCTACATAAGTATTTTTAACCCCCAAAATCCCCCATTCAAGTCATTCTCTGAAATCCCAAAAGAAACCCAAACTCTCTCTCAAATATTCTCTCTCTAGAATGAAGAAGAAAAAGGAAGAGATTGAAATTAGGTAAAGATCAAGTCTCCTAGTATTCAAGATTTTATGGGCTTTGTGACTAAGGTATGATCACGTTTCATCCATGGAATCCTTTCTCCCATGGAGTCCCTTTAGGTTCCCCAAATTGTGAAATCTAAATCCCTAATTTGAGTTAGGGTTTTTTCCAATCTTATGGGTATTGATGAATGTTGATCTAGTTGAGTGGATTGTGATTGTTTATGATTGAATTGGTAGGATTACATATTTTTAGGATGAAATTACATGTACCCATGCCTATTCCATGATTCTAACCTAGAATTGATATAATTGGGGTGATGCTGTGAAGGGAAACTTTATGGGTTAGGGTTACCCTTGTAGGATTGATGATTTATGATGTTAATTTCTTGAGAATAGAGCATAGATGATGATCATGAGATGTAGATGCTTTGAGAGTAAAGCTTATGATATGAATTGTTGGTAATTGATGTAAGTGTGGTGGAAAAGATACTTCCTACATGAATTGCTTGATTATGAATGTATGAATGTGAAAGGTTTAATCACATGAATGATTCTAGGTTGAAAGGATTGCCCACCTAAAATGAATCTAGACTAAAATACTATGTAATTGATGAGGCTAAAGTCGATTACCCTTGACCTCCATATGAGAAGGATATGAGGTGATTTCCCATACTCTTTAGAATTGAATAAGAGGTGATTCCCCATGTTCCTATTATGGTGAATGGACATGGAGGGTAGTACCCATGATCCTTATGAAATGATTTGGAGGGGAGTACCCGTTTCATATGATGTGATTGTGGAGGCGAGTACCCATGATCTTAAAGTAAGTAAGGCAAGAGGTGAATATCCAGTAGCCTTTGTAAGCTAGGCAAGGAGGCGAATCCCCATATCTTTAAAAGTAATTACGAATAATGTGAACTATGTTATGAAGGGTGAATAACTTGGATTGTTGCTAGAGATGCCTTCCATGAAGTGAGTATGATTAGAGGTGGATTGCCTAAGTATTGACTAAGGTTAATTGAGGTTTCTTGATAAGTATTCCTCTTTTATTATAATGATTTATGTGCATTGATTATGTTTATGGTTATATTGGCTAACCCTTATGTTTTTGTTGTTTATGCTAGCTATCATATTTAGTACTTGTTTATACTGAAACATACTCTTGCCTACATTTCTTATAAAAAATGTAGTGTCCGACTACATTGATTCTTGCGCTCGTGGCAAGGTTCATAGTTTATCAAGGAATGAAGATTTGGTTAGTCCTCATAGCATTCGAGGACTTGATCACCACTTTACTTTATGCCTTTCTTTCATGTTTTGGACTATTGTATGGGCTGTGTCCCTAGATTTATTCATGTTGGTTAGTTGGCTTGAGACAATTGTATTAGACTTCTGTTCATTTTATAAAGTCTTTGCTTGTTTTGAAAATATTTTAAATTTCCGCACCATTTTCTATTACTTTTTGTTATTATATGCTAAGTTGTTTGTATGAGGCCTCTCGGGGTCTTGTACATCTTGTTACATCTAGGGGTAACCCTTGGGTCATGACAAACTTAGTATTAGAGCATAAGGTTTAGAATGGTTCTAGGATGTCTCAAGCCACGTCAAGTAGAGTCTTGTTGATAAGTGTGAAGCGCACCACATTTATGAATGAGAGGCTACTAGATGCTTAGGAAACTCTACTTCTTCATTCTCTTAGTCGCGCCATAGATTTTAACTCTATAAATTCTTTCTCCTAATCCTTACCCGATGGTTTTCAAGATATGACTACAAGAAGTGCTAATGCTAGAAGGAATGAGGGAGACAACGTGGGCCAAGAAGTTCCTCCCCAAGATCTTCCTCAAGCACCGATTAATCCATTGATTGAGAATGTAACAAATATGGAGTTTAGGACGGATTTTCAAGTGTTGGATCAATCTGTGATGGCTCAAGTCAATAGAAAGATGGTAGCCCCCGTGAACCCAAATGTGGGTACGGTGACGGCAAGAGTGAGGGACTTTACAAGGATGAACCCTCTGTAATTTTATGACTCCAAAGTTGAGAAAGATCCTCAAGAGTTTATTTATAACGTCTATGAGATACTTGCTATTATGGGAGTGACTTCGGTAGAGAAGGCGAAATTGGCCGCTTATCAACTCAAAGGGGTTGCTCAAATTTGGTTCAATCAATAGATGGAGGAAAGGCCGGAAAAAGCTGGTCCCATAGAGTGGGAAAGGTTTAAAAGTGCTTTTCTTGATATATTCTTCCCTCTTGAGATGAGAGAGGCCAAGGTGCTTGAGTTCATTAACCTTCAGCAAGGGAATATATGTGTAAGAGAATATGCTTTTAGCTTCACTCAGTGGTCCAAACATGCTCCTTCTATTGTGGCAGATCGTAGGGCCAAGATGAGTAAGTTTGTGTCGGGTGTTTCTGACATGGTAGTCAAAGAGTGCCGCACCGCTTTGCTTGTCCATGACATGGACATTTCTCGTCTTATGGTGCATGCCCAACAAATTGAAGAGGAAAAGCTTAAGGAAATATCTAGGGAAGCAAAGAGGGCAAGAACGGATTATGGTAACTTCTCATATTCTAGATCCGATGGACAGGGTCATTCAAGGTTCCGGTAAAAGTTCTCTGGCAAGGTTCTTCAAATGCTCCTCCAAGGTCTAACAATGAAAGGGTGGCTAACTCTAAATCTCAAGGAGATGAAAATGGGTCCTTGATGCCTACTTGTGCTAAATGTGGAAGGAATTACGAAGGGAAGATTTTAGCGGGTTCCAATGTTTGCTTTGGGTGTGGTAAAACGGATCATAAGATAAGGAATTGTCCTTCGGTTGCTAAGAATGAGGGAGATAGTCATCGTAGGGCTCAACCCTACCCTTCATCCGGTAAAAGTGGTTCAGGTGCAAATGCTCCTAAGCAAAATTGATTCTATGCACTCCAGACTAGAAGTGATCAGGAGAGTTCCCCAGATGTGGTGACTGGTACGTTACAAGTTTTTTAACTTGGTATGTATTCTTTGCTTGATCCCGGTGCCATTTTGTCCTTTGTGACATCTTATGTGGCCATGAGGTTTGACGTGCTCCCCGATGTGTTGTTAGAACCTTTTTCTATCTCTACCCCTGTTGGTGATTTTGTGGTGGCTAAGTGGGTTTATAGAAGATGTACCATTTCCTTATCCCATAGAGTTACTCTTATTGATTTGATAGAGCTTGATATGTTAGGTTTTGATGTTATCCTTGGTATGGATTGGTTGCACTCCTGTTATGCTTCGATTGATTGTAGAACTCGGGTAGTCAAGTTTCAATACCCTAATGAGCATATTCTAGAGTGAAAGGGGGAAATTCTATGCCTAGAGGTCAATTTGTTTCTTACCTTAAAACTAGGAAAATGATTTCTAAGGGTTGTATTTACCATCTAGTTAGGGTAAGGGATGTGGATTCTGAAACCCCTACTTTTGAGTCGGTCCCCGTTGTGAATGAGTTTCCAAAAGTGTTCCAGATGATCTACCCGGTATTCCTGCCAAAAGGGAAATAAAATTCGATATTGACCTTCTCCTAGATACGCAACCTATTTCTCTTCCTCTTTATAGAATGGCTCCGGCAGAACTTAAGGAGTTGAAAGAGCAGTTGAGAGATTTGTTGGATAAGGGTTTTATCCGACCAAGTATCTCTCCATGGGGTACTCTAGTTTTGTTTATTAGAAAGAAAGATGGGTCCCTTCGTATGTGCATTGATTATCGACAATTGAACAAGGTGACCATTAAGAATAAGCATCCTTTTCCAAGGATAGATGATTTATTTGATCAACTTCAAGGGGAAAGTTATTTCTCTAAGATTGATCTCTGGTCAGGTTATCACCAATTGAGGGTGAAAGAAGAAGATTTTCCAAAAATGACTTTTAGAACCCGATATGATCATTATGAGTTCTTGGTGATGTCCTTTGGTTTGACTAATGCTCCAATGGCGTTTATGGAATTGATGAATAGGGTGTTTAGTCAAGACCTTGATATGTTTGTCATTGTGTTCATAAATGATATTTTGATTTATTTGAGGAGTGAGAATGATCATATTGATCATTTGAGGATCGTATTGAAAATCCTCAAGGACCGACAACTTTTTGCTATGTTTAACAAATGTGAATTTTGGTTAAGGTCTGTACTTTCCTTGGTCATATAGTTTCAAGAAAGGGTATTGACATAGATCCAATTAAGATGGATGCAATCAAGAGTTGACCTAGACCTCTATCACCGACAGATATGCGAAGTTTCTTGGGTTTTGACCGGTTATTATAGAAGATTTGTTGAGGGGTTTTCTACGATTGCCTCTCCATTAACGACTTTGACTCAATACAAGGCCAAGTTCATATGGTCAGATTCTTGTGAGAAAAGTTTCCAAGAGTTGAAAGAAAGACTTACTTCTGCTCTGATGTTGACCTTGCCGGAAGGTACAGATGGCTTTGTGGTATATTGTGATGCCTCTAGATTTGTGTTGGGATGTGTTCTTATACAAAATGGTAAGGTCATTGCCTATGCTTCAAGGCAACTTAAGATTCCTGAGAAGAACTACCCTACCCACGACCTTGAATTAGTGGTGGTGATATTTGCCTTAAAGATTTGAAGGCATTATTTGTATGGGGTGCAGGTAGATGTTTTTACCGACCATAAGAGTTTACAATATGTGTTTACCCAAAATGATATGAATCTTTGCCAAAGGAGGTGGCTAGAATTGTTGAAAGACTATGATATGAGTGTTCTTTATCACCCCTATAAGGCGTACGTAGTAGTGGATGCTCTTACTAGACTATCAATGGGAAGTGTTATGGTTCATAAAGGGTTAGAATCGTCTTTTGTGGCGGATGTTAAAGCAAAGCAGTGTCTTGATCCGACTTTGGTAGAATTGAGAGAAACGGTACTTAGAAAGTCCGTTGAGGCTTTCTCCCAATGGGGGGATGCTGTTCTTAGATATTAAGGTCACTTGTGTGTTCTGAATGTTGATGAGTTGAGGGAACAAATATTGAATGAAGCCCATAGTTCTCAATATTTTATTCACCCAAGAGCCTGAAATGACCCAAAAGGTTCTTAAAAATGTGCTTCGGAAGTTACCGAAAACTTGTTTAGCTATATCAAAAAAATCCGTTTCGTTTTTCGAAAATCCGACTTCATATTCTTGTTTAGGGGGTCAAATTGAGTGGGAAATGGGTCTAACCCAAATTTTAGAGCAACCGTATCAAAATCCGAAATTTCCAAGTGAAGCCTTTTTCGAGGGTCTACTTTGGAGGGTCATATCTCCTAACACACAAATAATTGGGTGGCCCATAACTTATACATGGAAAGCCCTTTGAGTTATCTACCTAACGCACTTCGTTTCACCTCATTCGGAGTTCGGACGAAGAAGTTATGCCCATTTTCGTAAAATCTGTCCGGCAGGAAATGCAATTTCCAGTGAGCGTTTTTACTGTTCACCCGCCTCATTTTTTTTTCTAAGTGTTGGACCATTTTTCCAAAGGGCATACGTTATTTCCTATATACCATTAGCTCAATTCCCATCTGTAAAACATTTCCCAAAACACCTCTCCCATACTTAGACACATTTTCTCTCAAGAACCCTAATCCAAAACCTTCCTCAAGATTGAAGAGACTCTTGCTCCAAGTTCCAAGCTTCCATTGAAGACACTCTCAAAACCTTCATAAGAACTCAAGGTATGTGGTGTTGAACTCATGGGTCCTTCCACCCATAGTGCCTAGACTCTATTCTACTCACTAATTCATGGTCTAAGTTAAGATTCATAAATTAGTCTTGTTCTTTGTAATAATTTCCTGCACATTGAATTTTAAACATG
>NC_064283.1:47953734-48058847 GCF_019186545.1 Solanum stenotomum | reverse complement strand
TATGTTTCCTACTCCTATGTTTTGAGACTTTAGCTTGCAATTGTATTTTGACTATGAGGGGAGCCGGTAGTATGTCATGGCCCCCGTCCTATCTATGTATGTAGAGGTGTGCTTGGACAAGTATTTTGTAAATGAGCTTGACTCTTGTTCTATGATGTCATTTTGAAATGGTTTGCCCTTAGTCCCTATTTCCTGTTAATTAATGTTGATTGTACTTCCGCGACCGATGAAGTGTGATGACAAGTTTGAGAGGCTTGTTTGGGGTTCCTTCGGGTTCCTCATTCGCCATGTCACGTCTAGGCCCTAGGCTTGGGTCGTGACAGAGCCACCAAGATGTACCGTGATTTGCAGGAGATCTATTGGTGGAATGGGATGAAAAAGGATATTGCGGGATTTGTGGCCAAATGTCCAAATTGCCAACAAGTGAAGGTTGAGCATCAGAAATCGGGAGGTTTATCCCAAGACATTAGCAATCCTATTGGGAAGTGGAAAGACTTGAATATGGACTTCATAGTAGGGTTGCCACGAACTCGGTGACAATATGATTCGATTCGGGTTATAGTAGATCGAATGACGAAGTCGGTCTATTTCATTCCTGTCAAGGTTTTTTATTCTGCGGAAAATTATGCTAAGTTGTATTTGAGGTAGATGGTGAGATTGCACGGAGTGCCCTTGTTTATTATCTCCGATAGAGGTACCCAATTCACTTCTCATTTTTGGAAGTCATTCCAAAAGTGTCTTGGTACTAAGGTTAAGCTTACCACAACTTTTCATCCATAAAACAGTGGGCAAGCAGAGCGTACTATCTAAACTTTGGAAGATATGTTAAGGGCTTGTGTGATTGACTTCAAGGGAAATTGGAATGACCATTTGCCTTTGATTGAGTTTGCCTATAATAATAGCTATCACTCAAGTATTGGTATGACTCCATTTGAGTCTTTCTATGGTAGGAGGTGTAGATCCCCTATAGGTTGGTTTGAGGTGGGTGAGGTTGCCCTGATAGGGCTCGAGTTAGTTCATAAGGCTATTGAGAAAGTTCAACTTATGAGAGAGAGGTTGAGAACCACCCAAAGTCGACAAAAGTGTTATGCCGATGTTAGAAAGAGAGATCTTGAATTTGAAGTTAACGATTGGGTTTACTTGAAAATCTTACCCATGAAGGGTGTGATGAGGTTTGGCATGAAAGGGAAGCTTAGTCCCCGATTTGTAGGCCCATATCAAATTTTGAGATATGTTGGTAAGGTTGTTTATGAGCTTGATTTGCCTAATGAGTTGGCATCGGTGCATCCAATTTTCATGTCTCTATGCCTAAAAAGTGTGTTGGAGATCCAACATCAATGGTTTCCCTAGAAGGGTTGGGAGTTGATGAGAGCCTTTCATATGAGGAATTTTCGATTGAGATTTTAGACCAACAAGTTAAGAAATTGAGAAATAAGAAAATAGCTTCCGTGAAGGTTTTGTGGAGGAGTCAACTAGTTGAGGGTGCTACTTGGGAGGCCGAGGACGATATAAAGTCCCGATATCCTCATCTTTTTCCTTCTCCTCCTACTCTAGCTTGAGGTAATGAGTTCCTCATGGTTGATCTTTGTGTTGGGGTCATGTGTGTTTTATGTGTTTCCATGATTTCCATATTTATGCATGTTCATGAAAAGCTTAAGTTTTGAAAGAAATAACTTATGTGATTTATTTACCTCATGTTGTTGCGCATTGAGACTTCATGAGATGAATTGATGAACATGCTTTAGATATGTTTTTTGAGATTGAATTGCATATGAGCTCCATGAGATTATGTTAGAGAAAGCATTTAGTTTGGAGATGGTAGTTCCTTCTTGAATGATAGAAATCTGAAATTTCATGCATGTTGGGTTGTTAGATGTATTTCTTACTCCCTTATGGTGCATTGAATATGTTTAGCTTGGAGTTAATGTTTCCTTCTTAGTTGTGTGCATTTGTGAAAAGTTGCATGCATGATGGGTTGCTAGTCTTGAGTCTTTTTGTTTGGAAATGTGCCTAGAATCTCATTCAAGGACGAATAATCCCAAGAGGGAGATAATGTAACACCCCCAATTCGAAAAGAGGCAAAATTACAGTTACAGGGAACTACAGGTTCCATCCATGACTGGCCACCCACGACCCTTGGGCTGAGCCACAGACTGTAGGGAGGGTCCGTGGTTGGTCACCGCAGTCTAGGCTCAGACCTCGAAACCACGGCCTGACCAACAAACCGTAGGTCATACCACGATCCATGGTCCAGGGATCCATAGGTTGGCCAGAATCTCTGAATCTACTAACGACGTGCAGGACGAACCGTAGGTCCATCCACGGTCTGTCGGTCGGGGGTCCGTAGGTCATCACTGCAGTTATTTTTAGGGATGTAAGGGTCTTTTCTGGTTTTAATTAAATCAATGTGGTGTCGTTTTGCCTAAGCCTAGAATACCTATATAAGTATTTTTTAACCCCCAAAATCCCCCATTCAAGTAATTCTCTTAAATCCCAAAAGAAAACCCAAACTCTCTCCCAAATATTCTCTCTCTAGAAGGAAGAAGCTGAAGGAAGAGATTGAAGCTATGTCAAGATCAAGTCTCCCAATCTTCAAGCTTTTGTGGGCTTTGTGACTAAGGTATGATGACTTTTCATCCATGGGATCCTTTCTCCCATGGAGTCCCTTTAGATTCCCAAAATTGAGAAGTCTAAATCCCTAATTTGAGTTAGGGTTTCTTCCAATGTTGTGGGTATTGATAAATGTTGATCCAATTGAGTGGATTGTGATTTTTCATGATTGAATTTTGGTAGGATTACATGTTTTTAGGATGAAATTACATGTACTCATGCCTATTACATGATTCTTAGCTAGAATTGATATAATTGGGGTGATACCATGAAGTGAAACGTTATGGGTTAGGGTTATCTTTGTAGGATTGATGATTTATGATGTTAATTTCTTGAGAATAGAGCATATATTATTATCATGTGATGTAGATGCTTTGAGAATAAAGCTTATGATATGAATTGTTGGTAATTGATGTTAGTGTGGTGGAAGAGATACTTCCCACATGAATTGCTTAATTATGAATGTATGAATGTGAAAGGTTTAATCACATGAATGATTTTAGGTTGAAAGGATTGCTCACCTAAAATGAATCTAGACTAAAATACTATGTTATTGATGAGGCTAGAGACGACTACCCTTGAACTCCATATGAGAAGGATATGAGGTGATTTCCCATACTCCTTAGAATTGAACAATAGGTGATTCGCCACATTCCTATTATGATGAATGGACATGAAGGCGAGTACCCATGATCCTTATGAAATAATGTGAAGGCGAGTACCCGTGTCATATGATGTGATTGTGGAGGCGAGTACCCATGATCTTAAAGTAAGTCAAGAGGCGAATACCCATGTCTTTAAAAGTAAGTATGAATAATGTGAACTATGTTATGAAGGGTGAATAGCTTGGATTGTTGCTTGAGATGCCTTTCATGAAGTAAGTATGATTAGAGGCGGATGACCTAAGTATTGACTAAGGTTAAGTGAGGTTGCTTGAGAAGTATTCCTCTTTTATTATGATGATTCATGTGCATTAATCATGCTTATGATTATATTGGCTAACCCTTATGTTTATGTTGTTTATGCTAGCTATCATATTTAGTACTTGTTTTTACTAACACATTCTTTTGCCTATATTTCTTATAAAAACTGTAGGGTCCGACGACATTGATTCTCGTGCTCGTGGCTAGGTTCATAGTTGATCAAGGAGTGAAGATTTGGTGAGTCCTCATAGCATTCGAGGACTTGATCACCACTTTTCTTTATGCATTTCTTTCAGGTTTTGGACTATTGTATGGGCTGTGTCCCAAGATTTATTCATGTTGGTTAGTTGGCTTGAGACAATTCTATTAGACTTCCGCTCGTTTTATAAAGACTTTGATTGTTTTGAAAACACTACTAAAAAACTGCGGAAAAACGACAGACGACGTCGTTCCAAAAAGCGACGCTATTTGCCACACTCTCCGTCTCTTTTTAATAAAAATAATTATTTTTAAAATTATTTTACAAAAAGTGCCGGACGGCATCTCTTAGTCCGTCGCTTTTTTCGCAAATTTTTGCGCCAAATATATATAAAATAAATAATTATTTATTTAATATATATAGCGACGCTGTCCATAGCTTTTATTAAAAATAATTATATATAAATTAAAATATTAACGATGCTATCCGTCTCTTTGTATTTATTTTATTTTATTTTTTTATTATAGCAACGGACGACATCTTTATGTCCATAGCTTCTTGGTCAAAATATACGATCAATTATTTTTTTGGTCAAAATGTTGGTCAACTTTTTAAAAGAAAAGTGACGGACGGGGAGACGCTGTCCGTTGCTTTTCATTAAATTTCTGAAATATGAGATGCGATTTTTTCCCATTTTCCCTCTCTTCCTTCTCTTTTCTTTCTCTCTTCCTTCTCTCTAACTATTCCGCCGCCACCGCCGCTACTTGCAACCGCCGTCGCTGTTGTCATCGCCGCTGTCGGAACTGCCGCCGCTTTTTCCTCTCTCCATTGTCTCTTTCTCCTTTAATTTAAGGTTAGAGTTTTATCAAATTAGTTTTAAATTTTTTTCAATTTTAGTTATATTAATTTTGTTAATTAGTTTATTGGATTTGTGTTTTATTTAATGATTGATTGTGTTTGATAGTTAATGTATTAGGGTGTTTAGGATTTAGGTACTAGTTTGAATTTGAAAATCTTTAATTTGATTGTGAATTGAGATTTTTTTTAAATTTGATGATTGTTAGTAATTAGTAAATTGTTAATTTGAATTTAGAAGTTAGATATTGATGAAGTTTGATTGTTTAAATGCCATGAATATATAGGATGAATGTTTGAATGTCATGAATATATAAGGTTTTGTTTGGGAAAAAGGTCTGAAATATATTCGAACTTTGACCGAAATTATTGTTACGATACTGAACTTTGGAAAGGACCTTTCACCCCTCTACACTATTTAATAGTATATTTTAAAGGTATATATGTGCCCACGTGGATATCATAAATATTGCATCATTATAAATAGTAATGTGTCCACGTGGGCACATATATACCTTTAAAATATACTATTAAATAGTGCAGGGGTTAAAAGGTCCTCCATAAAGTTTGGTATCGTAACAGCAATTTCGGCCAAAGTTGGAGTATTTTTCTGACCCTTTTCCCCTCTTTTTAAATTAGAACTTGAATATATATAAGTAATTGTTGGATTAGAAGTTTATATATAACTAATTCTTTAGATTAGATATGAATCTTGAATTTGAACTTGAAACTTGAATATAACTAATTCTTGGATTAAAAGTTTATATATAACTAATTTAAAAATTATATGAACTTGAATTTAATTAATTAGAACTTGAATATAAATAATTCTTTATTAGAAGTTTATATATAACTAATTTTAGAGATTATATGAATTTGAATTTAGAACTTGAATATAACTAATTCTTGGATTTGAAGTTTATATATAACTAAGTTTATAACTTAGATATATATGAACTTGACTTTTAGAACTTGAACTTATAATTAGAAGTACATGAATATAAATAATTTTAGAACTTTGATATGAACTTGAATTTAGAACTTGAACTTGAAATTAGAACTTGAATTTAGAACTTGAACTTGATCAACTTGAATATAACTAATTCTTGATGACCTTAATTAATTAGAACTTAATAATTAAACTTAATTAGAACTTTGGACTTAATTTATAATAACTTGGATTTAATTAGAAGTAATATAATTATTTTTTTGAAATATTAAACTTAATTAAAATTTATGAATTAATTAAGCTTGAACTTTGTAGATCTTGAAATGTGGTATTTATGAACTAATTATTAGATATATAAGTAATAATAAATTTACTTATTAAGTAATTATAAATATATATTAACAATACAAATTAGTTTAATGTAGTAAAATTATTATTAAATTTAATTTATAATATAATTGAATATCTATATTTTTGTAGATGGATCATCGTTTGTGGATATATAATATGCATTATAAAACTGGTGCTGGTTTGAAACATGAGTTTATTGACGGTGTTAGAGGTTTTATTGAACATATAATGACACTTGACATTTTCAAGAATAATGGATTGGTTAGGTTTCCTTGTAGTGCATGTAAGTGCTTAAATTTCTTTACCCCAGATACAATCATGGTTCATTTGTACCCTAATGGATTTAAGCCTAGATATTTTGTATGTGTTGATCATGGAGAAAGAGATGGATTGAATGGTATGTTTTATAATTCGATGTTTGTGAATGAATATAATATGCTTGCACCACATGGCCAAATTAGGGTTGAACATGATGATAGGGTTAAACATGATAGGGTTGAATATGATAGGGTTGAACATGATAGGGTTCATGAAATGATCAATGATGCTTTCGGGGTTCAAGGTGGGATGGAACCCGAACAATATTTTGATGAAGCTCCTAATGAAGAAGCAAGACGCTTCTATGATCAATTAGAATTGTCTAGTCATCCATTATGTGAAGGGAGTCTACATTCTACCTTGTCAGTTGCGGTTAGATTAATGAATATTAAATCAGATTGGAATGTTCCTAATGTGGTTATGGACTTAATGGTTGATCTTTTAGGTGAACTAGTTAATCCGGAGTTTAACATACCTGAGAGCTTCTATCAGGCAAAGCGTTTGGTTTCCAAATTAGGATTGACGTATGATAGAATTCATTGTTGTGTTAATGGCTGCATGTTGTTTTACAAGATGGATAGTGAATTAGAAAATTGTAAGTTTTGTGGACATGCTCGTTATAAGAGGACTCCGACTGAAAAGATGGTCCCAGTTAAGGCGATGCATTATCTACCTCTTATTCCTAGGTTAAAGTGGTTGTATGCATCAATGAGGTCAGCCCCACATATGAGATGACATCGTGAATATAAAAAGCCGCCGGGTGTCTTGTCTCATCCATCTGATGGTGAAGCATGGAAGCATTTTGGTAATGTATATCCTGATTTTGCTAGTGAACCAAGAAATGTTAGATTGGGGTTGTGTGCAGATGGCTTCACACCATTCTCTATTGCTGCTTCGCCTTATTTATGCTGGCTGATATTTCTTACTCGGTATAATCTTCCTCCTGAAATGTGCATGACCAGTCCCTACATCTTTCTAAGTTGTGTTATTCCAGGTCCCCGTAATCCAAAAAGTTTGATTGATATCTATCTACAACCATTGATAGATGAGCTCAAACAATTGTGGTTTGAAGGCGTTTTGACTTATGATATATCAATTAAGTAGAATTTCGTTATACGTGCTTCTTTAATGTGGACTATTAATGATTTTCCTACATACGGGATATTGTCTGGTTGGATGACAGTTGGAAAGCTAGCATGTCCGTATTGGATGGAAAATAGTAAGGCATTCACTTTAAAGGATGGCAGAAAAAATACATGGTTTGATTGTCATCGCCAGTTCTTGCCAATGGACCATGAGTTTAGAAGGATCAAAAATGCATTTAGGAAAAATAAAATTGAAAGTGACCCCCCCCCCCCCCTATTACTCATAGGACATCAAATTTGGGATAGAGTTTCTCAATTACCTAAAGTTACAGAAGATTCACCTTCTAGACTTCCTAGATATGGTATTGAACATAATTGGACCAAACAAAACATATTTTGGGAGTTGCCGTATTGGAAGGACAATCTGCTATGACATAATATTGATGTGATGCACATTGAAAAAAATTATTTTGACAATTTGTTTAAAACAATGATGGATGTTAAGGGTAAGACAAAAGACAATTCAAAAGCTAGAATGGACATAAAAGAATATTGTAGGAGAAAAGAGTTATGGCTTCAGGAATTCAAAATGGCAAAATAGTTAAGCCCAAAATCAACTTTTCATTCACATTGGATGAGAAACATGAAATTTGTGAGTGGGTTAAAAATTTTAGGATGCCAGAGGGCTATGCTTCGAATTTAGGAAAGCGGACATATATGAATGAAGGAAAATTGATAGGTATGAAAAGTCATGATTGTCATGTGTTCATGGAAACTTTAATTCCTATCACTTTTAGCCATCTACCCGAAAGGATATGAAAACCAATCAAAGAGATAAGTCATTTTTTTTAAAGATTTGTGTTCTGGAAAGTTGTTAGAGAGTAGTTTAGACAGGAGGGAGAAAAATATTGTTGTTATTACTGCTAAGTTGGAGAAGATATTTCCATTTGGTTTTTTTGATGTGATGGAGCATCTTCCAATTCACCTTGTACAAGAGGTCCGACTCGAAGGTTCGTTCAAACAAGGTGGATTTATCCATTTGAAATATTCACTAAGGTATATATATTCACCAAGTCTTTTATTAACATATATATACATATATACATGCAGAAAAATTGGCAGTTCCAAGCAAACAATTAAGCAAAGAGGGAAGATCGAAGGATCAGTTGTTCAAAGTCATATTGGGAGACAAACTGGTGATTTTTATTTTTATTACTTTGGCGATGATGTGTCATGTAGGAGAAACATGCCCAATCGCAATGATGAAGGTGATCTTGATTCTTTATTTTCACCGATATCAATTTTTAATCAAAATGGTCGAGGATCTAAAAAGCGTGGAAAGCGAGGCTTCACTAATATGAAAATGCAATCAATTGTGCCACATATTTTGCTTAATTGTCCAGAGATTCAACCATATCTCAAGTAAGTGTTAAAAATATGTTATCAAATTACATACTAATAAGTGTTCATTAACTAAGGAAATACTTAAATGTAAAATGATCAGCTTGTTCGTAAACACATGGGGTAATGAAGTCATCTATATAGAATTTTCCAAATGGCAAAAGCAATCACTAAGTATTTAATAATATATTCATGTTATACTAAACTATATTACTTGAAATAACAATCACGTAGGTTTATGATGAATACTCAAGTGTCCAAGATTTGCAATTAGTGAAAGAAGTAGCACTTGGACCTGAATCTCAAGTACTGACAATGAATAAGTATTGTGTCAATGGTTTTAAGTTTCAAACTGAAGAAGTTTCTAGGAACAAGAAAACAAATAATAGCGGTGTCTACATACAAGGTGATGTTGATGGTACTGGCCAAACTATTGAATGTTATGATGTCATTCATGAGATTATTGAAGTGAGGTATTCAGGTTGGCCTAAGAAGAAGATTGTATTGTTTCGGTGTGAGTGGTTTGACCCATCACATAGAGGCACAAAGGTGGACCATCAACATAATATAATTAAAGTTAAGCACACCATGAAATACAAAAGTTATCATCCTTTTATTATTGCACAAAATGCTAAACAAGTGTATTACGCTCCATATCCATTGCGTAGAGACAAAGTTGATTGGTGGGTTGTTATAAAAAGTAAGTCCGTGGGAAGAATTGAAATTGACAATGTCTTAGATATGGCGTATCAAAATGATGTTGCAATTGTTCATCAACGAGTTGATATTGAATTGGAAACCACACTACAACATCTTCAACACATATTAGAAGAAGTATATGATGATGAGATAGTGAATGTTGAGGAAGAAATATCTGAGAATGAGGAAAATAAATCATTTGATGACGAAGAATGGGACGATAATGAAAATGAAACAACTGAGGAGGAAGAATGGGAGAATGATGGAATTGAAACAAGCGAGGAGGAATAGTAGTAGAATGAAAGCTAGTATATGTAAGTTAATTTACTTTTCTAATTTGATTTGATTTATGATTTTTATATATTATATATGTAAATTTGCATACAGATGTCATTAGGCGGTGACAATGATAGACATCGCGAGCATCTTGTAGTTAGCGAGACTAATAAGGCTAAAAAGAAGAAGTCTAGGAGACCCATAGATTCTGAGGATATTCCAGGATCTATTTCTTCTGTGACAGAGCGCATCAATCATGATACTTATTTATTTGTTGTTCTGTTTGGTACGGCGGATCCTTGGTAATATTATCCTAATTACCATTGATTAGTCGATGCTTCCTCTACTTCACATACATTGAATCCATGGCGCTACGAGGACCTACCTTATTCATCGACCACGACCCTTATCGGTAGGTAGGATATCGGATGGTACTCCATCTCCAACAAGTACATCTCCTCAGTTATCTGCCATGAGGATTGGAGATTCTAGTAGCGAGCAGTCAGATGCTATGGCCGGTACACCTCCATTAACTCAACGTTTTGTGCATCCTAGTGTATCACCTTCTACTATAGCTGCACCTAGTGCTACACCATATGCTGAGATGTCTGCTCTAGCTCCTGGCCAGAAGGACAAACTTGATAGAGTCATGATTGAGCCGAATGGATCATTGTAAGTTTGTTTTGTTATCTATTTGTTAGTTTATTTTATTTATTACGTATACTTTATATATTATTCATGAACTAACATATTTATTATCTGTTTTGCAGGTGGCATCCTACAAAGGATGCTGCCCGGGCTTTAAAAGACTGTGTTAGAAGACTTTATACACAGGCTTATCACTCTTGGAGCGAGATCCCAAACAGTATATGCCAAGCGATATTTAATGAATTTAAGGTATATATTTTTTAGTTAAGTTTTAATAATTTTAGTATACTTTACTTTTTTTTACTATCGATCTAATTAACGCTATTCAATTTTTTTCAGACTATGTGTACTTGGGAGTCTAAGTACAATTTGGTCATTGCAACCACATTTGAGAGGAGGGCATCCACGAGACTGTCTAGCTGGCTAAAGAAAGTTTGGGATACTGATCAACGTCTGGGTTGGATGTTGCCTCATGTATTTGATGATTTGCGTGTGTATTGGAACACATATAAGTTTAAGGCAATGCCCCGAACAAGCCAAAAAGGCTAGAGGCAGTCTTAAGGGTGGCTCGTTGCATATCGGAGGTGCAAAGACCGTTGGAACAATTTCAAAAGAGATGGTAAGTTCTAATTCAAATTTTGTAAAAAATAATTAGTTGATTCATATATATCATTATAAATTTCATTTTTTATTTATAGGAAAATAATTGGGGCGCACTCCCATTGAACCGGAGGTTTTCAAGAAGACTCATGTGAAGAAGAAAGAGAATGAGTCGGATCCGGATTTGTGGATCGAGGAAATGGCCGAACGAACTTTTGTAAGTTATTTAATATGAATAATATATATTAATAGTGAATATATTTATGATATGTATATGTATTGATGTTAATTTTTATATTTAATATGCAGAATGAGTTTCATCAGTATGTCGCTGAGAATCTAGATAGTTCAGTCCAAATGACACTTGAACTCTCCACCCAAATTTGGACAGAGAAAGTGGTAGGGGGAACACAAGGGTAGAGTCTATAATCTAGGCTTTCAAAATGATGTAAGAAGACTCCAGTCAGGCTTAGAAGGTATTGAATCGTCACGTCAAGCCGAGACACTTGACGGTGTTCAGATTGCTGCTATGTCGGCTCAAATAACACAGCTTACATCGGCACTGGCAGAGTCGGAGCAGAGAAGAGTAGCTGAACAACAAAGCATGAGTGCGATCGTTCAGAAAATCAAAGAACAAGTGTTGAACCTCGCTCGTTGATCTACTACATCTTCTCCTACCGAGGACACCGACGATAAAAGTGATGAGGATGATGATTTTGTATATCGCACTCCCTAGTTGTTTAGGTCTCTTTTATGAACTTTTTGAAACTAATTTTGAATAACTTTATAAGTTTTTGTATTGTGATTTAGATATTTTTGAAGATTGATTTAAGTTTGAAATTTTATATGTTGTGTGATGTTTAGATTATATTATTTGATTGGGCTGATGAATATGAATTGAATTGATATGTATTTGCAGGTGGGCATTTCAGTTTCTGCTGTCAAAAAATTGCAAAAGAAAGCGACGAACAGGGTGATTTTGTCCGTCGCTTTTTTACATTATTCTTTTCAAATAAACCTAGAAAAGCGACGAACATGGTCCTTTAGTCCGTCACTTTTCTGGGTATTTTAAAAAAACAACTTCTAGAAAAGTGACGGACATGGTCCTTTAGTTAGTCACTTTTCTGGGTATTTTTAAAAAATAACTTCTATAAAAGTGACGGACAATGTCCTTTAGTCCGTCACTTATTAGAAATAAAAAATAAATAAAAATATAAAAGAAGCGACGGACTCCATCGTTTTTGTTAAAAAATTTTTGAAAAAAATAATCAAAAAGCAACGTAGTCCGTCACTTTTTAGCGACGCTGTCCGTCGCTTTCATCGCTTTTTCGTCGATTTTGACCAAAAAAGTGATGCAGTTGTTGCTTTTGGCCGTCGTTTTTTGACAGTTTTTTAGTAGTGAAAGTTTTAAATTTTCGCACCATTTTATATTACTTTATGTTATGATATGCTAAGTGACTTGTATAAGGCCTCTCGGGGTCTTGTACGCCTTGTAACATCTAGGGTGTACCCCTGGGTCGTGACACATACGAATGCACCGGTATAGGCTGATTTGGGGTGACTGGCATCTACAAGAACAATCGTCCTACAATGATCAAATCTATTTACAAAAGCATGCAACGATATAAACACATACAAAAATTCGTTCGCAGTTATTTTCTCCATTCGAATATGTGAACCAGGGTATGTTTTGTCCAAAGTATACAAGTATCCAGACAGCTTTTCATCAGACACGACTAGTTGCCCCATTATCGATTCTAATGACTTTTCTTTTACTCGCCATGCCAACATGTAGTTAATATCAATACCCAAGTCCAATCTAGTGTCATCCAATATGATATCATTTGGAGTGTACTTGCTCTTGTGATTCCTTAATTTAGGTGCGACAATTCCTCCAATCAATCCACTTGTTGCACGACATTCTGAATGTACTACATCTTTTAAAGGAAATGTATGTTTAGAGTTAATAACTCTAATTTTGAACATTTTTGACTTGTTAATACTTGACGCTTTCATCAACCATGTGCATTCTTTAAATTGACATACAAGTGTATAACTGTGAATACAGTTTAATTTTTTTTAGTGTTGTTTTGCTTATACAAACATAAATCAATACATTTAATTGAAATAAATATAACAACAATTTGCCTGATCGAGTTTGACCTCTCCACCAAGAATTTAAACCTTTTGTCGATTGAATACTTTTCCATCACTTCCTTCAACATCGATTTGTCCATGTATATCTGATCCACCATTATCTCTTTTTGAGCTCTGTTAGTAATGATCAAATCGTTTCCACCATCAAATACATCTTCTAGTTGATCGCCAAAGGTTGGAACAATTGGTAATGTATCATTCGTACCAATCAATTCTTGATTGTATTCAAGTTGCAACACATCTCCTTCAATAAAAGTTTCTCCAGAATCAGAGTACACTAGATCAATATCGAAAATACTTATACACAAGGGATATACTCCAAATTGAGTGTTGATTTTTTTTAATTGAGCATATGCCCGCACACCCACGTCGTTGCGTATTTCCATAGGTGTGTTGTTACCTTCGACAATATATTTGGTTTTCATACACTTTGTAGTCAGATCGATGTTCAATTGTCCCGAAATTAAATCAACTAAATCATAGTACGAAGCATATTCTTTCAACACTATCCCGTCAATACTATATTCTACGCACCAATTCTCTTCGCTCCAATTTCCAGAATGCCGGATCAATACTGTCATATTTGCCATGGAATTAGGCGAAAACTTAAGAAGAAAGATGAAATAGAGTTGTTATTTTTTAACTAATGAAAAACCTAGAGGGTAGTGGTTATTATGTGAATAGGTTATTGATTATCGCTAATTTAAAAATGGCAAATTGAGGGGTTTAAGGGCTGAAATAAAGGAATGGCAGTTACAGTAGCACATTGGCTTTATTTAGTGGGATTTTAATTTGGATGTATCGTCGTATTTAAAAAAAAGAAAAAGGACATATACAAGGAATACAACGATTTTGAGACATAAAATGTAGCTATTTTTTTTTTTTTGTATATATCATACTTATAGCTATTCCAATTTAATAACCCTAAAACTAAAGTCATTTTTGTAAGTTACACTTGAATTTATTAATAAATAAACTAATTAATTTGTAAAGTTTAAATTAATTAGTCAACCCAAATGAACATGAACTAAATTCAAAATTTTGTATGAATTTAACCCAATAAAATCTATAACTCTACATGTATTAAATATGATATAAATAGTTTTAATTATCAAACACGTCATTCAAAGAAACATCTTCACAAGAACAAAAGACTCTTTGATGATTTAAAATTATAAAAATCATAAAGTTTAAGTAGGGGTATTCAAAGTTCTGATAAAAAAGCGATTCTAATTGAAAAATTGAATCAAATTGATTGATTAAATTGATAGTATTTGATTTGGTTATGATTTTTTTTGGAAAAAATGGAAGTAATAACCGAACCGACAAATTATACATACATATTTTATTTTTATAAACAATCTTAAAGTTTTTATATATGTTTTCATCAAAGTTAATTTATAATTTACTTATGATAGTAAAAGTGCCAAGGTGTGAAAATATTTTCCGTCTGGGCCAAAATAATGAATTTTGAAGCTTTAGTTATAGTAAATTTAGTGATAAAGTTTTGTAATGTAAGTCATTTAAACTAAAAAATATTTGAATTGATTGTTATCTCTTTTTTCATGTTTTGAAAGAATTGTTTCATTTATTTTTGTCTATGGTTAATAATCGAATAATAAAAAAAACTGACATCGATAAATGTATTTGATTTGATTTGATTTTGATAATTTTAAAACTGATTAAATTGATTTGATTTTAATTCTGTGTTGATGTGTGTTGACAGGAAGAGGATGAATTTTTTTCCCTCTGGAACAAAGTCGGTGAATTGTGAGATAGAAACCTCAACAACGACAACATACCTATATCTATAATTTCGATAATTGCGCTTTATAACTAAAATTTCGTTTGCTATCGCTACAACAATAGAGGCTTTTAGCGACAATTAACATGCACTTTAGCGGCAATACAAATTGCCACTAAAACTTTTACAGGCATCTAGTTAATTGCCATTAGATCCAATGTCGCTCAAGGCTTTAGTGACAATTAAAAGGAGTGCCGGTAAACGTACCAACTATTTCCGCTAAAAGGTTTCAATTTTAGCGGCACTGACAATAACCACTAAAACCACCTAGAATTTACATCTTATATTGTCACTAAAGATGCACCTTATTAGACCATGTCCAACCCACCTCTATTTTACTCTCCATTCTCTATATTAGGAGAGTAAAATAGAGAATGGGCACTCCAACCCATCTTCATATCACTCTCTATTCTTCATATCTATAGAGGTGAATAGTTTGGAGAACTACTATTCACACTTCTATTTCACTTTTTTATTATGAAGTGAACCATGTTTCTTAGGAACAAACAAAATGGCGCACCTTATGGAGAGATACTCATCCGAATGAAACCCTTATCCAACAAATCCTTCAATTTCTGTTTCAGTTCCTTATGTCTTGCTGGTGCCATACGGTAAGGAGGAATAGAGTTAGGTTGTGTATCAGGGTGAAGGTCAATACCGAAGTCTATTTCCCTTACTAGAGGAACACCCATGTAGATCATCGGGAAACACCTCCAGAAACTACTTTAGAACGAGGATCGACTCAAGAGCATGGATTTCAGAATCCGTATCCCTAGCCCAAACGAGATGACAAACACAACACTTAGAGATCATTTTTCTAGTTTTAAGACAAGAAACAAATTGACCCTTCGGAATAAAATTTCAGCCTTTCCACTCAAGGACAAGTTAATTTGGAAATTTAAACTTGACTACTCGATTTCTACAATCAACAGAATCTTAAAAAGAATGGAGCCAATCCATACCTAGAATAACATCGAAATCTAACATTTCAACATTTACAAGATCAACATGAGTGACTCTATGGGATAAGGAGACATGAAAACTTCTATAGACTCTCTTAGCCACAATAGATTCACCAATAGGTGTAGAGATAGAAACGAGGGTCTATCAACACTTCCAGAAGAATATCAAACCTCATACCCACATATAATGTCAAAAAAGAAAAAGTAGCTCTGGGATCAAGCAAAGCATAAACATCAAAATGAAAAACTTTCAACATACCGGTAACCACATCGGGAGAGCCCTCTTGCTCATGACGTGTTTGTAGTCATAGAATTAGTTTTGCTTAGGAGCACTTGAACTCAAACCACTAGGCAGAGGTTGCCTACAATTGTTTCCCTTCTCAATTCTAGACGGACACTCTCTCAAGTGGTGACCACTTTTACCATAACCAAAGCAATTATCCGTACCCATCAAACATTTTACTGGATGACTCTTGCCACACTTTTGGCATATGAGAATCGAAGAACTATTTCCACCATCATTTCCTCCTTGAGGCTTGGGGTAATACACCCTATCTTTGTTGAACTTTGAAGTCGGAGCATTGAAGGAAACTTGACCAAAAAACATTGTCGGAACTAAAACGACCATGTTAGTCAAACCTTGAATGTGAAAAGTCAGCATCACCAGTCTTTGCCCTCTTTGCTTCCTTAGATCTTTCCTTAAGTTTCTCCTTCTCAATTCGTTGACATGAATTATTAGATGAGAAATGTCCATTTTATTAATGAGCATGGTGGTATGACATTCCTTAACCACCATCTCGGACACACCTGAACAAACTTACTCATCCTTGCCCTAGAGTCGGTAACCATAGTATGAGCATACCTACACAATTGTGTGAACTTCAAGGCATACTCTTTCACACTCATATTACCTTGACGAAGGTTAATGAATTCAAGTACCTTTGCTTCCTCATCTCAAGGGGAAAAAACCTATCAAGGAACGCAACCTTAAACTTTTCCTAATGGATCTCAAACAATACATGTTCTCTATATTTCCTAATAAGACACATCTTAACAAACTAAAAAGATTCCTGGTGGATTGGCCTAATGTATGTTTACCTTCTTCATGACTAAGAATAATTCCAATGATATGACTATCATATCTATTATGTATCTGATGATGTGATGAAGAAGGGACGAGTTCACAATTGCAAGATAGGATCTGAAGCAAAGAAAAATAAATAAAAATTAGTAATTAGCAAACACAAAAGCTAAGCAAATACAAGAGAAAACTATAAAAAGGATTAGAAGTAAAAAATGATAACTAATTTTACAATATATATATATATATATATATATATATAGAAAATGAAAATAACTATTCATATCCCAAAGATGAAGAGTCTATGCATTAGTTATACCATTCAATTAGGTAAATGATTAGAAAACTGAAAATATTTAATTTAATACAGAAAAGTAACTAAATGCTTTGAAAACAGAAAATATTTAATCTAATATGGAAAACTAATTAAATTCTTTGAAAATAGAAAATAATATATGGTTTAAATAGCTGAAGTTGTATGGTTGCTGGAAAGTGGGATTGAGCCATTGAAGAGACATAACTCATAATTGATAAATAAAAAATTAACTTTTGAGTTGGATTAATAATTAATAATTAATTAATATATAAAATTTAGAATATTTTTTATATAGTGCAGGGATAAAATGGTAATCCAACTTTGCACTTTGGAGAGTCCCACTTTTAGTAATATATGATGTGGTGCGCTTCACACTCATAAACAAGACTCTACTAGACGTTGCTTATGAGACATCCTAGGAACTTTCTAAACCTTGTGTCACTCCCCGAGCCTACACCCTGGGCAGGAATGACACTCGAGAACCATTGCTGGCCCTAAGTGAACCCTTGGCCTGACTTACTACTCAGCGGAAGACTTTACTCAACATTTAAAACAACTCAAAACATAGGTTAATAGATCAAACATAGAATGCATAAAGGAAAACATTCGACTGGCCATAAAGGCACTCAAGTATTATAATAAAAACAACTTAAATGAATAAGACTAATGAACTAATAACGTCTAACTATTTATGAATCCTCTAATAAATTAGAGGGATATCGGGACAAGACCCCCGATCATCCTAACAACTAACTAACAAAGCAATAAAAGGGAATCCTTCGAAAAGTAAGGAGGCTCACCAACTGACTCTGAGATGTTCAACTGGATCAACGAGGTGTTCGATGTTGATTCATATTTCCTGTATCTGCATCATTAAATGATGCAGGCCAAATGACATCAGTACATTCAATGTACGAGCATGCGAGGGGAAATCTAAACATGACATAAGTTTGAAATGAACACTGAAAGAAACACTTACCTCAGTTTTACTCAACTCAATGGATACTCAACTTAATGCAGAAATAAACAACAACAATGGTGCAATTTATATAAAGCATTTAAAATAGTAGATACATCTCAAAAAATTGGAAAATACCATAATAACTCAGTTGTATATAAGAATATAAAAACAAACTCTATTTGGGAGATTCTCTAACCGACAACCATCACTATAAGCTATGTAATGATACAACGTCTCACCCACGCTGCCTGAACTGTCCTATAACTTGCTGGTATATATATAGAATGCCTCAACTAAGTGGATCCACTAGTCTATGGTAAAAAACATTAAGGAATCATCTGAAAAGTATGCCCTTTCTACCCTCATTGGCTACACGGTTTATGGAGACATTGAGTTGTTATGAACTCGTCCCCACATCAGTGCTCAATACTATTCCCAAAATATACTAAGCTCATATTTTTAAAAACAAAAACACTTTCTTTGGTTTGAGATAATTACTCAAAAACTAGCTCAAAGGCACTCTTGGAAATCAGTCTTTCCTCTCTTGTTTAAATGTGAAAACATTTACTCTTTAGGAATACTTAGTTCACATATAATTTTTTTGAAGAAATGAACTTCATTTGTTACTCTTACTTAACTCAAAACTCAAGTCTTAAAACAATTTAAAAACATTTACGAAAGACTTCTTGAAGAATTGTAAGAACTCTCTAGACTTGGCTCTTATGGATTCAAGGTTATGATTCATGTTTGTTGATGATTTCTCGATGTTTTGAAGTCATTTAGAGTAGTTAGAATTGATAAGAAGTGTTAGTATACTTTAGAAGGACTCAAACGGGCTAAATAATGAAAAACGCGTTGGGGCAAATGATCCTGGCGCGCTGCGCCATCCCCAAGGTTCAGAGGCCACTTCTGGTGCATTGCTAGTGCCCCACGCCAGCCCTGATGGAGTATCAGTGGCGCGTCGCGCCAGCTTTCCCCCCAGGTAAGCCCGATGAATTTTTCTTCTCATTTTCTAACCTTAATTGGATTAAATTCGATTCTTTTTCTCAATATCTCTTTAGATTCGCATACCCAAAACATGTACACAAGGATCTAACTCAACGTTACTCTTAAAATTGATAAAACCATCTCAAGAAACTCATCAATCCCATATAAGTTCAAGAATGAAAGCTATTCAAGAACTCAACTCAAGAACATGAGATCCTCAATATTTTAGGACGAAAATTACACTGAAATAAACATGTTTGGCATGTGAGTGAACATACTCAATTCTATGTGAACTCACATACCTTGTAGGATTGAATCCTTGGTGAAATCTGCAACCAATTCCTCAAGAAATCGATGAATCTTGACCTTTTCTTCTCCTTTTTCCTCTTGAGTTCTTCCTCTAAAAACCCTAGCGTGATTTTGAAATTGTGTAAATTGAACCAATTCAGTTTAGACCCTAATTTAATTACTAAAAACGAATTAAATTAATTGGGTATGGAAAAGACCAAAATACCCCTTTAAAATCCTGTTAGCTTTCCTTTTGTAGACAGCGCCAACTTTGAACGGGGATATCTCCCTCATATGAGCTTGAAAATTAGCAAACACAGTGGTGTTGGAAAGATAATTCCAAGATATTTCATTTTATACACCTAAAATATCCTGTAGTGAGAGTTATGGTCATTTGAAGTTGACCCAAAACTCATACTTAACATAACTTTGCCAAATTTTCAGATTTTCATACTTTCCAAAAATGGTTCTTTCTAATTCTAACTCTTTCAAATAGGGAGGTGTTACAATATCTCCCCCTTGGGAATATTCATCCTCGAATGATATCACTCTAAGTAGGCTAAGGATGTAACATCTAACATTCAGCTCAAACATCCAATAAACAAATCTAACACATTCAGTATATCAATTTAAAGAGTACTACGAAGAGAAATAGTACCTTGATCTGGAATGTCTCTGGACTTAAAGAGATGTGGGTATCTCTTCTTCATGTCCTCCTTAGCCTCCCATGTAGCTTCCTCAACAAACTGATTTCTCCACAAAACTTTGACCGATGCTACTTCCTTGGTCCTCAACTTGTGAACTTGGCGATTTAGAATCTGTATCGGGATCTCCTAATAAGATAAGCTATCCTTAATACCAATATCTTCAGTAGGTATAATCAGGGAAGGATCACCTATAAATTTTTTCAACATAAAAATGTGGAACACGGGATTAACTATTGTTACCTCTTGCGATAGCTACAATTCATAAGCTACATTACCAATCCTTTTGGATATTTTGTAAGGGCCAATATACCAGGGACTAAGCTTCCCCTTCTTACCAAATCTCATAACGCCCTTAATGGGTGAAACATTCAATTATACCCAATCATCTACTTCAAACTCTAAGTCCCTTCTCCTAACATCAGTATAAGATTTCTGACGACTCTGCCCTGTTCTCAACCTTTCTTTAATAACCTTCACTTTCTCCATAACTTGATGAACAAAGTCTGGTCCTATCAACCCAACTTCACCATCTTCAAACCATCCAATAAGAGATCTGCATCTTCTCCCATAAAGAGCTTCATGAAGAGCCATCTGGATGCTAGAATGATAACTATTGTTGTAAGAAAAATCAATGAGATGTAGGTGATCATCCCAATTACCCTTGAATCAATCACACAAGCCCTCAACATATCTTCTAAAGTTTGAATAGTGTGCTCTGTTTGACCATCTGTCTGAGGATGAAAAGCAGTACTCAAGTTCACCTTTTGAACCCAAGCCTTTCTGAAAAGATTTCTAGAACGGTGCAGTAAATTGTGCACTGCTATATGATATAATCGAAACTGGGACTCTATGAAGTCTAACTACCTCTTGAAGATACAACTTGGCGTAATCCTCTGTTGAATGGATAGTCTTTACCAACAAAAAGTGGGTTGATTTTGTCATTCGATCAACAATTACCCAAATAGAATTATGTTGCCTGCGAGACCGCAGAAAACCAGTAATAAAGTCATATTGATCATCTTCCACTTCCATTCCGGAATCTCTATATTCTGAGCCATACGACTAGCCTTTGATTCTCTACTGTAACTTGTTGATAATTTCGGCACTTAGCAATGAACTCACTAATACCTTTCTTCATACTATTCCACCAATATACTTCTCTCAAGTCACAGTACATCTTTGTGGAACTCAGATGAATGATTTGGAGCTATGAGCTTTCTCCATGATCCTCTCTTGGAGTTCATCCACCCTTGGTACACACAACCTACCTTGACACCTCAATACGCCATCTCCCCCGTTGTTCAAAAGCCATTAATTTTTGCTTATGAGCGTTTGCCTTTAATTCAGGCAAAATAGGATCTTGGTCTTGTTTCTCTTTAACTTCAGACACTAATGATGTTCAACCCCATTCATCACCACCACTCCTCCTTCTAATCCATTAGTCGAACTTCTAATCGTGCAAGTCTATGCACATTTTTCACTAACTCCCTCTTTTCTTCTTCAACATGGGCATTTCTACACATAGACAACCTACTCAAAGCATCAACAACAACATTAGCCTTACCTGGGTGATATAGAATACTCATGTCATAATCCTTGAGTAACTCTAACCACTTCCTCTGTCTGAGATTAAGTTATTTTTGACTAAACACATACTGAAGACTCTTGTGATTGGTGAACACATCCATATGAACACCATCAAGGTAATGACGCCATATTTTCAAAGAAAATACTACGGTAGCCAACTTTAGATCATGGGTTGGATAATTCTTCTCGTGGACTTTCAACTATTTGGAGGCATAAGATATAACTTTACCATTCTGCATTAACACACAACCCAATCCAACTCTAGACGCATCAATACACAACAAAACCTTGCATACCTTCTGGTAAGGTCAATACTGGAGCAGTATTCAATCGCTTCTTCAATTCCTGAAAGCTTGTCTCACAAGCTTCAGACCATTGAAACTTAACTGTTTTTCTGAATCAAGCTGGTCAAAGGGGACGAAATAGATGAGAACCTATCGACAAACCTTCTATAATATCCAGCCAACCCCAATAAACTCCTAATATTAGTTTGAGATATGGGTCTAGACCAATTCTGCACGACCTTTATTTTCTGAGTATCAACTCTAATTCCATCACCAAATATAATGTGACCTAGGAATTCCACAGACTCAAGCACAAACTCACACTTAGAGAACATCGCATACAACTCTCTATCCTTTAGAGTTTGGAGAACTATTCTAAGATGGGTAGCATGATCTTCCTTACCCCTCGAATAGATTATGATGTCATAAATGAATACAATAACAAACATATCTAAACTAGGCTTGAATACTCTATTCGTAATATCCATGAATGCTGCAGGATCATTGGTCAAACCAAATGACATAACTAGGAACTCATAATGACCATAACGAGTCCTGAAAGCTGTCTTAGGGATATCACATTCCCTTACTCTCAACTGATGGTAGCCTAATCTGAGATCTATCTTAGAAAAACAAGTGGCATCCTGAAGTTGATCGAAGAGATCATTAATTCTCGGAAGAGGATACTTCTTCTTGATATAGCCCTTGTTCAACTAACGGTAATCTATACACATTCTAAGGGAACCATCCTTCTTCCTCACAAATAAGACCGGAGCACCCCAAGGTGAGACACTTGGTTAAATAAAGCCTTTTTCAAGGAGATCTTTCAACTGCTCTTTTAACTCTTTTAACTCTGCTTGTTCCATCCTATATGCAGAATATATATAGGACGAGTATCGAGAATAAGATCTTTACCAAAATCTAGTTCTCTCTCAAGAGGGACTCCGAGAAGATAGTCTGGAAAAACCTATGGAAAATCACTCATACTGGAACTGACTCAATAGGAGGTGTCTCAAGACTAGAGTCCTTAACTCGGACTAAGTGATAGACACAACCCTTGGAAACTAACTTTCTCGCCTTAAGGTACGAAATGAAGCGACCCTTAGGAACTGCTTAACTACTCCTCCACTTAAAGACTGACTCATTAGAAAATTGGAACTTAACAACTCGAGTTCTACAATCGATTGAGACATAAAAAGCATGAAGCCAGTCCATACCTAGAATGACATCAAAATCTACCATGTCTAACTCAACTAAATCAGCCATGGTGCTCTTGTGATTGATGGAAATGGTACAATCACGATAGACTTTCTCAGCTAGAATAAACTCACCAACAGGTGTAGAAACACGAAAGGGCTCAAAATGTTTCTCAGGAAGAATATCAAAATTCATCTCAACATAAGGAGTCACAAAAGATAGACTTGCTCCTGGATCTAGCAAAGCATAAACATGAAAAGTAAAGACTTTGATCATACCAGTGACAACATCTGGAGAATTCTCTTACTCTTGGCGACTAGTGATGGCATATTGGTGGTTTGCTCCTCCGCTAGTCCCTGAAATAGCTACTCTAGGTGCTGCCTTGTCTAGTGAAGCAATTGAAAAAGATTGGGATCTATTGCCTCTATTCCCATTACCTTGCCTATTCTTAGGGCACTCTTTCATGAAGTGACCCTCTTTACTACACTTGAAACAACCATTAGAGCCATCGCGACAAGCACCTGGGTGGTTCCTACCACACTTAGCATATATAGGAGCCCAATTACCTCCTTGTGCCACACTACCTTGAGATTGAACAGGTCTAGCTCTGAAATTCTGCGAATTCTGACTATTGTACTCACCTTTGATCCTTGGTGCATGTGCACTAGAAGATAATGGAGCAGGTCCCTTTTGCTTTTGTTGAAAAGAAGACCGGTTCACATTACTCCTTTGCTTCCCGGACTTATTTCCTGTCTTAGCTTTCTTGTTTCTGAATTCTTCTCTATCCCTCAATTTCTCTTCCTCAACATGCTGCACATAAACCATAAGTCTCACTATTTCCATGTCCCCTATTAGCATAGTTTTGTCGCCCTCCTTACTTGACAGACGAGACAACCCAGCAACAAACAAACTCAGTTGCTCCTCATATTAACAACCATCTCTGTGGCATATTGGGAAAGTTGGGTGAACTTCAAGCTATACTCATGAACACTCATTGGTTCATGGGAATGAAATGCCCCAAGAAGGCCTCCTATAACATAGCCCAACTCAAAATCAGTGCACCCTTAGCTTCATCCTTCTTCCACTGGAAAAATAAAGTCCTAGCAACACTTTTCAATTGATAGGCAGCTATTTCCACTCGCTCTGCATCGGCAACGTGCATAACCTCAAACACTTTCTGTAGTTCCTCTACAAAATTTTCTGGATCCTCAGTGACACTGAACCAATGAAGCTTGGAGGATTCATCCTTAAGAACTCACGGATCCTTGAAGTATCAGCCACTTCCTTTTGATTCTCTCTCTGTCCAATTTGATTGGTCACAACTTGACTTAACATCTTGATAACTTCCTAAAATTCAACATTAGTGACCTCTCCTTGACGTTGCACTTCTGGTGCATTAGGTACCCCTTGCTACTAAACGTTTCTCCTAGCAGGACGACCTCAGACAACTCTTCATAGAGGCATGATCTGAAAGACACGTGCAAGCACAAGTTAGAAGAAACTTTTTAGAGATAAACTCTATCGCACGAAATGAATATCAAAGAAGTGAGATAGTTCCTAAATGTTGCAGCTTCCGAATTATAGATGTGGCGCGCTTCAAACTGATAACTACGACTCTATAGATACGACTTCATAGACTTCCTAGGACTCTTGAACTCTGTGCTCTGATACCAAGTTTGTCACACCCTTAGCCTACACCTTGGGCGGGACTGACACTCGAGAACCATTGCTGGCCCCAAGCAAATCCTTGGTCTGACTTACTACTCGGTGATAAACATTACTCAACATTTAAAGCAACTCAAAAGATAGGTTCATAACTCAAACATAGAATGCATAAAGGAAAACATTCGACTTGCCATATAGGCAACTCAAGTCTTATAATCAAAACAACTGGAATGAATAAGACTAATGAACTAATAACATCTAACTGCCTATGAAGCCTCTAATAACTAAGAGGGATGTCGGGACAAGATCCCTGATCATCCTAAAAACTGACTAACAAAGCAATAAAAGGGAATGCTTCAGAAAGCAAAGAGGCTCACCATCTGACTCTAAGATGCTCAACTAGATCAACGAGGCACTAGATGCTGATTGTAATTTCTTGTATCTGCATCATAAAATGATGCAGGCCAAATGGCATCAGTACATTGAATGTACGAGCATGCGAGGGGAAATCTAAACATGACATAAACTTGAAATGAACTCTGAAAGAAACACTTACCTCAACTTTACTCAACTCAATGGATACTCAACTTAATGTAGAAATAAACAACAATAATGATGGAGTTTATATAAAGCATTTAAAATAGTAGATACATCTCAAAATATTAGAAAAGACCATAATAACTCAGTTTTATATAAGAATACAAAAATAAATTGTGTTTGGGAGATTCTCTAACCAACAACAATCACTATGAGCTATGTGATGATACATCGTCTCGCCCACGCTGCAAGAACTATCCTATAACTTGCTGGGATATAGAACGCCTCAACTAAGTGGATCCACTAGTCTATGCTAAAAAGAATTAAGGAATCATCTAAAAAGTATGACCCTTTCTACCCACATTGGTTACATGGTTTATGGAGACATTGAGTTGTTATTAACTCGTCCCCACATCGGTTCTCAATACTACTCCCAAAATATACTCATCTTATAGTTTAAAAACAAAAACTCTTTCTGTGGTTTGGGATAATTGCTCAAAAACTAGCTCAAAGGCTCTCTTGGAAATCAGTGTTTCCTCTCTTGTTTAAATGTGAAACCATTTACTCTTTGGGAATACTTAGTTCCCATATACTCTTTTTGAAGAAATGAACTTCATTTGTTACTCTTACTTAACTCAAACTCAAGTCTTAAAACAAGTTTAGAACACTTGCAAAAGATTAAGAAGTCTAAGAACTCTCTAGACTTGGATCTTAACTTTCCTTGAATTTGAATTTATGGATTCAAGGTTATGATTCATGTTTCTCGTTGATTTCTAGATGTTTAGAAGTCATTTAGATTAGTTAGAATTTATAGGAAGTGTTCGTACACTTTAGAAGGACTCAAACGGGCTAAAGGACAAAAAGAGGGTTGGGGTGGACGAACCTAGTGCCCTGCGGCACTCCGCGACAGCCCAGAAGTTCAAAGGCCACTTTCTGGCGCACTGCTGGCACACCACATCAGCCCCGTTGGCGTATCAGTGGCACGTCGCGCTAGTTTCCCCCTAGGTAAACCCGACAAATTTTTCTTCTCGAAATCTGACCTTAATTTGATTAAATTCGATTTTTTTTCTCAATATATCTTTAGATTCGGATACCCAAAACATGTACACAATGATCTAACTTAAAACAACTCTTAAAATCAATAAAACTATCTCAAGAAACTCATCAATCCCATATAAGTTCAAGAATGAAAGCAATTCAAGAACACAACTCAAGAACATCAAATCCTCTATCTTTTAGGATGAAAATTACATTGAATAAGCATGTTTCGCGCATGGGTGAACGAAACCAACGCTATGTGAACTCACATACCTCGTAGGATCGAATCCTAGGTGAAATCCGCAATCAATTACTCAAGAAATTGACGAATCTTGACCTTTTCTTCTCTTTTCTCCTCTTGAGTTTTTCCTCTAAAAACCCTAGCGTGATTTTGAAATTGTGTAAACTGAACCAATTCAGTTTAGACCCTAATTTAATTACTAAAAATGAATTAAATTAATTGGGTATGGAAAAGACGAAAATACTCCTTTAAAATCCGGTTGGCTTTCCTTTTCTAGACAGCCCCAACTTCGAACGGGCATATCTTCCTCATACGAGTTCGAATATTAGCAAACTCGGTGGCATTGGAAAGATAATTCGAAGACCTTTCATTTTATATCTTACGGAATAAGTAAATCATCTTTATTGAGAGTTATGGTCGTTTGAATTTGATCCAAAACTCATACTTAACATAACTTTGCCAAATTTTCAGATTTTCATACTTTCCAAAAATGGTTCTTTGTAATTCTAGCTCTTTCAAATAGCGAGGTGTTACACCTTGTTCTGTATATACCAAGTTTGTCACAACCCAAAGTACACCCTAGACGTGAGATGGAGTTTAAGACCCCGAGAGGCCCTACACAAGCCACTTAGAATATAACATACAAGATAATAGAAGTATAGAGCTCAAATGATAGCATTTCATATTTGAAACGAGTTTGACAAAAGCAAAAGTCTAACACAAGTCTCAAAGTCATCTAATACATCATAAGAAAAGTGATTAAGATGTAAATCATACATAACATACAAGGTCTGAAACTGAAATACAGAAAATCAATATAGGTATCTTAGTCCTCGGAACATGAGGACTCAACAATCTTTAAAGTCTATAAAAACTACTAGCCACGAGTATGGGAGGTAGGAGCGTCAGACTCAACATAAGTGAAATAATGTGGACACAAGTATGCATTAGTAAATGTAATGTACTAAGTATGAAACAATATGCATAAAATAGGCATGATAGTATGAATAACTTAAAATGAGTAGGCATGATCATATTGAAACATTTGAAAGCTTAATAAAGGAATGACATGAGAATCATGGAACATAATCAAATACATTAACATAAAGGACATAAGAATATCTTGAAGCAAACATAGTGATTTTGTGGGCTATTAGCTTTAACAGACAATAAGACCATGAGAGCTATATCATGGATTTCGGTATATCCCTCATTATGAAAGAAGGGAATAGACTTTCCAAGGTAGAATCCGTACACATCATTATTTGCTAAAGTGGATCCATTTGCTAGGTCATTTAAGACAATCCTACGGGGTCACGTAGTTTGGGACTAGATGTTGCTACTAGAGACTATCCTGCTTGAGCCTCCTCCTCAAACACTCTTGCTGCTAAGTCTTATTCCCAACGGTGTAGATAAAAGTCAAATATCAATAGAAAATATGAAAGGCAATGATACCAATCCACACTTTCAAGATCAAAACATAAAATAGCTCCTTAAACATAATTCAACAAGGATGAGAAAACCTTTCACCAATGTGAAATTTTTGTGAGAAATTCCATTCACAATCATGATCATCATAGTAAGTGAGAAATCCTTTAACAATAGCATTGATACTTTCCTTTCAAAGCATACCCAAATCAATTACAATAACTTCATAAACATTCATATCCTCACAAATTCATAATATATAGGTTCATGAGTTCACTATAGGTTTATAGTTGAAAAATCATAATTTATGCATTGGTTGAAATAATTTCAACTTAATATCATGTATTAACATTGATTCATTCATTAGAAGACTTAATCAATAACAATCAATCACAATTTAAATGAAACCCATAAAAATTGGATTGAAATCCTAACTTAAACAATTGAATTGAGATTTGAGAAAATGGAAACTTTGGGACCCTATGGAAGAATGGATTCCATGGGTGAACACCCACATACCTTTCTATTGAAATCTCAAGAAAGATGCTGAATTTGGAGGCTTGAATGGAACCCTAGATCTTCTTTTTCTTCCTTAGATTAAGAGAATTTGGGAGGACAATTTGGTCTAGTTTAGGGAATTTAGGAGGATGAATTGAAAGTGGTTGTTTGGGGCTGAAAAGATTTATATAAGACTTAGGGTAGACGACACAATAACATAGTATATGATTAAATAATTAGAAAAAGACCCAAAAGTCCCATTAAAATTATTGCTTGACTAGACCTACAATTTGGACGTACGGAACGTAGAATTTTCTACGATCCATACTGGGTAGCCGTAGACCAGGTAGTGAAACCATAAAATCACCTATCTTTTGAAGGAACACTTATACGGTTCGTAGTTCTTTCTACGGTCCGTGGAAATCAACCGTAGAAACCAACTTTGACCCTCAAAATTTCACTAAGTCTGACACTCACCTACGAGACCTACAATGACTTGTACAAAGAATGACAGACCATTCCGGTGAACCATGTAAAGAGTACTGGCATTTGTTTTGAGAAAATTATTTTCCCTCTTTCTACTGTTGCCATCTACAACCCGTAGAAGCTTCTACAGTCTGTAGATGGGACCCATAGAAACAGACTTCTGCCAAAAACTTATTTTCTTCTTTTCCAATTTCCAAGGTGTTACAATGATAGATTCATATCCAATCTTGCCAAGAGTGTAAGACATTGGGTTAAAGTCCTGGTGTACCAAGATGAAAAGATATTGTGATCAAATCCCATTGATCTATGGCCGATGACATTTTTATATCGGTAAGACATTAGGGTTCAAGTCTCAATTCACTATAATGGTTATTAGAGAAAAACAACGTGCTTTGGTTAAAAAAATATGAAACCTATTCCAATGAATTTGCTCCATTCCTTGATATGAATATGGTAGCAATGCATGATATGTTTGAAAGAAAATAAGTGATTGAATAATGCACATGAAAATGGAATGAGGTACTAAAGCTATCCTAAGATAATATGCTTAGATGATTGTGTTCCTTACATAAAGAATGAGCGATTTTGATAAATGATAAATGTACGTAAAGATGCATTTGTTGAAGAGAATGGGGTGTAAGCCCACCATGCTAGGCATGAAAAAGGTCGCGACCCTTGTCTTGGACTTGGTATCACCAAGAATTGGGCAGACAACTGTTATAAAAAATATTCTTGTTTTATCTTCTGGCTTGTATTGGACAAAAAATAGTACAATTGAGGCACATTCTATAGTAAATCAAAAGTTTAGCAATTCCAATACACAAATCGTCTAGGTCATCCAGAGTTTATAATGCTGAGACAAATTATAGAAAATTTAAATGGACATTCATTAAAGAACCTAAAGATTTTTCTAAATGGTAAATTTTCTTGTATGACTTGTTATCAAGGCAAGTTAATGGTGAGACTATCACCAATGGAAGTTACAATTTGAGTCCTTCAAGGAACATATATATATAGGGATATTTTCTTGTGTTTTAGGAACGTATACATTGGGATATTTGTGGACCTATTCACCTACCTAGTGGGTTATTTAGATACTTAATGGTCCTTCTTCTAGATAATTTCATGTGTGCCTATCGTCATCTTGCACTTTGAAATTTGTAAAATTGTTGGAAAAAATAATATGATTACCGACATAATTTTTTGATAATTAGATTTAAGTCTATCTGCCTTCATAACACTGCAGCGCTTTCATCCTAAGCATTTAAAGATTATTGTCTATTGATTGAGATTGAATAAATTCAATACTGAAGTGAATGTGATAGTGTAAAATAAAGCTTATCAATTCAAATGTGCACTTGTTTGTGATGGATGATAACGTCTAAATATACTTCTCATAAAGAAATATAAACGGACATTCACAATATATTTACCCAATTATGAGTCAGGGTCGATCCCATAAAGAATATGGAAGAATATTTTCAATAGCAAATATTTAGCTCGATAGTTGTTATTTAAAAATGGGAGGATTTAAATTGAAACAAAAATAAAATGAATAACAATAGCTTGAAACTAAATATTTATTTGTATTTAGATTATTAGAAATAACTAGGAATGTGTTCCCCATGATTTCATAACATAGCAAGAATATTGTACTAGTGATCTATATTTCAATTTTTAGCATGCAAAGTTGGTAAGTTAGGCACTTCCTAAGTGATCAGTCATCCAAATAGGGAATTTCACTTGCAACTTGGTCGGTCTATGGGTGTATTCTTTAGTAACCCTTACCCTTGACCCCGAATTATCAACGCTAAATCTCCGTTGTTTAATATTTTTTCCCAGTCATTACTTCCTTGGTCGGACATGTAGGAATAAGGTTAGTCCTAACGTTGGCCACCATTAAAAATCAATCAAAATGAAGAGATCAACAATACGTGCATAAAAATCATTCAAGAATCACTTTTCACATAAACTTACTTTAATAACTTATCATGGTTACCGCAACTATAGGTATAAAATTTAGCTACTCATTATCTCAAAAATACAATCAAAATTTATTAAAATAAATATGATTGTGTTAATCATAAAAATTTAAGAACAATAACTAAAATATCTTTCAATAATCATGAAATACAAATAAATAATAAAGGAGAAGAAAGAATAAACCAATATTCTATGCCTTCACGGTGGCTCTCCCAAAGTTCCTAAGCTATCAAGTTCTAAATTGTATGTTGTGTGTTGTTTCTTTGTTGGCCATTGAAAGAATAATGTTTATGCTCTATTTATAGTTATTGAAACCCTAAATAAAATAATTGAGTCCAAAACAAATTAGGAAACCCAAAATGGAAAGGAATTAGTTTTACGGATCGTGTGATTTTCTCCCACTGCCTTTCACTTTAAGGGTCCTTCATATGTTGAAACGTGGCAGCAATTAGGCAATTTGCCATTTCTGTTCAGCTTCTACTGCTCATATATACATTTCTTATTTTATTAAATTTAATTCATTAAACTGCTTGTTTGATTTCCTTATATGATTTCTTGTTTTTAATTCATTTGTGCTCCAAATTTCTTCATCTTCACGTCATTTTAATCCTACAAATAAAATCCACAAACTAAGAGTAATCCATAAAACTTATGCTCAAAATCGACAATTAAAAGATTGAATATGAGGTAAGTAATGATTAAATATGTATATGTTTTGCCTCACATCAATGGAATCTCAACTCACCTCCAAAAGAGTTAGATTAATTGAGAGGAAACAAATCTAAAATTTGGTCATATAATAGTAAATTAGAAATTTACTAAAGCAAAAGGTACGTGTCATAGTAAACTTGGAGTTTACTAGTATTAATAAATTTATTAGTTGACATGAATGATTTGATCATCTCAAAGATGTGCATACTGAGGAATAGGCATATATTGAAGGACTAGAAGATTCTTTGAGAATTTTTTACGTTGCTTGTTCTCGTGATAAGTTGATTGTATTAACTAATCTTGTGACTAAATCTCTAAATTCTGAAAAGTGTAAAAGGTGAATATGAAACTGTTTACTTGTCATGTGATTTGTTGAATTAGATGCATCAATAAGATGATCACATGAGCGTTTATTATCAACAGACAGTTTGACATTGGCGAAATTATTGTGTAAAATAATTGAGTTAAGAGCACAACTTTCAAAATATGAAATCAAGACAACTCATCTTTATAATATGGATAAATATTCAAGATAAATAGTCAATCATTGTTTATGAGAACTAAGTTTTATGGTCTCAAGTATAATGTATTACATACTAAAGTAGTTGTATGCATTAGATCAATAAATTATGATCAATTTTTTCCTTAATTGATTTATGGTCAGGGACCAAATATTTTTCATATGATAGTTTTAATGTGTAGTATCTGATTAATGAATATGCCATGATGCACAAGATGATTCACCAAAATATATTGAGATATATGTTAGTTTGTCTAACATAAAAGAGAGATATGAAGCAACACAAGATTCGTAAATGCTCCTATTGAATGTTCCTTAAGGATAGAGTTTATGAGATGCATGAAGCATGACAGACTAATCCATTCTAAATAAAATAATCCTTGAAAAAGGAGGAGGATCAAAGAATCAAAATGATCATAATAAGAAGGAAATGTGCTCTTGAAGAGCTTATGAAATAACATTTCATGAAACCTCATGAAAGGGGTACATACTTAAAAATAATAAAGTGATGAGATCTCAATAAGTTATGTCGTATTGTGAACCGATACAAAATGATAGCTCATTGATGATATCTTTAATACATAGCCCAATATTGTATTGACTATTAAAGAATATTGGTGTATAAATAATTATCAAGTGAATATTGGAATGATGCATCTTAGTAAATGTAATGCTTATTTTACTTGCAGTATAGACACTAGAAGATGTCATAAATTTAATATTGAATGTTGTCACTTGGATAAATTAATATGAAAATTTCTGAAGGATTCAAGATCTATAGCATAGTAAGTTCTTGGAAAACTTGTTTATAATCCTCATATGGATTAAATCAAGCAATAACTTTTCATATTGTTATGCAAGTTTATAACTTGAATTGAACTATTGACGAGCTTTCAAAAGACAATAGATAATTTCATTAAAGAAATTGAAGTGAGGAACTTGCAATGAGTGATTGTTTTGGTAGGTTTTGATCTAAGTGTGTTTAGTATATGAATCTAAGAGGATTTGGAGGAAATCATTCAAATCTAGATGAGGTAGGGCTGGAAAAATGAAAACAAAATTCATCGGAACGATCTGGGGAGAGGATAGCGCTGCGCGCCCTAGATGCTCTAAGGGGGCTGGCGTGGGGCTCCTGTAGTGCGCCAGGGAAGGGGTTCTGAAGTTTAAGGGCTGGCGCCCTGCGCCACTCAGTGCACCAGGGTCGCTAGGTCCCCTACTCTTCCGCCCTTCTTTCCATTTTAGCTCTATTAAACCATGTCATCGATGACTTCTTAATTTTTACTATCCAAACTACATCTAATTATCGAGAAATCCTATATATCATAATCATGATCCTTGAATTCATAATTTAAATTTGAGGTAGAGTTGAAAGTAAAGTTTGAGAAAGTCCCTTCGAGTCTTTTTGAGGAGTCTTCTACAATTACTTACAATTGTTTCAAGACTCGAGCAAGTGAGTATGGGAATGAGGAGAGTGTGTTAATGAGCCTACATTATTATTGAGATCCTTGAGTCGAGTCGTTCATGCCCATAAATTTCGCATGAACTTCATAAATTGAGTATCCTTGATTGGAGTAGTATCTTCGAATTCTAAGTTCTTGAGTATGAAGTTCCTAATCCTTTTTGAAACTATATTTCATAATTATGGAATACCATATGTTATACATGGAGGTCCTTGAGTTGAGTCGGTCATGCCCATAATTCCGTATGAACCCTATGATTCGAGCATTCTTTAGATGAGTAGTGTCATTGAGTCCTTGGTTATTAAAACCCTAGAATTGATTCGTTCACGTCCATAATTCGGGATGAACCCTATTTTGAGAAGTCTTTTACAATTATTTATAATTTTTTTTAAGACTTGAGTAAATGAGGATGAGGAGACTTGATTTTCATTTTTCAAAATAAATATATGGGAACTAAATATTCCCACGATTAAATGTTTTTACATTTAAAATGAGAGGAAACTTCGATTTCCAAAATGAGTTCATGAGGAGTTTTGAGCACCATCTCTTTTAAGAGAACCTTTTGAGTAATAATCACAAAGTTTGAGGATGAGAAAATGTTTTTAAACATATGAACATGAGTTATATTATTGGTAGTAGTATTGAACACCGATATAGGGACGAGTTCAGTGAACTCAAAGTCCTCATAAACCATGTATGCCAACATGGGTACAGGGTCAATACATTTTAGATGATTACTTATTACTTTTTAAGCATAGCTTAATAGATCCAATTAGTTGAGGATGTCTTATACTCCGGGAAGGCATAAGATAGTTCTGGCTCTTGGGTGAGACACTGTATCATCACATAGCTCATAGTGATGGTTGTCGGTTAAAGAATCTCCCAAATAAGAGTTATTATTGTATTTTTACATACAATTCCGTCATTATTGTATATTTAAATACAATTGAGTTATTATCTACATTTTTAAAAGCTTTTCATATATTGCATCTTTTATTGTTGCTTTATCCTTGAGTATCTTGAGCCGAGTATCTTCGAGTTGAGTATCTTACTTTGAGTTGAGTATTTTATCCTTGAGTATTTTGAGTTGAGTATGCTATCCTTGAGTGGAGTTTGAGTTGAGTTAAGTGAGTTTGAGGAGAGGTAAGTATGTTTCTTTTCTATCAGTTCAAGCTTATGTTCATGCTTTAGAATTCCCCTTACATGCTCATACGTTCCATGTACTGACGCCATTTGGCCTATATCTTTTATGATGCAAATACAGGTGTTCAGGGTCATCAACAGACGCTCTGTTGATGCTACTTGCAATTCCAGTTAGCTTTGGTGAGCCTCCTTGCTTTCGGAGTGTTCCATTTTTACTTTCAGTTTTTAGGATTTCGTGGGTCTTGTCCCGATAATCCTTCTGTAATATTAGAGCTTTCATAAATAGTTTATAGGTCGAGGAGTCTATCATTATTTCCTGTGTTGTTATAATGTTTGAGTCCATGAGGCATTTAACTAATTCTTGTTAAATTGTTTCTAGACGATTCTTGGATTTGAGTTTCAATTAAATCTTTTTAAAGTTATTTTTGCATCACGATTTTTCATTTTGCTTGAGTAAGTCTTCCACTGAGTAATGAGCCAGGTCAAGGATTCACTTGGGAACCATCAATGGTTTTCAAGTGCCAGTTATGTGTGAAAAATATTATACTTTGAAAAGGATCGTATATACCCTTACGGCCCTACATGATTTTTTTTAAAAAATAAAAAATACAAATTTAAAACTACTTTTGCACTTTCGATAAATGAAGGGCATATGTGAGCTCATTTTATAACAGTATGGGTATATGTAAGCCGTTTGTATAACAGTAAGGGTATATATAAGCCACTATTATAACGAGGGGCATATCATCTTCAAATGGAAAAGCTGAGGAGTATATTAGACCATTTATTAAAGAACAAATTGCAAATTGTAGCTATTTGGATGGTAAGACGGGATGTTATGTGGTGTTCATCTCACCCAAAAGGCAAATTAAGTACGAAATATTTAATTACTCTTTGTATTTGCATAGATTTTATGTGCCAGCACACTAACAAGAAAATAAGTGAAAGCAATAAATTTAATCATCAAGGCTATAAATTTAAATTCATCGTGTGTGAGAAGGATTACATATACCACTTAACTTAATGAAAAAAATGCAATATATTCTTTTGAACATTGAGAGAAAGATCAAATATCTATATTTTTTTTAGTTTAAATGTGAACCAAGTCCACATCTTTATTAAAAATATAAATCAACATCGATTGGGTCCGAAAGTGGCCCGATTGAAAACAACTAAACAAAGCAAACTAAAGGAGACAATTAAGGAAATAAACTCTAATGTTTGAAAAACTTCAGCTTCTCCGGTGTGACGGTCGTTGGAGAATCTTCCCAAAGTGACGACCAGTCCTTCCAAATACTCACCTCCTCTTGATATGATCTTTGTTCGATATCGAACCAGGTATGGGTTGCGATCACTTCCACATCAACAAATCTCATTGATGTAATGATTCAATTACCTTTGAAGATTTCTTCTACCTGGATTTTATCAATATGAGCTAGATCACAAGTTATGCGCAACTGTTTTGGGAACACACATCAGTTGCCATAGAGATTTTGAGACAAGATCTATTGAGATAAGATTTTACCTTTATAATTCGATTGCTCATCTTTGAGATATGTTTTGATATTCAGTCCTTGATTATTCTCCTAAGCAGGTTGAATCCAAACAAGATTAATACCACTGTTTAAGTCGACTAATCTCCGACCTTGCATCTCTCAACATTTTCCAGGAGATTAAGGTAATATTTCACCTTCTTAATTTAGTCCTCCCTTGATTTGCTTTGAACTGATGTCGTGCTTTTTTTTAAGCACCATTATAATGTTTGGTTTAATTTTTTCGAATTCTCAAATTATGAGTCTTTTCTTTGTCATGTTGCAAAATAGCTTTGGCCTGTTGTGGTAGTTCCTGCATATTTTGATATCGTTGTCTCTCTGTACCTGCAAAATGAGCAAAAAACAATTAGTTAAAGAATCAATGAGGATCTTCCCTTCTATGAGGACATGAACCACCTCCACCCCATGACTCCTTATCATTGTCTAGATGTGTCTGATATATCTACCATGGAACCTCCCATACTCCATGTATAACATTCAAAGCCACCAGTGAATGTGTCTCAATTATCAAGGGAATCAATTTCCTTGACTGTAGTACTGTAACCCTTCCTTAATTGCCATGACCTCTGCCTCCAAAATTTATGTAGTACTAATTCTTATAGATTCTACATATTTCATATCTCTAATACAAAAGGCTATACCCCCAACTCCTGATTCAAACTGATAAGAAGCATCAATATTGCATTTATATACTCCCATGCGGGGATGTCTCCATCTCACCACCATAGTTTTTGTCAATGGAGCATATCCTTCAAGATATTTGACAATTAATTAGGGCCAGTTTTGAGGGACATTCTTTAACCATGGATATCTACTCTTAGTAAATAAGTAGATGTTTCTATGTATCTCTAAAATCATTGAGGTTGTTGACATATTTCCACTGTGCTTCATCACATTTCTCATCTTCAAAATTTCCCAAGTTATGAATGCAGGAATTACTTTAATCAATTGCTTCAATTTGGGACTACCATCAGCTTTCTACCATTCTTCCATAATCTGTTGAAGCTGATTAATTGGGAATGATAGCCCTGCAACATTTCTAAAAGTTTTCCAAACAACTTGAGCACTAGGACAATTGAAAAATAGAGGAGAGAAAGTTCAGGAGCACTATTATTGCAACAACTACAATCAACCCTCTTTACTATGTTCCTTCTAATTAAGACCTCCCCAATAGGAATCCTTCTAAACCATAATCTCCATATAAAAAAAGATACCTTAAAGGCAAACCTTTTTCCCAAATTTTGAAGATATCTTCTATATACTCTTCTCTACTTCTTCATAATTCCCAGGCTGAGCTAACTTTGAATTTACCATCACTACTAGGCATCCACCATGCTTTATCTCCTCCTTCAGTACTAATAACTCTTCCTAGGGTATTGCATATGTGATTGCATATATCCACATTGAAATTACTTTCCTATGCATTAATCTTCCATCCATCTTCAGCATATAGTTCCTTGACATCTTCCGTTTGACTTTGGTTATGTGATATAGGCATCAAAAAATGCAAAACGCCCAGTTGTGTCCAGTTATCAAACCACACACTAGCATGTCCTTCTCTAGGTTCCCACCAGATCTCTTGATCAAAGAATTCCGTAGCTTGTAACTTAGCTCTCAAGACTTGAGATCCTTCTTTGAAGTCCACCAATTGTGGCCTTTGTCTTTTACAATACTTATTTCACATAAAACTTGTCCACATGGTATATTTGGTTCTGAAATTCCACCACAGCTTAGCAAATGAAGCTTTGGAGACATCAAATAAATATCTAAAACCTAAACCTCCCTCCTCCTTGGGCAGACAACTAGCCCCCCATGCTACCCAGTAAGTGGCTCTTCCTTGTTCTTTATAATCACACAAGAATTTTGCAAAAATCTTATGAATATCATCAATGACCCATTTAGGAGGTCTGATAGCTAATAAGAGGTAGACAAGAATACTCTGCAATACATGGTTAATCAACACTGCTTTGCCCCATAAGATAGAAGTTTCCCTTTCCACATTTGAAGTGTATTCTGAATCTTCTTGACGAGCTCTTTGAAATGAATCTTCTTCTTCTTCTTAGCATGGCCAATAGGATAACCCAAGTAAGTTAAAGGAAAAATCCCTTGGAAGAAACTTGTGATTTCCTCCACCATTTGAATAGAACTAAGAGCAACTTTGTTAAACAAGTAAAAAAAAACTTTTTTCTTTGTTTATAAGTTGTCCTGATTGTTGTTCATACATTTTCAATGTGTGCATTATCAACTGGAGAGAACTCCTATCAGTAGAGGCAAAAATAATTGTATCATCAACATAAGATAAGTGATTCAGCTATTCACTCAATTTAGGAAGACCATATCCTATATATTCCTCTTCTAGAAATAGATGATTTAGAGCTCTAGTTAATAGCTCAGTAGTAAGTATACACAAAGCAGGAGACAAAGCATCTCCTTGTTTAAGCCCTGCTGATGAATGGAAAAAAGCATGTTCTTGACCATTAATCAATATAGAGTACCAATTATTAGCAATAATTCTCCAAATCATGTCAAACACCATAGAATTATAACCCATTTTCCCCATTACTTTAGTAAAAATTCCAATCAACCTATCATATGCCTTTACCATGTCAAGCTTGATAATCACATTATCAGGTTTGCCCCTCAACCTAATATCTGTAATAATTTCTTGAGCCAACAATAGATTTTCACTAATATTTCTTCCTTTGACAAATCCAGATTGATTCAGGGATATAAATCTAGGAAGTAACACCTCCATTCTCTCATGCACCACACTATATGATTTTATTAAGGAAATTACTCAAGCGAATAGGTCTAAGATCAGAAAAGGATTGAGGAAAATCCTTTTTAGGTAATAGCACCATGTTAGTATGAGCAATACACTTAGGTAAAGTAGCTCCTTTGAATAAAGCTTGAACTACTTTTATGAAATCTGAACCAATAGTGTCCCAACACTTCTGATAAAAACACCCAGAAAACCCATCTGGTCCATAAGAGCTTTCTACATTTAACTGAAATACTACCCTCTTAATTTCATCCTCATTAGGTAATTTGGTCAATATATCATTTTCCTTTTGTGAGATTACATGATTAATATGCATTAGTAGAGATAGGTCAGAATGATTTACCCTTGCAGTAAATTGTTTGGTAAAAAAATTAACCCGTTCTTCATCAATCACATTTTCTTATTCTTCCCATGAGTCATCTGATTTAATAATTCTCCTCATGTAAAATCATTTTCTTCTTCCTCTCACTAGACTGTGAGAATTTAGTGTTCCTGTCCCCTTCCTCAAAGCACTGCACACTAGGTGTTTGTCTCCAAAACTCTTCTTCAAAGTGTAAATAAACCTTCAGCTCTGCATGAGCCATCTAAAGAATACTTTTGTTAGTGGGTGATGGATCGTCAAGAAATAGTTTCTCCTTCAATTTCACTTATCTTCTCTAATTGCTAGTTGTTTTAAAAATAGCCCCAAAATTTTCTTTACTCCACTTGGCTAATGCCGTCTTGGTCCTCCTTTGTTTCTATTTAAGCTATACAAAAATATCATCTGAACCCTCAGTCACCCAATTCTGCTCTACCACTTCTTTAAAATCCTCTCTTTCAGTCCAAAACTTGAGAAACATAAAAGGTTCACAATATGGAATGTTTTTGCTCGAGGGAATGAATTTTATCTTCTTACATGATTTTGAGAATTTTTCATTGAACTACACCCATATATACATAATTATTTAAAATTATATAGTAATTTTTTGATCTAATCAACAGTCAACAAGGATAGAAATTACATTCGCATTAAATTGGGAATCCGTGAGAAAATCCAAGATTAAAAAGATATATTAAAAAAGGAAGATGGAAAAAGTACTTACGAGACGGCATAATTCATTCGAGGAAGAAATGACTTTGAAGAACTTAGGGTGAGAAATGTTAGGAGAAGAGTTCCAAAAGGAAGAGTCAAGGAACTTTTTTACCATGACCGTAGTTGAGCAATGAATGGGAAACTTTTGAGGAATGATTTTTATAGGACTATATGATGCGTGCAGTCGGTAACTATGTGATGTTTGACTCCCGAGAACTATGTGATGTGTGGCTCATGAGCACTGTGAGATGTGTGACTCATGAGGACTATGTGTTGTGTGACTCACGAGGACTATGTGATGTGTGTGACTTACGAGGCAAAAGAAAAACACATGACTAATGTTTGACCAAATTTTCAATCAGATTTTTAAAATCTGGTTTTAATTTTCTTTTCAAGTTTCAACCTCCTATTTTTTGGAGAAGTTTAATTTTGACTTACAAAAGTTTATTTTTGTTTCATATAAAATACATATTCAATTGCAAGTTTTTATTCCAAAAAGAGAAAATGTATAATTACCCCATTAAAGTAAGACCTGTTTTTTAAAAGACACTTGAACTTTGCAGGGATCCTATTACCCCACTAAACTACTTTCAACCTAACTTAATATGTCATTTTCATTTAGGTCCTGCTGTGTTCTCACATTGCTAGAGCACGTGAGTAGTTTAAGAAAACAACCTCTAACCAATATAAAAAAGCCATATGGCATTTCTAATTGTATTCTTTCTAAAATAAAAAACACATCTTCCCCAAATTAATTCAAACTCAATTAACACCATTGAAGTTTGTTGGAGTGTCCATGGCCGAGTTAGCACTGTAGTATTTCTCAAACTTTGATTCACTATCACAAGACGAGTACTTCGTTAAGTCATCCCCAATTGCGATGGGGTGGGGGGGTTGGAATGATAAATGGTACCATCACAATTGGGGATGACTTAAAGAAGTAATCGTCTTGTGACAGTGAATCAAAGTTCGAGAAACACTATAGTGCTAAATCGGCCATGGACACCCCAACAAGCTTCAATGGTGTTAATTGTGTTTGAATTGATTTGGGGAAGATGTGTTTTTTCTTTTAAGAACAATACAATTTGAAATGCCACATGGCTTTTTATATTAGTTAGAGGCTATCTTTTAGAACTGCTCACGTGCCCTTACAATGCGAGAACACAAGAGGAGCTAAATTAAAATGACATATTAAGTTTGTTTGAAAGTAGTTTAGTGGAGTAATAGGTTCCCCACAAAGTTCAGGCATCTTCTAAAGAACATGTCTTACTTTAATGGGGTAATTATATATTTTTTTCTTTTTGGAATATGAAGTTGTGTTTGAATATGTATTTTACATGAAAAAGAATTAAACTTTTGTAAGTGAAAATGAAACGTCTCCAAAAAAACAGGGTTTGAAACTTGAAAGTTTTTTTTAAAGACAGATTTTCAAAATTTGATTGAAAATCTTGTCAAACACTAGTCATGTGTTTTTCTTTTGCCTCGTAAGTCACACACATCACACAGTCCTCCTGAATAACACAACACATAGTCCTCGTGAGTCACGTATCTCATAGTCCTCATTAGTCACACATCACATAGTTCTCGTGAGTCAAACATTACATAGTCATTGCGAGTGCACGCATCACATAGTCCTATACAAATCATTGCTCAATTTCCTATCCATTGCTCAACTACGGTCCTGGTAAACAAGTTCCATGATTCTTCCTTTTGGAACTCTTCTCCTAACATTCCTCACCCTAAGTTCTTCCAAGTCATTTCTTCCTTAGATGAATTATGCCATCTCGTAAGTACTTTTACATCTTCCCTTTTTAATAACTCTTTTTAATCTTTGATTTTCTCACAGATTCCCAATTTTATTTTAATGCAAATGTAATTTCCGTCCTTGTTAACTGTTGATTTAGATCCAACAATTACTGTATAATTTTAAATAATTACGTATATATTGGTCTAGTTCAATGAAAAATTCTCAAAATCATGTAAGAAGTTAAAATTTCATTCCCTCGATCAAATACATTCCTTTCATGCCCAAGGATATATAGACATTTGTATAATTCAACATTTGATAAACCAAATATATGGATGTGTTAATAGGAGGTAGCTTGTACCTGTAGAACTACTTAGTCGAGTTAGTCAAAGCCAAATTTGGCTAACCAAAGAATGGAAGGAATTTTGTGACTATTACTCAATAAGCATCAGGAACTTTTTGATCTTCAGATACAACACTCGTGCTCATTTTGATGTCACTATATGTGATTAGAGTACAAGAAAAATTAATATCCAATAGATCAAGAGTATGAATCAGATGATATTCCAGTGCACCTCCAAACTTATGCTATGTAATCGAGGAAAAAGAGGAATATATTCCAGTTAACTTTCAAACTAATGCTAATGTAATTGAGCAAGAAAACATCTTAACTGGTTTATTAGCTATTAAGTGAATCCATTTAGTAGTATTACATTGCACTTGAATACCTATTTCAAGAAATAAGTGAAGGCTCTGAGGAGCACGAGCAACAACCTAACATTGGTACCGGTAAAACCAAAAGCTTGTTACACTTTTAAACTATTTAAGAGATTTTTTTAGTGTAGTAAGATCAACGCGAGCAAAACTTGTAAGGAATTAAGATCCTCAATTTGTCCTAAAAACAAGAAGCAATTCCAATGTTTCAATTAATGCGATAAAACTTTTTATAGATGCATATAGTTTAAAAATGAAATGAAGCTTACTGTTAATACTAATGATTATAAACATGTCATGACAGCAATATATGTGGCCATAAGACTTTAAAAACTTGTGGTCTTAAATATTCCATAACATTTCTATAGCGAGGAATCATATCATAGTAGTTGTTATACTTATCTCAAGTTTGTTGCAGATCAGGAGGTCAGAGAAGCTAATAGTAGAAGTGAAGAAGTTGGTCCAAAGAATAGCAATCAACATAACTTTGTCAACTTAAATGGTGACAATCCGTATTTTGAAATTGTTATGAAAAAAAAAGATACACACTACTTCTATAGTAAGGTTTAATAATGAGTACATTTTGTTTTCACATTTGCTAGATTTTTCATTCCGTTATGTACTAATTATTTTCCTTAAAATCTAACGATCATGTTTGTTTGATAAATATGTTTATTAGACTATCCCGATTAGATTCGCCCCAAGGACAAACATAGTCAACATGAAGAATACGAGGTTGCTTAAACAAGAAGGAATAGAATGGGGAGTGGAAATAGAGTATAATGGGCATATGGTTATTATAAAAAGAGGATGGTCTGAATTTTGAAATGATAACAAGATAGTTAGTGATGAAACTTGTCGCTTCAAGTTGATTTGGGCCTATGTGGCTAATGTTTTGCAGGTTTAGAAGATCCCAACACCCAATTCCTTGCAATAAATTTCCTACACTTTCATCGGATTTCATTCCGGCTATTTTACTTCTTTTTAGGAAGATACTAGATAGATTTATATTTATTTACTTTAAAACGACAGGCAAATGTGCAATTCAGTTGGTAGGTACTTAACTTCAGATATCTGCATAAATTCTCTTCTTATAACTACAAGTATATGTATTCAACAAGTGCTCTAGTAAGTATTTTATTTTGTAAACGTTATGGAAAATAACTCTTGCTTTGTTTTGACTTATACATGTTAAACTCTTTTTTTCTAATCGTCAATTATTAACTAGCAAATGAGTACTATTTTGAAACTTTGTGAATAGTTATAAGCCACGATGGAAGAAGCTAGAGAAACTCTACCTTCTCACTAAAATAAAAATTTAAACCATGAATACATTCCATGAAGACCTAAATCCACCAGCCCCACTAGATAAAGGAGGATTAGAATTAAGCAAGAACTAAGGGACCGGAAGTGAGAAAGAAGTCTTTCAAAACATAGTAAATTCTCTCTATCCCCTTCAGGATGGAATCACCTAACAAGGCCCAAATAAGTGTAAAAAATATGCTCGAGGATGAGCAGCCCTCAGGCCTTAATAAGGATAAACAATAAAAAAATAAGAAACTATCACAAGAGGATGAAGAAGTTGACCACATTTTATTAATTACTATTCAATGACAAAAAAGAAGAATCAATAAATCATGGACATATTTTATTAAATGGGCAAAAGAATAACCTCAACTATCTGAAAGAGATAGTGATTATGTTGTGGAGAGTGATTGAAAACGGCTGTCAAGTCATACACTTATGAAAAGCTGGAACTCCAACAACCCTGGAGAGTCTAATCCTAAGTTGGAGCAAGAAGCAACGGATTGGACGTATCTTAACTAATTTGGATAACGACTATTATATAAGAACATTTTATAAAGAGGAGAGCTTACAGAGAATTCTACAACAAGGACCTTGATTCATCAACAATTACATTTGATATGTCAAAACGTGGCATTCAGATTTTGTTGCCTCTAGAGAAAGAGAAATTTCACCTCGAAGAAAAAGATGGGCAAAGAAATAAAAAAGAATCCATGATAGCATGGAAGAGTACTCACCCTTGAATTTGAATATACTAGCGTCTCTCAACCGAGTCTCATGTCATCTGCCTAAATATGCGCTATATTTAATAAAAAAAATAGCAACTGTAGTATCAGTACACAATCCCAGTCTACTTGCATGATCATACAACCATTTCCAAAACATGAATGTAAATAAGAAACTACAAAATAGTAAAACAGGTGAACACATATACCACACCCACAATGTAATATACATTACGAATGACAATGTCCTAAGTCAACTAATGCATGAAACATGTCCCACATGATAAAAAATTACACATACCTAGTCCTCTCATGGAACCCATAATGTAATACAAATTCCTAATTGTTAGATCGAGAAATATTTTGATGATTGACAAATAGGGGAATACATGAAAGGAATAGGTTGTGCGACATGTTCCTTTCAGTCCAAGTCCGACAGAGATTAGGAGAATGTTATTCTCGTGAAGCGAGTTAATTTGGCGGGGGACAGGTTGCTTTTACGACAAGAAACAATTGCATATAGTTTCCTTTTATAAATGAGTCTTACAAGGAAGAGGAAGTGCATAATAAATAAACCCTGTTAACACAGAATTTTGAATCCTTCAAGGAGTATGAACCACTATAAAGTTATTGAGTTAAAGTTGAAGAAGGAAAGATTTTTGGGTCTATAAATAAGGCAATGTTATCTCCAAAGAAACCTTCACACTTAAACAGAAAGTTACAAGCATAATAAAATAAAATAGAATGAGTTCATTTTTGAGTGATTTCTGATTACGAAGTGCAGCCAATGCAAGGAAACAATATTGAAGAACATAATCAACCTCCAAAGTGAGTTACTTCTCTATGATCGACCTCTGGTTGGGTTATCACCAATTGAGGGTGAAGGAAGATGACATTCAAAAGATGATTTTTCGAACTCGGTATGGTCATTATGAGTTTTTTGTAATGTCGTCTGGTTTGACTAATGCTTTGGGCACATTTATGGACTTTATGAATAAAGTGTTTTAGTAATATCTAGACATGGTTGTGATTGTGTTTATCAATGAACTTTTGATTTACTGAAAGAGTGAGGACGAACATGTCGAGCATTTGAGGATTGTGTTGCAAGTCCTCAAGGACAAACAACTATTTGCAAAGTTTAGCAAATGCGAGTTTCGGTTGAGGTCCGTGGAGTTTCTTGGTCACATTGTTTCCTGTAAGGGTACTGAGTTAGATCCTAAAAATATGGATGCGGTTAAGAGTTCGCCTAGACCTGTATCTCCTTAGGATATTCAAAGTTTCTTGGGTTATGCTGGTTATTATAGAAAGTTTATGGAAGGGTTTTCTTCGATTGCCTCTCCATTGACGACATTCACCCAAAAAAGTTAAGTTCTTATGTCAGTGATGAGTAGGGTATTTCGACTCATTTAGGGCTTAATACTCGGGAAATTAGTGTCCTCAATGCGTAATTTACGCTCATAACTAATGTTAAAATGTTAATATACAACAATGAAGGAAAAAGATCAAGGAAAGGACACTACGAGGCAAATAAGAGCGAAAAAGCTTAAAAATTGAAGGAAAGCAAAGCTAGTACTCGCCAAAGCCACTCGGCATATCACCGAGTGGAACTTCAGCTCGCCTAAAGTTCCAGCAGGCCAGCCCATGGATAAGACCAACTTGGCGAGCATATTAGAGGTTCAGAAACGTGCCGAAGAGATTGGCGATGTCGATCTCAATTGCCAAAAGTTACAGAAAAGAGATGGTGAAAGGTCACGCCAAAAAGGAAAGAGGAGGAGCACTCAACACAATGCCAATCGGGTCGGCGATGCCAATCCCCGAGCCTACACCCTGTACGCGACTGGCACTGAAGAACCATTGCTGGTCCCCAAGAGAACCCTTGGCCTGGCTCAATACTCCGCAGAAGACTTATTCAACATTAGATGAACTCAAAAAGGGAGGTTTCTCAAATAGTCTCAAAATAGATAACTAAGAATATTTTAAAGAAAACATTCAACTTGCTAAAAGTGGAAACTCAAGTCTAGAACATTAGCAATTGAAAATGAAACAGACTTCTCAAAACTCTATTGTCTATGAAGCCTCTAAATATTATGATAGACGTTGGGACAAGACCCATGATATCTTAACAAAACTGAAAAAATTAATGAGAATCCTCCTGAAGCAAGGAGGCTCACCAAAGCAACTCTGGACTACAAGTGTTACCAACAGAGCGCCTGTTGATGACCATGGTTACCTGTATATGAATCATGAAAGACACAAGCCAAATGGAGTCAGTACATGTAATGTACGGGTATGCAAGGGGAATTTTAAAGCACAAACATAATCTTGATCTCATAGAATGGAAGAACATACTTACCTCATATGAACTGAACTCAACTCAAAGATACTCAAAGATACGCAAAGATACTCAAACTCAAAAATACTATACTCAATTCCAGAATACTCAAATCATTATAAAGCAACAAAGAAAAGATGAAATATAAAGAAAGCTTTTAAAGCAGTAAATGACAACTCAATGTATTTAAAAATACAATAATAAATCTTTTCTCTTATTTGAGCGATTCTCTAATCGACAACCATCATTATGAGCTATGTGATGATACATCGTCTCGTCCACGCTACCAGAACTATCCTATAGCTTGCCGGAGTATAAGACATCCTCAAAAAAATGGATCCACTAAGCTATGCTTAAAAACAATAAGGAACCATCTAAAAAGTATGACCCTTTACCATGTTGGCATACATGGTATATGAGGACTTTGAGTTGTCTGAACTCGTCCCCATATCGGTGCTCAATACTACTCCCTATAATATAACTCATGCTTATATGTTTTAAAATAATTTCCTCATACTCAACTTTTAGATTATTACTCAAAAGATTCTCTTAAAAGAGATAGTAATCAAAACTCCTCAAACTCATTTGGAAATCAAGATTTCTTCTCGTTAAAAGCAATTACTCTTGGGAATACTTAGTTCCCATATATTTATTTTGAAAAATGAAACTCAAATCTTCTCATCCTTATACTCAAGCACTCAAGTCTTAAAAACAGTTTATAAAGATTGTAAAAAATTCTCAAAATGACTCATAGAACTTCCTAAAACTTCACTCTTAACTCTATCTTCAATTTAAATTATGAATTCAAGAGTTATGAATTGGATATGCATGATCTCTCAAGGATTAATCAATATTTTAAGTGTAGATATCAGGTAGAAAACATGGGTACGATTTTAAGGAACTCACACGAAAGAAGGTCGAAAAGGTAGGGGACCTGGTGACCGTGGTACACTGAGTGGCGCAGAGCACCAGCCCAAAACTACTGACTAGTGTTTGGGGAGCACTGAGTGGTGCGCCGCGGCAGGCCCCAAGCTATCGGGCAATAGTTTTGACGCTATGGCGGCGCGCCGCCCCAATCCTCTACCCAATATTTGACTATTTTTCTTGTTTAATCTCATGCCCTAACTCATCTAAAATGGAATGATGTCCCTCAAACTCTTTTGGATTCTTAAACCCAAAACATTTACAACAAAAGTCACACATAAATCGATCAAGAACAACTCTTATTTGCAACCCTCACGTCAAGAACTCAACAAGAACTTCATTATCAAATAACAAGCAAAAAACCTCAAGAACTCAAATCATTCAACCTCAAGAATGAAATTACAGATAAAAATAACATGATTAGCGTGTTGGTGAATGAACCCAACACTATGAGAACTTACATACCTCGTAAGGATCAAATCCTTGGCGAAACTCATCAACAATCACAAGAATCTTGAACGAACACTTAAAATTCTCCTTTTTCTCCTCTTGCAATTCTCTCTAAAACCCTAAGCGTGTTTAGGAATTGTGAAAACTAATCCAAATCAGTTTAAACCCCTATTTGGGGTAACCAAAACGTGAAAACTTAGTGGGGTAAGAAAAAGAACAAAATACTCCCTCCTTAATTTGGATGAATTTACTTAACTGGACAGGCTGGACTTTAACTGACATATCTCCCTCATCCAAATACAGAATTCAGCAAACTTGGTGGCATTGGAAATAGGACTCAAATATCTCATGGGCCACCTAACTCATCCTTTACTGAAAGTTATCATCGTTTAAAGTTGACCCAAAACTCACAATTTAAGACTAACTTGAAAAATTCTCAATTTAGCTCTTTCCAATTTAGTTATGTCTAAAATTAGCTCTTTCAAAGACCAAGGTGTTACAAGTGATACCTGACTTACTTCGCCGAGTGACTCCGATGCTGAAATTCTAGGAAAGTATAAATGCTATTTTTCAAAGGAAGAGAAGGACTTCTGAATAGTTCTGGAATTTTACACACATTACTCAACTTATGGGTTTTTGATATTTTACATTCTAGAACATTATTTTTAGATTTTTGAGCAAGGATTTAGAGATTGTGAGATTTTTAGCTTTAATTGGAGCATTTGGAGACTTGTGGATTGTTGCCAAATCTGATGGAAAACTTATTTGGTAACAATTTCTTGTTCTTTACTATGTTCGGCCAAAACCCCCATTCTAGGGTCTGTGATTATGTAGTTGAATGCCTTAATTAGCTAATGAGTGTTTTTAGTTACTGATTTTTATATTTGATTTGAAGTGGGTTCAATTAATTGTTCATGTTTTAATTGAGGAATTGTAGTGGCGAATGCAATTCTAAATTAGAACTCGGTACTTGCTTGAGAAAGAATTGTTTGAGTCAAATTATTAGGTGATAACTATTTTGGTTGCATTGTTATGAATCTAGCTTGAGAAAGTGGGTTTAATTGCATTCTTGCAAATCTAGCTTTCAAAAGTGAATTGATTAAGGTAATGGGTTGTTCGATTGTGTTTCGGTTGTGATGTTCGAACGAACTCACTTGAATCATGATAATTGATTGAGAAATGACTATTGCACTTAAAACCCAGCCTATCCACTGATATTCAACAATGTGATGTTCGAACGAACTCACTTGAATCACAATAATTGATTGAGAAATGACTATTGCACTTAAAACCCAGCCTATCTACTTGCTTACATCCATTTTTAGTAGTCGTAAATTGGTTACCCAAATCCCCCCATTTGATATTAATCATTCAAACTTTTTCATTTACTTTATTTTTTCAAAACTTCTACTTCTACAAACGATTAGGACACAATTTTACTTTTTGATTGAATTCTTTACTGTATCACTCCCTATGGGACAGACCCCAACTCTTAGTTGGGTTTATACTTGTCAGCAACCGCCTACACTTACAATTGGATGAAGTGTAGTTGAGAGTTATCAAAAATGTCACCGCTACTGAGGAGTGGTGTTTAGAATTCTTTTATTGAAGTTTAGTCATGAACTGATTTTATTGTAGTTGAATTGACTTAGTTGTGTTCTTTGTTGGATGCTATAAACTAGGTGAAGAGATGAGTGTCAATGGGAGCAATGCCATCCAACTTGGGAACAATGATGACATCAGAAATTTGCATGATGTCAATGAGGATCAGTTGGGAAGTACAGGGCTATCCAATTGCCTCCGATAGTGGGCAATGCGGTGTTTCATATGACCAACACTATGTTACAACTATTGCAAATGAAGGGTCTCTTCGTAGGACTCGCTAATGAGGACCCTCATGACAACTTTGTGGATGTGTGTGGGCCGCTCTCTTTCAAGAACATCACCTAAGAGTTAGTCCGGCTTTATTTATTTCCCTTTTCACTAATAGGGGAAACAACAAAGTGGTTGATCGAGCTACCAAGGGATTCAATCAATTCTTTGGAGGAGCTCACCGAGGTGTTCTATGAAATTTTTTTCCTTCCTTCGAAGATGATTATGTTGAGTGATAGTATTCAGAATTTCAAGCGTATTGATGGCGAACCCATCCATGAGACATGGTTGAAATTTTAAAAGTTGTTGTTTCAATGTCCGACTTATGGGCTTCTAGACAATGTGTTGTTGCAATATTTTTACTGGAGCCTTGACACGGTCAACAAACGTGTAGCAGACCACTTCTTTCGAGGTGGAATCATGAGACAACCGTTCGACATAACATCAACCCTTCTTCATGAGATGACGAAAATTAATTGTACATTGTACACAAGGAAAGATTTGGTGTCTCCTTGAACTTTTGGCTGACTAAGGAACAATTGGAGAACAACCAAGAGCAAGGTGAGAACATCGCCAAAATGATGACCCAAATGGACCTACTGATGAAACATGTCATGGGAAGTGGTTCTAAGGCTGTGAATGCGGTTGGAATTAGTGGAGAAAATCCCGATGAAGCCTTTTTGAGGCCGTGTACAATGAAGAAGTGCATTTCTTGGCAAATTAGGCAGTGGATTCTCATCCGAACTATCCAAGGCCAGGTGGGAATCAAGGTTGGAACAGTGACCGTGATGATGGTTAGAGAGACCGAGATAGGGAATGGCGTGACCGTGGTACAAATTGGAGGGAGCGGGATGGTGACAAAGATCGCTATGTGCCTTCTCATGAGTGTCAAAATCCAAAAGAGCAATGAGCTGATCTTGAAAATGTTCGCATAGAATATATTCTTGCTCGTATCCTCAACAAAATGGAAGGATCAAACAAGGTTCTAAAGGAAATGAAAAATGACATCTCTTCTTTTAACGAAACGGTTGTTTATCACTCAGTGTCTGTTGAGCAGCTAGAAACACAGATGGGTCAAATCTTTGCACATTTAAATCTAATGCCAAAAAGGGGTTTACCGAGTGATACCATGGTTAACCAAAAGAATGAAGCTTGAAAGCACGTCTTTGTAGTGCCACACGTTAAATAAGGTGTGTCATGCCCCGAAGCTACCCCTAGGGTGTAAACACGGGACCCAGGATCATGAGTGACCCTAATCTAACCCTGTAGGCATATCATGAGCATACTTAAAGATAAACTGAAACAAGAACTACTGTGCGGAAGATTAAAACACGAGATCATCTAAAACGATGGGGAATACCCATTACTATCTGAATATATATAAATAGATAGTGAAATAAAACTCAAATACTAAAGCTGAATTTGTCTATGTTTGAAATAAAACGTCTAACTGACTAGTGATGCTGGGACATGCCCCAGCTAAATCTAGCAAAACTGAAACAAAAGACTGAAAGTGAAAGAAATATGTATGTCGTCCTTGGAGAATGAGGACTTTCCATTGATACTGCTGAGCTAAAGATCAGGAACCGATCTATGCGTGATCTGAATGCTGAGGACCTGAACCTACATGACGAGAAGATGTAGCGCAGAGTATGTGTCAGTACTTGAAAGGTAGTGAGCATGCATGATAAAATGAAGCCGAATAAAACATATAACTGAAGAAAGCGATAAAGTAAAGATATAATTTGAACATGATAAATATGCTAAACATATTGAATATGAACTAACTGAATGAAGTGACCAAGTTAATAATACACAAAAACTAAAGACTGAACTGTAACTAATAGCCTGGTTAATACACTAGAATTTGTCAGTGGAAGCTACAAATAACCGACATAAAACCACATGAGATAAATGTGGAGTCCCATGTGTACGCCCCATCGGGAGGACCCAATATACCTTGCCAAGGGTACAGAGGCATTGAGTGGCATGATCACTAAGTATAATGCCCACAGAGGGGACTTACCTACGGGGGCACATAATTTTGGGACTATGAGGGTGACTGACCCTAGTCTACTCGATATTAAGCCTACTTCCAATTGATTATGTAAATGATACATTATGACTGAAGTTCTGTAATATTGAATATCTCAAATACTGACATGCTAACTGAAAATGCAACATTAATATGCTGATAATGGAGCATTCTTAACTGAGGCATGTATATCTGAATAAACTAACCTAGCAAGTGTAATTCATAAACTAAATGAATCTACACAACTAGGGTTCTGAGTTTCAAGCAAAAACTAAGCAACAATTCCACGAAAATATTATAATCTAATTTGGATTAGCCTAACAACTAAATCACAACATAAATTTTGCAATTCCAAAAACCCAAGGCCTAGCATGATATAGAGAATCAAGAAACTGACTTAATTCTAGGGACCTAATGGGTGAAAGGAACCCACTAGTGAATTCCCACATACATGGTGACGAAATTAACAACTGAAGAAAACCTAGGTATGTGTTTTGGAGGGACTGCTCGACTTTTCTTTCTGTTTTGCTCTAAGTTTCGCTTAATATTTGTGGATGATCGATTAGGGTAACTTCTAATTAAGTCAATAGGCTAAAAATGACAAAAACTACGGAGTTTATGGGTTAAACAAAGTGGTCCAACGCATAGGGAAAAGACCAAACGACCCTTGACTTAAAAGTCTAACGCGACTAACTATGGCCCCTCTTACGGACCATCAAAGGGACCATGGACCGTCAAGCTGGTCGTGGTCCTTGGTCTAGTAGCTGCTGGTTTTTTGGGACAAGCTTCCACGGGCGCCACAATGGTACGTCGTCAGGACCACGACATATGAAGGGTCTCGTGGTCTTATGTTTGGGCTCTGCCTGGCTCTCACGAGTACCCGTGTTACCCGTGAGGTGGTCCAAGGCCCATGAAGGGGTCCGTGGTCCATCTCTGCTGGAAAGGTGTTGAGTTCACGGGGAGGTCGACGGACCGTGGTCCCTCTCCCGGTCCGTGAACCCTATCGTGGTTCACTGGTTCTAGTGTTTTTTGCTGCATTTTCTAAGTCTGGTTTTCAAGGTGTTACAATATCTCGCCCTTGGGAACATTCATCCTCGAATGAAGTCTAAAATAGCCGGATAAAGAGGGAAAGAGCTGGAAACTCTACCACTAATTACTAGAAACTGATTTTTGACTGAACTAAGTTCCAAGAACATGCAAATACGCTGAAATGCAAGTATAAACTGAAGGAACATGATACTAAGATAGAATCTACGTATGAGTAATTAAAATACTAGAGAGGAACTATTACCTTAAGCCAGAATGGAATAAAAGGAAAGAGATGAGGATACTTGGCCTTCATGGCTGCTTCTGCTTCCCAAGTAGCTCCCTCTACGGACTGAGTCTTCCACAAAACCTTAAGTGGAGCGACTTCTTTGTTTCTCAACCTTCGAACCTGATGATCAAGAATCTCAACTGACATATCCTCATAAGTGATATTATTTTTCATAGCCATACTTTCCAATAGTACTATAGATGCTGGACCACCCGCACGCTTCTTCAACAACAAACTGTGACAGACCGAATGCACTGATGCTAGTTCTGCTGGCAACTCTAACTTATAAGACACTTTACCAACTCTTTTTAAGATCATGTAAGGGCCTACATATCTAGGACTGAGCTTTCCTTTCTTTCCAAATCTCATCACCCATTCATAGGTGACACTTTCAGTAAAACCCAATCATCAACTTGGAATTCCAAGTCCCTTCTCCTTACATCTGCTTAGGACTTCTGGTGACTCTGGGCTGTCTTAACTCTATCTCTAATGAGCTGAACTTTTTCCATAGCATCATGAACTGAATGTCGCCCTATTAAGGCAGCTTTACCTACTTCAAACCAACCAACTAGAGATCTACACCTATGCCCATATAATGCCTCATAAGGGGCCATCTGAATGTTGGAATGGTAGCTATTATTATAGGCGAACTCTATAAGAGGAAGGCAATCATCCTAACTACCCTTGAAGTTGATCACACAAGATCTCAACATGTCTTATAAGGTTTGAACGGTTCGCTCTGCCTGACCATCCATCTGTGGATGAAATGTTGTGCTAAGATTAACTTGAGTACCAAGACCTTTCTGAAATGAATTCCAGAAATAAGAGGTAAACTAAGGACATCTATCTGGGATGATAGGCAAAGGAACCCCATACAACCTGACTATCTTATTAATTAAATCTTGGCGTACTCCTTCGCCGAATTTATAGTCTTGACAGCCCAAAAGTGTGTAGGCTTAGTATCTCTGTAAACTATCACCCAAATGGAGTCATGCTATCTGCGAGTACGAGTTAAACCTGTAATGAATTCCATGTTAATCACTTCCCACTTCCATGTAGGAATGTTAATCTCTTGAGTCATACCTCATGGTTTCTAATGTTGTACCTTCATCTACTGACAATTAGGACACTTAGCCACAAAATCCGCTATATCTCTTTTCATATCATTCCACCAAAAGACTTTTTGCAGATCACGATACATCTTAGTGGCGCCCAGATGAATAGAATACCTGGAGTTATAGGTTTCTACAAGAATCTGCCGTCTCAACTCACCCACCTTATGAACACATAAAAGACCTTGATAGCGAAGCACACCATCTCCCCCTTGGTAGAAAACCTCAACTCTCTGCTGATTAACTGCACTCTTCAATTGAAACAATATAGGGTCGCTGTCTTGTTTTTCCTCGACCTCCGCTACCAATCAAGATTTTGACCCATTCTGAACTATTACACCACCATCTGATATGCTCATAAGGCGAACTTCCAAGAGAGCAAGCCTGTGAACATCTTTTTCTAGTTATTTTATTTCTTCCTCAAGATGTGCTACACTACCCATAGATAGTGTATTAAGAGAATCTGCTACTACATTGGCCTTACCAGGATGATAAAGCACGTTCATATCATAGTCTTTGAGGAACTCAAGCCATCTCCTCTGGCGAAGATTCAACTCTTTCTAGGTGAACACATATTGAAGGTTCTTATGGTCTATGAGCACATCTATGTGAACACCATACAAGTAATGTCTCCAAATATTTAGGGCAAACACGACTGCTGAAAGCTCGAGGTCATGAGTCAGATAGTTCTTCTCATGCACCTTAAGCTATCTAGAAGCATAAGCTATAACATTATCTTGCTACATCAATACACAACGTAGGTGGACTTTGGATGCATCACAATATATAACATCATTATCTGAACCCTCTGGTAGAGTCAAAACAGGAGTTGTAGTCAACCTCATTTTTGGTTCTGAAAAGATCTTCTCATACTTGTCTGACCATTGAAACTTAACCTTTTTCTAATTCAACCTAGTCAATGGAGAAGCTATGGATGAAAATCCTTCAACAAACTTCTGTAATAACCTACCAAACCCAAGAAACTTCTGATATCTGTAGGAAAGGTAGGTCTGGGCATTGCTTCACTGCCTCTATTTTGTGAGAATCCACTCGGATTCCTTTGCTAGACACAATATGCCAAAGAAAAGCAACATATTTCAACCAAAACTCACATTTACTAAATTTAGCGAATAACTGGCAATTTTTGAGAGTTTGCAGGACAACCCTCTAATGAGTCGCATGTTGTTCCTCATTCCTAGAGTAAATAAGGATATCATCAATAAAGACGATAACAAACAAGTCCAAATGCAGCTTGAACACCTTGTTCATCAAATCCATGAAAGCTGCAGGAGCATTGGTTAGTCCAAATGACCTAACTACAAATTCATAATGACTATACCGAGTTCTGAAGGCTGTTTTCAGAATGTCACTATCTCTGACTCTAAGCTGATGATAACAGAATCTGAGATCTATCTTCGAGAAAATACTAGCACGCTGAAGTTGGTTGAACAAGTCATCTATCCTGGGGATAGGGTACTTATTCTTCATTGTGACTTTGTTCAACTTCCTATAGTCAATGCACATCCTGAAGGAACCATCATTCTTTTTCACGAACAACACTGGTGTACCCCATGGGGAAATACTTGGTCTGATAAAGCCCTTATCTAAAAGGTCTTTTAACTGCTCTTTCAATTCCTTAAGCTCAGTTGGAGTCATTATGTAAGGAGGAATAGAAATAGGTTGGGTATCTGGAAGGAGATCAATTCCAAAGTTGATTTCCCTTTCAGGAGGAACTTCGGGAAGATCTTCTTGAAACACTTTTGGAACTCATTAACTACTGGAACTGACTCAAGGGTTGGGGTTTCAGAGCTTAAATCCCTAACCCGAACTAGATAATAAAGATAGCCCTTAGAGATCATCTTTCTGACCTTAAGGAAAGAAATGAATTGACCCATAGGCGCTAATCTAATAACCTTCCATTCTAAGACTGGTTTATTTGGAAACTGAAAACGAACGATCCTAGTTATACAATCAACTAAGGCATAATAGTAATGTAACCAATCCATGCCTAGAATGATATCAAAGTCTACTATTTCTAACTCTACAAGATCTGTTGGAGTAGAGACTGAGAAGGGTTCTAAGAGAGTTTCTGGACTGACACCCAAGTTTACTACTATATAGGGACTTACAAATAAAAGAGTAGCCCCTGGGTCTAACAAAGCATAAACATCTAAGTGAAAGACTCGTAACGACCGGTGACCACATCGAGAGAATCTTCCTGGTCCTGGTGAGCATAAAGAGCATACAACTCATTGTGGCACTGACTGCCACCTGTACCAGATGAAGCACCCTGTTGAGTCGGGCGACTTGCTGGTGTTGCTGAAGCCGTAGACTGAGCCCTACTATTGTTGCCTTCCTCTCCCTGTTTAGAAGAAGGGCAATCCTTTAACCTATAGCCAGACTGACCGCATCGAAACCACCCTTCGTTTCCTGCAAGACAATCACCCAGATGGCTCTTACCATATTTTGGACAAGTTGGGTAGGTCCTATTACCTAAAACACTCCCGTGAGACTTAGAGCCTGATGTCCTACCTTTCTAATCCTATCAAAACATGGGGGATGGAGCACTAGATGACGAAGGTGCTGGAGCAGATGATTTTTTATAGAAGTGAGAGTGATTTCCACCACCCGATTTCTTCTGAGAATACTCATAGTTGCCTATCCTAGCCTTCGTATTGTCCTTAGCCTGTTCCCTAAGCTTGTCTCCCTCAACCTGCTGAGCATGATTTATAAGCCTAGAGATATTCATATCATACAAAAACATATCATTTTGGCACTCTATTTTCACTAAGTCGTATACCCCATACATAAACTTGTTCAGTTGTGCCCTTGGATCACCAACCATGTGAGGAGCATACCTAGAGAGTTAGGTGAACTTGAGTCCAAACTCTTGGACTGACATGCTACCTTGCCTCAAATTCATGAACTCCTGAGCTTTTGCCTCCCTCAACTCTCTTAGGAAGAACATGTCCAGAAAAGTCTCACTAAAACACTCCCAAGTGATAGAAACTCATTTATACCCCTATTTTCTTTCCATTGACTAAACCAGATGTGACCTACATCCTTAAGCTAGTAGGATGACGCTACCCTATCGTTACTAGTCACTTGCATCACTCCAAAGATTTTCTTGACCTCATCAATGAATTTCTGTGGATCCACTCTAACCTGCAGCCCTAGAAGCTCAGGTGGATTCATCCTAACAAAATCTCAAACTCTAGTTGCAGTTGACCCAACATTAGTGTTAGTAAAAACTGGGACCTACTGATTGTTCTGATTGGTCAGTTCTGAGCTAAAAGAAAAATGGCATTCCGAAACTCGACATTCAAAACTTTCTGATCTGAGATTGGAGGAACTGTATTAGTGTTGCGGGCATTTACATTCCTTCCGTAAGCTCTACAAGGAGGCATGATCTGAAAATGCATAACGATGGATTACAAAGAGAGATCATACCAACGCACGATAAGAATATCAAGAAAGTGAAGTTTTCTTAAAACACTCTGTAGCCTCCCTCTCATTAAATGTGGTGCACTTCACACCCATGAAAAGGAATCTACTTAGTGTAGCTTTTCAGACACCCTAGGACACTTAAACCTAATGCTCGAATACCAAGTTTGTCACGCCCCGATGCTACCCCAAAGGCATAAACACGGGACCTAGGATCACTAGTGACCCCAAGCTAACCCGGCTGGCATATCATAAGCATACATAAAGATAAATTGGAGCAAGAAATACTATATGAAAGCTTTAAACATGAGATCAACTGAAATGATGAGGAATACCCAATTCTATCTAAATATATATAACTGAGAAGAGTTTAAGATACTGAAATAAAACTCAAACACTAAAGCTGAATATTTCTATGTCTTAAATAAAGCCTCTAACTGAGTAGAGATGCTGGGACATGCCCTAGCTAAATCTAGCAAAAACAGAAACTAAAAGAATCATGGCTCTCGTCCTCGGAGAATGAGAACTCACCACTGGTATTGTTGAGCTGAAGATCGAGAACCAATCTATGCATGATCTGAATGCTAAGGACCTGAACCTACATTATGAGAAGATGTAGTGCAGAGTATGCGTCAGTACTTGAAAGGTACTGAGCATGCAGGATAGAATGAAGCTGAATAAAACATATAACTGAACAAAGTGATAAAGCAATGATATAATCTAAACATACTGAATATGAACTAGCTGAATGTAGTGACCAAGTTTATAAAATAAAGAAACTGAAGACTGAACTGTAACTGATAGCCTGGTCACTACACTAGAATCTATTTGGGGGAGCTACTAATAACCGGCATAAAACCAAATGAGCTAAATGTGGAGTCCAATGTATACGCCCCATCGAGAGGACCCAAAATACCTTGCTAAGGGTATAAAAGCATGACTGGTGTGATCACTAAGTATAATTCCCAAAAAGGGGACTTACTTACGGGGGCACATAGTTTTGGGACTATGAGGGTGATTGACCCTAGTCTACTCGATATTAAGCCTACTCCCAACTGATTATGTAAATGATACATTATGAATGAAGTTCTGTAATATTGAATATCTTAAATACTGACATGTTAACTAAAAATGTAACATTAATTTGCTGACAATGGAACATTCTTAATTGAGGCATGTATATCTGAATAAATTGACCTAACAAGTGTAATTCATGAACTAAACGAATCTACACAACTAGGGTTCTGAGTTTCAATCAATAACTAAGCAACAATTTCACGAAAACATGGTAATATGATTTGGATTAGCCTAAAAACTAAATTACAACATAAATTCTACAATTCTAGAAACCCTATGCCTAGCATGATATAGAGAATCAAAAATCTGACTGAATTCTAGAGACCTAATGGGTGAAAGGAACCCACTAGTGAAATTCCACTTACCTAGTGACGAAATTCACGGAGAAATCTTACGATTTTGGTGTAGGAACTTAAGAAAACCTTGCTGCTTGTTCTTGAGGGACTACTCGACTTTTCTCTCTATTTTGCTCTAAGTTTCGCTTGATTTTGGTGGATGCTAGATTAGGGTAAGTTCTAATTAAGTCACTAGGCTACAACTGACAAAAACTGTGTAGTTTAGGGGTTAAATAACTTATTTTAGGGGTCCAACTCATAGGGAAAAGACCAAACAACCCCTGACTTAAAATTCTAACACAACTGACCACGGCCCATCTAATGGATTGTTAAAGGGAGCACGGACCATCAAGCAGGTCGTGGTCCAGTACCTGCTGGTTTCTGGGATGAGCTTCCATAGGCGCCACGATGGTCCATCGTCAGGACCACGACCCATGAAGGGTCCCGTGGTTTGACGTCTCGGCCTGGTGGACTCTACTTGGCTCCCATGAGCTCCAGTACGACCCGTGAGGTGCTCCACGTCCCGTGAAGGGCTCCGTGATCCACCTCTGTTGGAAAGGTGCTGAGTTCACTGGCAGGTAGATGGACTGTGGTCCCTCTCACGGTCCGTGAACCCTCTCGTGGTTCACTTGTTTTGGTGTTGTTCTAATGCATTTTCTAAGTATGGTTTTCGAGGTATTACAAGGCCCTTCTTGGGAGGCAACCCAAGTTTTAGTTTTTGTTATTTGAATAACAATTGTTGGATATGCAGATTGAAAATTTGAATTTTTGGAATAATAGGCCATTGGGCTAGCTCAGGAACCATTCGGCCAATCGCCGAGTGGGTCGACGAGCCCGATGTGGATTGCTTTTTTGACAAACCAAAGGGTTGGAGTTTTGGTCACTTTGGCTGGAAAAGTGCCCATCGGTGGATCGCCAAATGGGTCGATGACATAAGTAGATATCGCCGATCGAGGCACAAACTGAAGGGTCAAAAGGCTTCGAACTATTTTAAATTTAAAACTCCTCCTGATTTCTCATTTTTCAACTTTTGCACTCTTTCCCTTTGATTTTAGATAATAATTTGTGTCAATTATTTGTGTGAGTGTCGTTGCTTTGTTTGAATTCGTGCTTGTTTTCACATTTGCTCGTGTTGCTTATTTATCTTCTTCTGAGGTTGGTGTCTTGAACTTGCTTTAATTTCTTGACATGTCCTACGCATGTGCGTATCAGAGATTAATTTACTGGTTTCCCTTGAGTGGTTAATTTATTAGTTAATTATTCTTGGGTAAATTGTGCATGTTAAATATTTGGCTTGTTTAAATTTGAATTTCGGATATAAATTGTTTGATTGGCGGTTATACATGTTGGGTTAGTGTAGGTGCAGTCTAAGTAATCTAAATCACACTGAAAAACTAAATTTTCCCAATGATAGATTGGGTGATGTTGTTCTTAAGGTTAAAAGACATTGATTGGTCGATGATAGATAAATTGGGGGAAGTCTGAGTATCCCGGGGTTGGTAATGATATGAGATAGGTGTTAATTGCATAGAACATGGCTTTAGTTTGGTTTTCGTAGGTTGGGCATTGAAAATTGGGTGTTGGGGTAAAATTCTGGCACGAGAGACTGGTCGACGAGCATAGTCGAGCTCGCCGAATGACTCAGCGGTTTGCCAACATACCCCTTACATCGCCCTTTTTGCTCTTAATTTAGCTGATGGATTCTGTAACATTTAGTGATATGCCTGAGTTCTCGAGTTTACTCAATGATTCGCTAAATTTACTCGGTGAGTCGCTGAATGCCTTTGTTATCGCCTTTTTGTAACAATGTTTGTTGAAAATCTTTCTGTGAAATTGGGCGAGCTACCTTTAGCTCCCCAATCTAGTTCGATGATTCGCCGATTTACCCTGAACATCCCTGACTTTTGCTGACTTCTTTGCACTTTGGTTCTGTGACTTTTAGCGAGCCCTCTAAGGTTTGTTGAATGAGCTCGGTGACTCGGCCACTTTGGTATTTCACTAACCCATTGCAATTGTATTTGTTCAATTTGTGTTGTTTCATAGATATGGCTAGATCCAAGGTACCTGGAAGGAACCAACCACCTAGAAAGAGAGAATGAGGAGTAGTCATTTCTGAGGAGTCTGCTCCTCTACGATCAATGCGGCCCAAACATCCTCCAAAGAGGAGGGAACGGGACAGATAAAGGAAAGAGACCTGTAGAGTCGAGTCCAAGTAATTCTAGCTCAGACAGCATGGGTGTCTATAACACCCACCGCACTATATCATAATATATAGAATTCTCATATTTGCTATCAAGTATTGGAGTTCAAAATTACAAGTTACAACAAACTACAAGTTTCAAGAATCGATTATAACGTCTGCTATTAACACAGATGTTTGGTACATTCGTTTCATAATATTTATATTTTATTTTTCGTCATTAATTTTTGTGTTATTATTATTTTTATATTACACTTTACATATAATAAAATATGAGTTCTAGCAAAAAAGATACTGGTAAAGGAAAAGAGAAAGAACCAAGTGACATTAGTAAATTATTTAATTTTAATAAAAAAAGTAGTATTTAAAAAAATAAGAGTAAATGTGGTGGTACTTCTTCTAAATCAATGCGTAGAGTTAGATTTAATACAAATGATTCTACTTATGTTGATGATACTTCTTATGATATTGAGTCAAATGTTCATCTCGATCATGAAATTTTAGAACGACGTTATGGTAATATTAATCCTAATCTTGATGAAAATTGAGGTGAAGAAGTAGAAGTTGACTCGGGAGAAGATGAATTAGAAGATACACCTTCTAGTCCGGTGACAGAAGTTCCAAATGAAACTACAAATTCAACGGAGCAAAATTGTGGATGCCCACCCCTTATATCTCCTACAAGGGAGAAAGTGAAGTATCAACGCCCTAAAACTTCTGTTGTGTGGCAATTTATGACTTTCGATAAGGAAAAGTCTATTGCTATTTGTAATAAGTGTAAGCAACCTTTTAAACATAAACAAGGTGGAGGTCAAGGTGGGACGGGGGGCTTAAATAGATATTTGTTATCTTGTGTTCCGATTCAATATAAAGAATCTAAAGCATTAGCTAACAGAAAAAAAGGAATTCCTCTTAATGATGTTGATATTAATGTTAATGAATCGGTAGGGGCTTCTAACATGGTTCAAGGAACATTAGATCCTTCTAACCCCAGTGGTCCACTAACACAACGTAAATATAATAAGGAAAGAGATCGCGAAAATTTAGCTAAAATGGTTTCTGTTTGTGGTTTGCCTTATAGTTTTCCTTCACATCCTGGTTTTATTGAATATATTCAACAAACTTATAATCCTTCTTTTAAAGGTTTTTCAAGAAATACTATTAAAGGTGATTTTTTTTATATCAAGGATTGTCAATATCTTCGTTGTTTGTTTAACATATTAAATTGTAGAGTGTTTATAACTTCGGACATGGGTCGTAGTGTTAATGGACATGATTATTTACCTATTACAGCACATTGGATTGATCATAACTGAAATTTGCAAAAAAGAATGTTAAGTTATAAAGAATGTGTAGAGAAAAAAACGGATGCATATTTAGCTTCAAATATTTTGAGTGTTTTAAATTATTACATGCTTATAGATAAAGTAATGTCTGTTGCATTAGATAATGAATCTAATTAATACAAACACTGCTAGTATGTTAAAAACTAGATTATGTCCAATTGATGTTAATGCTTTTCATGTTAGATGTGTTGCACATGTATTAAATTTAGTTGTACAAATTAGTATTTCATTATTTGATTGTGGTTCTATGAAAATTGAATATGTTGTTGCCTAGATTTTTTATGCTCATAGAGCTGCTAGAATTAGGGAATTTAATGAGCGTTGTGTACTATGTGATTTGCCACCAAGAAAAATTCCAAGACAATAAAACAAGGTGGAATTCTTTTTACGAAATGCTTTCAGTTGCTTACAAATCTAAAAGACCCATACAAATGGTGTTTAATGCTCATAATGCTAACCCATTAGATAGAATTTGTGAAGAAGATTGGGAAGAAACTAATGAACTATTAGAATTTTTAAGACTTTTTAATGATGCTACAACCATGTTTTCTGGAATTTATTATCCTACTATTTCATCAGTATTAATAAATATTTGTGCTATTACAATTCAATTTTCTAAATACAAAAAAAGTGAAAAATTTAGAGTTGCAATTGAAGGTATGATTGAAAAATTTTAAAAATATTATTTTCCTATTCCTCAAATTTATTTAACTGCTACTTTACTTAACCCTCAATATAAATTACCAGATGTGTAGGGACTTGTTGAATCTTTTTATAAAACTTTAGAAATTTTTTACCAGAAGAAATTCCAACTTGTGAAATGTGTAAGTCTAGCATAAAAGTAGAAGCAAAAATTTGTATGAAAAATATAGAACTATAGGAAATACTCAAGGAGAAGTTGGTCAAACTTCTAATCCTCAGAGTAAAGATTGAATTAATAGTTTTATGCGAGGTTTTCTTGGTCTTAATTCTACTAACCTCGATGATTTTGAAGAATAACTTAATCAATCTTTAGAAACAGTGGAGGACGACGATAGAAATGTAGAAATATTAGCATGGTGGAGGAGGCGGAGCGTTGCATTTCCAATTTTGAGCAAAATGGTTCGTGATGTTCTAGCTATTTAAGCTTCATTAGTTGCATCGGAGGATGCTCTCAGTGCGGCAAGGTTTCAACTTGGCGATCATAGACATTCATTGGTGGAAGAAAGTTTGGAAACATTAGTTTTATTTAGAGAGTGGGTCAACGCCGAGATGAGGAATTATAATTTGCCAAAGTTAAGTTCCAAATAAGAAGTTTGGATTAATGCGGTAATTGGATCTAGTGATGATGAATTAGAGTCACAAGAGTTTCTAGCAATTTTACCCACACCGGAGGATGTTACCGTCGATATGATACGACAATTAGAATTAAATTTTAAAGGAGAATACAAATATTATATTACATCCGAGAACTAATTGAAACAGAACCCTTCCTAGAAGGTGGGTGCATAAATTAGTTACTCCTATAATATTTGTAACAAATATTAGTTTTACATATGAGAACTTATTGAAACAGAACCCTTCCCAGAAGGTGGCTGCGTAGATTAGTTACTCCACTAATATTTGTAAATTGTAATTTCTGAGTTCTAAGTTGTAATTAGATTTTATTGAATAAATTTGAAGGCTTTATTCAAGTCTTTTTTATACAACTATTGTCTTGCATTTTAATTTTAATATATACATACATATTTACATATATACTAAACTAACTTTAAAATACTTAATTTAAAAATTGAAATTTGACATTTGAAATTGCAGGTTTAAATTACTTTAAAATATTTAATATACAAATTTGAAACTTGAAACTTGAAATTTGAAATTTGAAAACTTAAGCATTTTTTATTAGCTAAAAATGTTATTGAAAACCAAATAAACTAAAAATGTTATTCAATAACATATAATTTCAATAAAATTAAATAGACATATAAGAAAAATAAAAATCCCACGTCCCGTCCCGTCCCGTCCCTCCCCTCCAAACCCCGTCCCATCCCATATAGTGGAACGGGATGGGACGTATTTTTGTCCCGCCAATACCCATCCCCACAATCCCGGTCCCGGTAGAATCTCGGCCATGGCATCCCCCGTCCCGTCCCGTCCCCCTTAGTCCCATCCCACAGTCCCCGTCCTCGTCCCCTTGCCAGCCCTACCTCCAGCACAGGCAGTTGAGCAGGCACCACAAGTGTCCCCAGCCCAGGTATCACCATTGTGCTCGATGAATAGGTTAAAGACGGCTGGGTTGAGAACTATTTTGGAAGAAAAAAGGTTTTCCATTGATGGGGTAATGGATAGGTATCCGACTGTGTTAGAAAAAAATCAATTTCATAAATTTGAGCAAATCACACAACCCCGACACCCATATATACCTTCTAGGGTCCAGAGTTCTATGAGAAGTACGGGAAGCTGATCCCAGAAGGCAAGAAGAAGGCCAGTTTGTTTGCCCATGTTGATCATGTGGTGGTGAAAAGTAATAAGATTAAGTGTAGAAGTTCAGACATAATGCGGTGTTGGAGTGCACAGTCGATGTGATCCATTTCTTAGTGGATAGGATTCACAAGAAAACTCTCGACGACCTTAAGGGATGGTTGGGTCCCTTGATTTCTGACATTACACCTCCGTGGATTGAGCCTCGGTCATGATTGAGAAGAAGGACCTGAATGTAGTTGTGTGGTATTGGTTCATGTTCATTAGTAGCACATTCATGCCGTCACATAATGAGTCAAACCTCAGTTTCATTCTCGTTACTAATCAGGGAGTTGTGTCGGCGAGCTAGAGTGCCCTTTGTGGCAAAGACGGATGATGAAGTGACGCCCACTTCCTCTACTAATATCCAGAGGATCTAGTCAGAGTACACTAGGGATTAGGATGAGCATAGTGTAGGACAACACTGGTGGACACATACGTAACTGTTGACATAGATATATTGGAGGAAGATATTACTCCTTCCGTTCAAGCAGACAAGCCTTTAGGTACACCTAGCTCATCTTCTCCTACTATATCTGGTCCTACTGCTTCTGTTGTTGCTGCCTCCCACCCCCTTTTGATACATGCCATGATATATAGAGTAGGTCACCTAGCCCATTCGGCCTATGTGAATGCCTCTTGAGTTGAGGCAGTTGTCCCGGGCTGATTGAGCGAGCCATTATTGCTTCTCTTGCCCCTATCCGGGATGAGCTGCGAGAGCAGAGAGAGATGATTACAGCTCACCAGGTGGCATTAAATGCACTTACCATGCAAGTCGAGACATGTGAGAAGGGTGGTCAACAGTCTGAGGACATGACAGCTTCAAAGGCTTAATGTGGCTGGTTGAGACGAGATGTGGATTATCTCAAATCAACTTAAATTTTGATGCTCTGGGGTATTGTGAATGTTCCTGAGGGTCCTAGTTCAGAGGTTCTAGCTATTTCTGAGATCCCTCCAGCCACTACGATTGGAGATAATGTTTTAGCTGATGATGGTGATGAGTCAGATACTCCCGAGATGAATGAGGAGGAGCTTGGGACTCGTGAGGCTGCAGTGTATGATGATCTTGAGGATTTTGAGGGTGCGATGGTGTAGATGGCCATGGAGGCTTCACTTTAGGACACCTCGATGATAGGTTCTAGCGGAGCACAGTCTACTGGTGGAGATGAGCCAGGCACTGATGCCCAAACAAAGAGACCCCCAAATGTACAACGTTCACCTCAGGCTTAGCCTGACAGGGGAATCTTGACTCTCCTTTTGTTTTATTCTTGAGACATTTATTTTTTTTCACATTGAGGACATTGTTTCATATTTTTTGGTTGGGTGTGGGTATCTTCATTCTTATCCCCTTGGGTTGTATCTATTTTGTTTTGGATGATTTTTTATTTTATGTGTCCAAATCTTCTCGTTTTGTGGTTAATTATGACTATTTTTTTTATCCACCTCTTGATTTATGAATTTGTGAATGTTGTGGCTGTTTTCTTGTATATTGGAGTATCGGTTACGATCAATATTTATGACTTGAATAGTGCTCTTCATTGAAGATATGTTTGTGCAAGTACAATGAGGCAAAATTGAGTTGCATAAGTCATGTGTGGACTTGAAGCATCTTGTTGTGACTGATCGATTGTCGAAATAAGTCTTCTGATGATCGTTTAACACAAGCTTAACTTGTAGAGTCATGATTGATGATTATGTTGAATCCCTTGTGTGGTGAGGTTTTCTTGAAACATGTGCTTGGTGATACCTAGAACTTGCCGCATTGGTCCAATTGATTAACATTGGTAACTGAAAGACATGATCTTAGGCACAAATTTGTGAGAGTGAACCAAATTGCTACTATACCTCTTTGTGACCACCTTGTGAGAGTGTGAATCTAACTTGTCACCATTTTAGCCTAACCTTTTCCTTGGATAAAATATGACCACATCTAGCCTCTTTCCTCTACGCCTAAAACCTTCATAAAGCCTTGTTCTGCTTGAATAGCCATCTTAGGTCAAAAGCCTAAGTTGGGGGTCTGGTGAAAAATAAGGAGAGAAATTGATCAAGAAATTTGTGAACTTCACCCTTGAAGATTTGTGCCGAAAAGATGGAACCGCTCCATATAAATAAAAAGAGAGAGAAAAAAAAGAAAAGAAAAAGAAAAAGATAGAAAAATAAGTTTGCAATTTGTGCATTGGTGGAAATAAAAGGGGTATCCAATAGTTCTAACAATAAGCTTTGTGCTTGAAAATACTTAAGGTGGACTGTGAAAATGAAAAGAGCGAAAGAAAAGGAGTAGAAGTAAACTGCAAGTCATGATTCATGAAGGTAGAAGTCACTAAGCCAAAATGATCATACCTTTACCCTCAGCCCCATTACAAGCCTTGAAAGACCTTGGTGATCTTGATTGAGTCGAGTGATGTGTCGATAGGAGAATACAGGCAAGTCTATGGGTAAAATCATGCATGTGTTTATCTTTGAGAGTTTGAGTGTTGATTTTGATTCCTTATGATATAATCTTGGATGGACTTTGTGAGAGCATGAAATCATTCTTTATGTGAGGGCATTCAAATACTCTTGTTGAGATTGGATTTGTATTTGAGGCAAGCACTATGAGCTTCACCTTTTTTTTTTATGATGGCTAGTCATTGTTTGAAACTTTTAGTGCACAATTGAACATTGCTTGTGAAGATTGAACCTCGTGTGCATTCATGCTGAGTCTCAAGTAGCACTATTTGTAGACATTCTTGTTCACCTGATTGATCTTGTGTTTTACTTGAGGACAAGCAAAAGCTTAAGTTGGAGGTGTTAATGAGTCGGGTATTTGACAAGTCAGGGATTTCAACTCATTTAGGGATTAATTTTATACCTCACTCGGTTCAGTAAGATAAAGATATGGTTTGATGTGTGAGGCCTCGCTTCACTAATTTTTAGTGTCTTTAATGCCTACTTTATGCTCCACACTGATGTACAAATACTAATTTGCAGCAATGAAGGCAAGAGAGCAAGGCAAGGACATTACCGTGAAAGAGGGAGCGGAAGAGCTGAAAAGGTTAAAGAAATGCAAGGCTTGATGATCGCCAAGATCACTCAGCGAACCATCGAGTTTCTCTTCATCTCACTGAAGGTTCCATAGTGTCAGCCCAGGAAAAAGCCAACTCGGTGATGGGAAGGAAAAAATGGCGTTTCACCGACTCGATCGGTGATGGAGACTTAGCTCGTCCAAAATTACAGAATGAGTTGTAAAAATGCAAACCAAAAAGGTGAGGTGAAGGAATATTTGGCGCATCGCCGAACAGGTCGGCGAGCCCGACATGGATGTGCTGAAAAACCTAGCCAGGCAGGTGATGGAAGGCACATTCGGCGCATAGCTGACCTAGTCGTCGACACACGACTTAATCTGTCGATCTGTCCCGAAGCTAAATATCTGGAAGAGTATAAATGCAATTTTTAAAAGATGAAAATGGGAGCTTCCAATTCCAAAAAGTTCTTACACATTCTAACTTTGAGTTTTTTTTTATCCAAAAACTGATTTTAGTAGTTTTTGAGTAGAATTTTGAATTGGGTTTTGATTTGAAGTTGATTTCAAGCATTGTGAAGACTCGAATTGTGTTGACCAGCTGATGGAGAATATAGTGGGTAATAATTTCTTGTGTTTTTTGATGTGTGGCTCAAAAACCCATTCTCTAGGGTGAGATCATGTGATTAAATAGTCTAATTAGCTTATGGGTGTTAGTATTTACAGATTTAATTGTTGATTTGAAGTAGGTTTGATTGATAGTTGTATTTTAATTCAAGAATTGTAGTGGAAAATGCAATTATAACTTAGTATTTTAGGCTTGGATGAGAAAGAGGTTTTAGAATTCAGACTATCAATTGATGATTGTAGTGATTGAGTTATTATTGATTCAACTTGAAAATGTGAATTTGAATTCAATCCGACCAATCTAGTTCGAGAGAGTAGATTAATTGAGGTTTTGTGTTGTTCATATTGTTATGTTTGCCGAGGTTTGACAAAACTCGCCTAAATCGTGGTGGTTAATCAATTGATGGTTATTACATCTTAACCCTAGTCTACCTGCTAAGATTCAACGTGCTTTAGTAAATTATAATCACCAATATGGCGAAATCATCATTTAATCGATCACATCCTCGAGAATCCTTCTTTACTTGATTACTCCCCTGTGTTCGTAGTTGTTAGTTATCACTCTAATCCCCCCATTTGACAGTAGTCTAAACCCCTTAAATTTACTTTTAACTTTTTTTGATAATGTTTACTTCTACAAACGACGAGAACACGCCTTTTACTTTGTAATTTAATTCCATCCCGTATCACTCCCTATGAGATCGACCCCGACTCTTCGTTGGGTTTATACTTGATTGCGCCACCTACACTTTCAATTTGATGAGGTGTAGTTGAGCATAATAACAATTGGTGTCGCTGCTGGGAATGACATGTCCAAAGAGGTTGAAGAAATTCCAAGCAAAGCACCACCGACGAACTGAAACTGCCAAAGGAAGTGGTTTCTTCTTCTTCAAAGTTAGTAAAACCGCTGCCTAAAATCAACCCACCATTTCCTCAAAGACATAAAAAGCGGGATGAAGATTCAAAGTTCAAGAAATATATGTATGTGTTCAAGACGCTGCCAATAAATATTCCTTTAATAGAAGCATTGTTGGAGATGCTCGGATATGCAAAGTTCAAGAATGAACTGGTCACTAAGAAGAGGAGTATGATTTTTGAAACGGTTGAAGTGTCTCATAGTTGTAGTGCCATCATGACAAGCAATGTGGTTATCAAGAAAGTTGATCCGGGGGTGTTTACTATTCCATGCACTATTGGGATGCTCTAATTGTCCAAAGCATTATGTAAGTTGGGAGCGAGTACTAACTTGATATCATTCGCAATTTACAAACAACTTAGATTGGGAGTACCTAAGTCTACAACAATGGGATTCCTCATGGTTGATGCATCCTGTTGGCATACTTTATGATATTTTGGTAAAAGTTGATAGGTTCATATTTCTGGCAAATCTTGTTATCTTGGATTGTGAGATTGATGCCGAAGTACCTATTCCTTTAGGTAGACCATTTTTGGCAACCAGAAGAGCTCTTGTGGATGTTGAAATTGGTGAGTTAAAGTTTCGGGTAAATGATGAGGAGGTTACACTCAATGTGTGCAAATCGATGAAGCAACCTAGTGACATTCATGCAGTCTCAAAATTGATGTGATTGAGGAAGTAGTAGCTAATGTGAGTGACATGATGTGTATGGGTGAACCCCTTGCTTCTGTCCTTTCAAATTATGATGAGGAAGAAATTCAAATGTATGATGAAGTTGTAGTTGGTCTATCAGGATTAGGTTCTCATTCTAAAAATGCATTGAAGCTTGATATTGATTCGAGAAATTGAGAACGTCTTCCCGCAAAACCATCCACGGAAGAACCTCCAAAGCTTGAGTTGAAAGCGCTTCCATCTCATCTTCGATTTGTAATTTTGGGAGCAAACAACACTTTGCCCGTCATCATTGCATCAGACTTGCTTGAGTGGCAAGTGAAATTGCTTGTTGTTGTGGTAAAGCGATAAATTAAGGCCATAGGATGGACAATTGTGGATATAGTTCGTATTCCCCACTGGATTAGCACTTATAAAATCCAATTGGATAGTGAATGCAAACCAAGTGTTGAGCACCAAAGAAGACTAAACCTACCTATGCAAGAAGTGGTAAAGAAAGAAATCATCAAATGGCTAGATGCAGTCGAGGTATACCCTATTGCAGATAGCAAATAGGTAAGCTCCGTACAATGTGTACTAAAGAAATGAGGCATCACGGTGGTTCCAAATGATAAAGGGGAACTCGTACCTATGAGGCTAGCCAACGGTTGGAGAGTATGCATGGACTACTGAAACTTAAATTCATGGACCTAGAAAAATCATTTTCCAATGCCATTAATGGACCAAATGCTTGATAGGCTTGCGGGGTGTGGACTGTATTGCTTTTTGGATGGCTATTACTGATACAACAAGATTTCCATTGCACTAGAATATTAAGAGAAAACAACTTTAACATGTCCCTATGGGACTTTTTCTTTCAAAAGGATTCCTTTTAGGTTGTGCAATGCTCCGATAACATTCTAACGATGTATGCTATCTATTTTCGTAGATATGATGGAAGAGTCAATGGAGGTATTCATGGATGATTTTTCTGTCATTGGAGATTCATCTGAATCATGTCTTGAACACCTTGAGCAGGTACTACAAAGGTGTGTGAAAACCAACCTAGTTCTATATTGGGAGAAGTGTCATTTTATGGCAAAAGAGGGAATTGTTTTGGGGCATAAAATTTCAGGAGAAGGAATGCAAATGGATCAAGTGAAAGTCAAAGTCATTGCCAATCTCCCATCTCCTATTTTGGTAAAAGGTGTCCGGAGCTTTCTAGGCCATGCAAATTTCTACAGGCGGTTTATCAAAGATTTTTCCAAAATAGCTGACCCTCTTTGTAAATTGCTAGAAAAGGAATCTACCTTTTATTTTGATGACGCTTGCCGCAAAGCGTTCTTGTGCTTTAAAAAAATGGTATCAGCCACGATCATTATTGCCCCCGATTGGAATATCCCGTTTGAACTCATATGTGATGCTAGTGGTGTTTCTTTGGGGGATGTTCTTGGTCAAATAAAAGAGAATTTATTCCATCCGGTTTATTATGCAAGTAAGACACTGAATGTGTCTCAAAAGAATTGTACGGTCACGGAGCAAGAACTACTAGCAGTGGTGTATGCATTTGAAAAATTCAGAGCATATTTATTGGGAACAAAAGTGGTGGTGCACACAAATCATGCGTCCATTAATTATTTGATGGTTAATATATATGCAAAACCAAGACTGATTCGATGGGTGTTGTTGTTACAACAATTTGATTTTTGAGGTAAAGAATCGAAAGGGGTGCGAGAACCAAGTGGCAGATCATTTGCCTCGGTTAGAAACCAACCTTGTTGACTCCAATGAGAGGGACATTGTGGCCAATTTCCTAATGAAACAGTGATGAGGGTGACATGAGGCAACTCATCTTGGTATGCTAACTTCGCTAATTATGTAATGTGTGGAATAATACCAAAGGGTATGAACTTCTACAAACAAAAGAGGTTCTTGTTTGATGTAAAAAGGTACTTCTGGGACGAACCATATCTATTTACAGAATGCACATATCATATAAGTCAATGCTATTTTCAATGCTTTCCACGCTTTACCTGTGGATGGTCATCATAGTGGGGTGCGCACATCCACCAAAATGTTGCAAAGTGGCTACTATTGGCCATCACTATAGGGAGATTCTCACGATTTCATTAAACAGTGCATACAATCCCAAAAATAAAGAGAGGTATCAAGAAAGCATGAGTTGCCACTTAACCCCATCCTCGAGGTCGAAGTATTTGATGTTTGGGGAATCAACTTCATGGGACCGTTTGTGAGCTCTTTTGGAAACAAGTATATATTAGTAGCGGTCGATTATGTCTCCAAGTGGGTAGAGGCTGTAGCTTTGCCTAACAATGAAGGAAGAAATGTGGTGCAGTTCTTGAAGCGATACATATTCACAAGGTTCAGGACTTCCCTTCTATTATCAATGAATTAGGGTCTCATTTTTGCAACCGAGTGTTTACTGCACTATTGGGCAAAAAGAAAGTCAAGCATAAGTTGAAACACCCTATCATCTGCAGACAAGTGACCAAGTTGAAGTGTCAAATTGAGAAATAAAAAGGTATCGTGGAAAAAATAGTTAATGCAAATCAGACTGACTGGTCTCAGAATTTGGATGATGCTCTTTGGGCATACCACACTGCTTTTAACACGCCAATCGGCATGTCTTCATACTAACTCGTATTTGGAAAGTCATGTCACCTACCAATCAAGCTTTAACACAAAGCACTTTAGGGATTGGGAGCGTTATATCTGAATTGGAGGGATGCTTCAACTCCATGTATTGGAGGTGTTCTGGTTGAGGGCATATGAAATTTCAGCCCTTTATAAGAAGAAAATGAAAAAGTGGCATGACACTAAAATCCTTCAATGAGAGCTTTGAGTAGGTGATTTTGTTTTGTTTTATAATTCTCGTTTAAGACTTTTCTCAGGTTTAACTCAAATCGAAGTGCCTGGACCATTCAAAGTAACTCGGGTGTTCACAAATGGGGCAATTGAAGTTGAGGGTGAAGCAGGTCCAACATTCAAAGTAAATGGATAGCGTCTGAAACTCTATTCGGAGACTGTCAGGAAATATCGGTGATTGAAGTGGTGTATTTGAAAGATGTGTGAGAGCATTTCCACGTCGTGCCACGATGTTAAATAAGGCACCTTTTTATGAAGGCAACCCATATTTTAGTTATTTTTAATCACATTTGCTGAATGTACAGGAATTAGTGAGTGGGCGATGAATGGGACTCTTTCGGTAGTCTGCCGAGTGGTTTGATGAACCCGTTTTAGTCTACCTTTTCAGTCCAGTTGAAGAAGCCAACCTTCTGGAAATTTTATTGTGCTAACAGACTATTCAGTGGTTCGCCAAATGGTTTGGCAAGCCCATTTTTATCCTCCCTTTGATCCGGACTAGAGGGCCACCATTCTAGATATTTCGGCTAGTTGGCTTCCTATCGGTGGATTGTCGAGCAGTTTGGTAGCCTCAGGTAGTTCTCAACCGATGAGACATTCAATGATGAGTTTCTTTTGGCATACTCTTTCCATCTTATTGTTATACTATTCATTTAAGAAAATTGCTAGTTTAGTTTTGCGGGGCGAGGTATATGCATACCTACCTATTTTGGGCTGTTCTTATGGATAATTTTTTATTTTGTTGATGACTACTGGGTTTGATCCATTGTAATGTGAATTTGCTGGTGTTGACCCAAATTAAAAAATATGACCTCTTGATGTTTGTAAATGTGGTTGTTCTCTTGCAAATTTGAGTGCTTGTTGCGGTCAGTACTGATGACTTGAATAGTACTCTTGATTGAACGATATGTGTGTGCGATACCAATTAAGCAAATTTGAGTTGCATAAGTCATATGTGAACTCTTAGCATCTCATTGTAACTAGCCAGTTGTTGAAATGAATTTTGTGATGATCGTTGCACACTAGCTAAAATTGTACAGTCATGTTTGATGATTGTGTTGAATGTCGTGTGTGGTGAGGTTGCCTTAAAATATGTGCTTGATAATACCTAGAACTTGCCCCATTTTTCCAATCGACCAATGTAGGCGAATGATAGAGATGATCTTAGGCACAATATATGGAGAGTGAACCGAAATTGCTATTATACCTCTTTGTGACCACCTTGTGAGAGTGTGAACCTTGTTTGGCACCATTTGAGCCTATCCTTTTCTTTGGATGAAACTTGAACACATTTGACCTCTTTCTTTCACACCTAAAATCTTCATGGAGCATTGGTTATATTGAATAGCCAACTTAGGCCAAAGTTGGGGGTGTGGTGAAAAAGGAGGAAACTCAATAAGTTTGCGATGTTCGCCCTTGAAGGATCATGTTGAAAAAGATGGAACCCATCCATGTTTCAAAAAAAAAAGAGTAAAGTGAAAGAAGAAAAATATCGAAAAAGAAAACAATTGTTGAAATAAAGTTTGTACAATGGACAAAAAAATGGGGTATCGAATGAGTCATGCTTAAAAGAACATAGGGTGGATTGTGAAAATAAAAAAGAGTGAAAGGGAAGGAGAAAAACTGTAATGCAGGCCATGCTTCATGAAGTAGAAGTTACTACGCCAAAATGATATTACCTTTACCCTTAGCCCCGTTACAAGCCTTGAAAGTCCTTTGTGATCATGTTTGAGCTTATTATTATGTTGATTAGAAAATACGTGCAAGCCTATGGAAAAATAAATCATGCATGTGTTTATCTTTAAGAGAGTGAAAGTTGCTTTCGATTCTGAAATTCTGAAATTTTGATGAGCTTTGAGTGAGCATGGAATCTTTTTTTATGTGAGGGCATTCAAATACTCTTGGTGAGCTTCAATTTGCATTTTAAGATAACATTGTGAACTTGAACTCTATTTGATCATGGCTAGTCACAGTTTCAAACTTATGGTGAATGATTGAACATTCCATGGATAGATTAAACCTCATGTGCATTTATGTTGAGTCTTTACTAGCTCTATTTCTAGAGATCTCTGTTGAACTGATTGATCTTGTGTTTTACTTGAGGACAAGGAAAAATTTAAGTTGGGGTGTTGACGAGTCGGGGATTTCGACTAATTTAGGGCTTAATATTCATAGTTTTAGTGTCCTTAATGCCTACTTTCTGCTCTAAACTATGTTAAAAATACTAATTTGCATAAATGAAGGCAAGAGAGCAAGGCAAGGACATTACCGGGAATAAGGGAGTGGAAAAGTTGAAAAGTTGAAGAAACGCAAGCCTGATGATCGCCAAGATCACTCAACGAAGTGCCGAGCGGCTCTTTAGCTTGCTGAATATTCCTGAATGGCATCCCAGTGAAAAGCCAACTTGGTGATGGGAAGGACAAATTAGAGTTTCCCCGATTGGATCTGCGATGTAGACTTAGCCCTAAATTACAGAATGAGTTGTAAAAACACAAACCAAAAAGGCGAGGTAAAGGAATATTTGCTGCATCACCAAACACGTTAGCAAGCCCGACCTGGATCACCTAAAGTTAGAGTAAGGAAGTGTTGAAAAGCCTAGCTAAGCAGGCGATGAAAGGAACATTCGACACATCACTGTCTTAGTCGGCGACACATAATTTACTCCGCCGATCTGTCCTGAAGTTGAAAATCTAGAAGAGAAAAATGCAATTTTTTAAAGATGAAAAAGGGAGCTTCCAATTCCAAAAAGTTCCTACACATTCTAACTCTGAGTTTTTTTTTTAATGCAAACACTGATTTTAGTAGTTTTTTAGTAGAAATTTGAATTGAGTTTTGATTTGAAGTTGATTTCAAGCATTGTGATGACTTGAATTGTGTTACTCAGTTGATGGAGAATATAATGGGTAATAATTTCTTGCTTTTTATGATATGTGGCTAAAACCTCCATTCTTAGGGTTGTGTGATCATGTGATTAAATAGTCTAATTATCTTATGAGAGTTAGTATTTACAGATTTAATTGTTGATTTGAAGCGAGTTTGATTGATAATTGTGTTTTAATTCATGAACCGTAGTGACAAATGCAGTTCAAACTTAGTATTCTAGGTTTGCTTGAGAAAGAGGTTTTAGAATTAAGACTACCAATTGATGATTGTAGTGATTGAGTTATTATTGATTTAGCTTGAGAAAGTGAATCTGAATTCGATCCTACCAATCTAGCTTGAAAGAGTAGATTAATTGAGGTTTTGGGTTGTTCATTTTGTTATGCTTACCAAGGATCGAGAGACCTCACCTGAATCATGGTAGATGATTGAGAGATGGCTATTACATATAAATCCTAGCCTACCCTCTAAGATTCAACGTGTTTTAGTAAATTATAATTACCCATATGGCAAAATTAGCATTTGATCGATCACATCGCAAAGAATCATTTTATACTTGATTACTCCCCTCTTTTTGTAGTTGTTAATTCTCACTCTAATTCCCCATTTGACACTTGTTGTCAACCCCTGAAATTTACTTTAACTTATTTCCATAATGTTTATTTCTACAAACGACGAGAACACGCCTTTGACTTCATAATTGAATTCCATTCTGTATCACTCCCTGTGGGATCTACCCAAACTCTTCATTGAGTGTATACTTGAATGTAACTGCCTACACTTAGAATTGGATGAAGTGTAGTTGAGCGTTATCATGATTTCGACTCATTTAGGTTTTAATACTCAAGAAATTAATGTACTTAATGCCTAATTTATGTTCATAACTGATGTCAAAATGTTAATATGCAATAATGAAGGCAAAAGAGCATGGTATGGACACTACGAGGAAAATAGGAGAGGAAAAGTGAAAAAGTTGAAAGGAAGAAAAGATGGTACTCGCCAAAGCCACTCATTGAGTTATCGAGTGGACCTTCAGCTCCCCTAAAGTTCCAACAGGCTAGCCCATGGACAAGACCAACTTGGAAAGCAGATTAGCAGTTTGGCGATGCGCCGAAGAGATCGGCATCTCAATCCTAATATTACTTCATTTTTTTCTGAGGATCGTTAGTAAAAAATATTGTTGGATTTGGGCTAAGTGTGGTTGCATGGTTAGGTGGGCAGTATTGGTAATTGTTGGTAGGGTTCAATATGGCAAGAATATTTGTGATGGCTAGGTGGTGTTGGGTTTAGAGTTTGTAGTAGATAATCCTACTTGTGAGCTAGTTGGAATCTTCTCTTGTCCTTTGGTAGCTTCATTTTGTGGTATCTGTGTAGTATTGGTTCATCTCAGATTGTCTGATGCGTTCAGTTGAGTTTGGTTAGGGTTGACGAAAGACAGTGGCAAAGGAAAAAGTTGGTTGTTACTTTAAGTTTTAGGGTGATGTAGTGAATTCATGGATTTCCTATAAGCATGAGTTTTGAGTTGGCGTTGCTTGAACCGAGAGGGTATCTATAGGTCTGGTAGGTCTTGGGGGCCATGTATCCTTTATCTTTGGAGCCCCTAAGTTCCTTTTTTTTTTACTTTTGCAAATGAAAGTCCTTTTTAGTGGTATTTGTTTTAATGACTCTTAGGGGGTCATTTTGTGGTTTCGCATGTTATTATCATTTTCCTCTTCCCGTAGCTTCCTTCTGGCTTTAGTGTGATGCTGGATTGGGTAGCATGCTTCCCAAGGTGTTTGGTTAGGTTTGGTATGAGTTCTTAAGTTCAGAGGCTTTAAGCTTGAAAGAATTGACTTTAGTTAACATCCAGAGATCCTGATGTCGAACTGGAATTTTGTAGTTCTATCACCTCCAAAAGGGTTATTTTAGTCTAGTGTGATGCTTGTTTTAGGTTTTGTGGCTTCCATTTAGAGGTGGTGAGATTAGGTGTTTTAGCTTTAGAGTTTTGCCTAAGTTTGACTTTGATTAAATTTCTTGGTAAATGCGCTCGGAATTGAATTTTATCAGCGGTTAGCTCTGGAATGTCGAGTATGGTCTAGAATGGCCTTTGGTTCAGTTCCTGAGACTATTGGGTTGAGTTTCTATCCTTTGGCATTTTGGTTATGGTTTTTCAAAAAGTATTGACTTTGGTCAACATTTTGACAAAACGACCTTAGATGGTTGTTTCGTTGATTCTGTTGAGTCCGTAATGTTGTTTACAAATGATTTGAATTTTTGGTTAGCGTCATTTTGACTTTGAATAAATTCTGGGGGCTTGTTTGATGTTTTGGACTGTTAGCCGAATTTTTGAAAATCTGGTGTTTGGTGGGACGGCTTAAGCGAACTATTGATCGCTTAAATGAAGTCCTCTTAAGCAACCAAGAGTCCAATTAAGTGAAGGGAACCTGGGGTGGGAGTCGCTTAAGTGACCAAATATTTGCTTTTGTAAAGGCCACTTAAGCGACTAGGTGGCCGCTTAAACGAAGGGAGCCTTTTAGGAAGACTCCGATTTTGTGAACATTTGGCCGCTTAAACGATGTTTGCTTTTACGAACAAATGTTGGCTTTTGCAATAATCATTGGGTTAAAATCCCCTTCTTTTCTCTTAATTCAAACATTAATATCTTGAGCTATGAAGCTGCATTTTTGGTGATTCAATTTGCGTTTTGTTTGTAATTTTCTTGCCTATGTGTTGGACTGTTTGAGGGACCGTGAAGATTATTGATTTGAGGTATTTTATTCTCCAAAGAGGGCTGACCAGTCCTATTTCTTATTATTTCATGGTGTTTAATTGAATGGGTTGTTTTCTCCCTTTCCAGGCATCGAATTGTATCAAATTTTTAGGAACAAGCTCATAATGGAGTTTAGCACCTTCTAATGGAGTAAATTTTGGGATTCTTGGTGTGGGTTCTACATTCCCGTTTACTCAATTTTTGGGTCCATCTCCAATTATGGTGAATTTGGTGTATAAATGTTCGTGTTGTTGTTGTGATCAATAATTTTCCGACGTGGCGGTGATTGGAGGTGATTTAAATAGGAGTGATCTAGTTCAATGGTTTCGGAGGGCGCGTGTTCAGTTTCAAGGTAGGCTACAATCTACTTGTTCTTTGATTAAGCTTTCATAGATGATGTTTAACAAATATTGCATGTGATTTGGGATTCTGTGTAGCATGTTTAGGTTTATCTATCTTACCTTTATCTTTTGATTCAACTTGAGCGTTAGGTTGGTTAGAATTGTGAAATCCTTAATTTAGGTTGGGGATTCTTTGCTTGTGTCTTAGTTTAGAACTTTTAATCTCCTTAGAGTTGTTGCTCGTTACCTTGTGGGTAGTCGGTGTGATTAGTACCTTTAAGTGAGTTTTGGTTTATCCTTATATTTTATAATTTTTAATGGGAGTTGTTCTCAAGTTGGGTTTCCTCTGTTGGTGTGGGGACGATGAGGTCGTGTGTCTTGTCGTGTTTCACTCTAGTTAGACTTGTATAAGTAATGAGGTTCCTATACCTTGGTTTATTTTTGGTTTCTATTCCATCCTTCTGTTTCTCGTAAGATGGGGTTAGTTGTGCTTATGCCTCTTTTGGTGGAAGGGGTGTTCCTTGTATACTCCTTCACTTTGTTGATTCGCGGTGATCCTTTTCGATGCTTTTTAGAGTCGTTTCCTTCTCTTTTTGTCTTTATTGAGTTGGTTGAGGTATTTTTGGCCCGAGGCCTTGGTCGAGGACAAGAAAAATCCCCAGTTAGTTCCTACACTTCTGTAGTGAGAGCTTCTTATCCTATTTGTGATTGTGAGTGTGTTCTTTGGATGTTGGGATGGAATGCATTGCATTGATATCCTCATGCTCACATGACTAGTAGTGCAACCTAGTGCATCCATTGGTTCTCAACATACTTTTGAGAAAGAATCGTTTTTCCCAATTACTTTTAAAATTGATCTTTTATGGGGGTCGTTCTATCTTTATTATCTTACAAATAGACTTGGGGTTTAGAGGCATCTGGGATGAGCTCATTTTAACTTTACCGATTGAGGAGTTGCTGACCCTTTCTGTACTATTATGTTGATTATCTACAGTCACACTGATGGAGCAAAAATTCCTAGATCGGGACCTGGTAAGTATATGGGGACACTCACGAGCCCCTCATGGATTCCTCTATTCGTGTGACCCACCGAATAGGAATAGGGAGGTGCGCATGGGTCCTACGTACCTCACTCTCTTGGACAGAAGGGTAGGTGTATATATCTAGGCACTATTCGTACTGCTGATTTTATTGAATAACTCACATTCATTATGCATTGCTTATCATCAGTATAATTTATTGTTGTTTGTGCCTGTTGGTCATATGGGGCCTTACGGGTTTAGTTTGTTATTGTGTACCTTCAGGGCACATAGGGGCTCGTTAAGGTTATTGTTAAACTATTTTCTTACTTGTGGTAGTATGAAGGGTGGATCTTTGGTTGAAGGTAGATACTACCCTTGTTCCCCTTGTTTGATGCTATTGTGCAGGTTTGGTTTGGGATAGTCTTCTTGGATTTTACTTGACATCTGTTATTGTTTCTGCTAGTATAACTTTGGGTTAGTTGTCTCCTTTGGTTGAGCTTTGTCATGTTTAGGCTGATGGGCTAGCAAATCCAGATTCGTCCCTTACTTCCTTCATCTGCTTCAGTTACTTTCTGTTCTTTACTTCAGTTTGTTTCTTATGTTGATATTCTTGTTGTTCCTTTAGTTATCTGTGATATATGATCACTTCTTACTAAGTGCCACTTGTTGGTACACATACTACACTTCTGCACCTTATAGATCGTGGTACAAATTCTTGCAGCTGATCTGGTCTCAGGAGGAGCAGCTCTTGGATTCAGAGATCTGGGTGAGCTCCTGGCGTATGGAGTTGCCTCACACTCCCTCTGGTTGAACTAGGACTAGTTTTTATTATGGTTCCATAGATAGTTCTGTATTAATGTATTGTCATTGTAAGCTTATTGTAACTAATTGGTCAAATATTGGCTGATGCCAAGTCTTGGGTTGGTTTTTGTATTGATTTGATTCTCTCGTTTTCTTTTTCTTCTTATAATTATTTTTTTTCTTCCGCAATTATTTCTTCCATGCAATAGCCCAATTCTTCTCGTTCTAGGCTATGGGTTAGGCTTACCTACTGGTGGGATGTAGTAAGTGTCATCACAACCTGAATTTTTGGATCGGGACATATATTCTGATTGGTATGCTCAATCAGATGAAGTTTTCATTCTATTTTAAAATATTTCTACTAGTAGAATAATTTGATAATATTAGCAACAATTGACTCAATTGAAAAAGTTTTCAATCTACAATCCATATGAATTCACTAAGAAATAATCGTTTGTGGTGTTATGTAACACACAATAATTTATATATGTCTATTCATGTCTTACAAATTACTACAAAAAATATTATATTGCTAATTGAAAAAAATCTAGTTATCAAATTATAATTAATTTCACATATTTTAATAATTTATGAGAATAAAATATATAAGAAAAAACATTAAATAAAATAAGATCTCCCTTTTCAAAACTTTATTGGAACGCTTATCCAACAACAAATTTATAACAATCGAAGAGTGTAAAAAATTATACAAAATCAAACAAGACAAGTGAGGAAATTTTAAGAGATATACCATGGTGGAATTAAAACCAATTGATATTGATAAAAATTGCAGTACTAGATTAGAATTTGGTAAGCCGGTATGAAGCGATAGAAGCTTTTACTTTTTTGGGAATTCAAGAAATCCTAGCAAATTACTTTTTTGTTGGAGAAAATTAGCTTTACCTGAAGCTAGGCAATGTAAATATCGGAAAAGTATATAGTTTTTATATATATATATATATATATTTTTTAAAAAAAAAAATATAATCCATATGAGTATATTTAATTGTAACACCCCGAAATTTTTTTTTGAGCTAAGACTCGAATCATTCTTCGTTTTGAGTAAGATTTTACTGAGGAATTTAAATTTTCTTAAGTGTTAAGGTCACTAGATGTAGCACCTTGAGTTCCAAAAAGAACTAAAGAGAAATTCATCCAAGTCATCCGTAAGTTCTTTTAAGTTTTGAGTCAACTTCAAACGACCATAACTTTTAGCACGTAATGAATTAGGTGGCCCATGAGGTATCAAATCAAATATCTTTGAGACCTCTTTCTAACACAGCCAAGTTTGCTGAAATATGAGTTCGGATGAGGGGGATATGACCATTTGAATGCAGCCTCTCAAGATAGGGCCTTTCCACCCGAACTAAGGAGGGATATTTTAGTCTTTTGCTTACCCCCACATAGTCTAAGCATGAATTACACCCAATTTAAGGTCTGAGCAGATTAGAATCAGTTTCATTCACCCCCAAAATATTTAGGACTTTAGAGAGAAGATTCAAGAAGAGAAAATGTCCAAGGTTCCAAGCGTTCATCCAAGATTTTGCTAAGAACCTAGTTCTTTAAGGTATGTAAGTTCTCATATTGTTGGGTTTGTTCACCCACACGCTAATCATGTGAATTTTATCCGTAATTTTGTTCTTGAGGTTTAATGATTTGAGTTCTTGAGGTTTTAGTTTCGTTCCTTGTCAATCAAGTCCTATTGAGTTCTTGAGGTGAGGATCTTGCTAATGAGTGATTGTTTTGATAGGTTTTGATCCAAGTGTGTTTAGCATATGAATCTAAGAGGATTTGTAAGAAATCATTCGAATCTAGTTGAGGTAGGGCTAAAAAATTGAAAATGAAATTCGTCAGAATGATCCGGGGAGAGGGTGGCGCAGCACGCCCTAGATGCGCCAAGGGGGCTGGCGTGGGGTGCCTGCAATGCACTAGGGAAGGGGTTATGAAGTTTAGGGGCTGGCGCCCCGAGCCACTTAGTGCGCCAGGTCCCCTACTCTTTCGCCCTTCTTTTCGTTTGAGTTCTATTAAACCATGTCATCTATCACTTCTTGATTTTTACTATCCAAACTACATATAATCATAGATAAATCCTATATATCATAATCATAATCCTTGAATTCATAATTCAATTTTGAGAAAGTCTATTCGAGTCTTTTTGAGGAGTCTTCTACAATTACTAACAATTGTTTCAAGACTCGAGTAATTGAGTATGAGAATCAAGAGAGTATATTCATGAGCCTACATTATTTTTGAGATCCTTGAGTCGAGTCGTTCATGCACATAAATTTTGATTGAACTCCATAAATTGAGTATCCTTGAGAGGAGTAGTACCTTCGAATTCTATGTTCTTGAGTATGGAGTTCCTAATCTTTTTTGAAACAATATTTCATAACTATGGATTACCATATGTTATACATGGAGGTCCTTGAGTTTAGTAGGTCATGCCTATAATTCTGCATGAACCCTACGAGTCGAGCATTCTTGACATGAGTAGTATCATTGAGTCCTTGAGTTCTGGAGTTGTTGAGTTCTGAGTATTGAGTTCTATAGATGGTTATTCAAAACCTTGAATTGAGTCGTTCACGTCCATAATTTGGTATGAACCCTATTTTGAGAAGTCTTTTACAATTATTTATAATTTATTTTAAGACTTGAGTAAATGAGAATGAGGATGAGGATGAGGAAAGTTGAGTTTCATTTTTCAAAATAAATATATGGGAACTAAGTATTCCCAAGATTTAATGTTTTTACATTTAAAATGAGAGGAAACTTCGATTTTCAAATGAGTTCATGAGGAATTTTGAGCACTATCTCTTTTAAGAGAACCTTTTGCGTAATAATCTCAAAGTTTGAGGATGAGGAAATGTTTTTAAACATATGAGCATGAGTTATATTATTGGGAGTAGTATTGAGCACCAATATGGGGACGATTTCAAAAAACTCAAAGTCCTCATAAACCATGTATGCCAACATGGGCACATGTTCATACATTCTAGATGATTCCTTATTGCTTTTTAAGAATAGCTTAGTGGATCCACTTAGTTGAGGATGTCTTATACTCCGGCAAGGTATAAGACAATTATGGCAGTGTGGGCGAGACGTTGTTTTATCACATAGCTCATATTGATGGTTGTCGATTAGATAATCTCCCAAATAAGAGTTATTATTGTATTTTTACATACAAATGAGTTATTATCTACTGATTTAAAAGCTTTTCATATATTGAATCTTTTATTGTTGCTTCATCCTTGAGTATCTTGAGTTGAGTGCTTTTGAGTTGAGTATCTTGAGCTGAGTATCTTCGAGTTGAGTATCTTAACTTTAAGTTGAGTATTTTATCCTTGAGTATCTAGAGTTGAGTATGCTATCCTTGAGTATAGTTTGAGTTGAGTTGAGTGAATTTGAGGAGAGGTAATTATGTTTCTTTTCTATCCATTCAAGCTTATGTTTATGCTTTAGAATTCCCCTTAAATGCTCGTACATTCCATGTATTGACGCCATTTGGCCTGCATCTTTTATGATGCAAATACAGGTATTCAGGGTCATCAACAAATGCTCTATTGATACTACTTGCAGTTCCAATTAGCTTTGGTCAGCCTTCTTGCTTCCGGAGGGTTCCATTTTTACTTTCAGTTGTTAGGATGTCGTGGGTTTGTAATACCTCGTAAACTAGTAGACTAAACTAGACCCTTGCGTGAGAGTTTTAGAGTTTGATGTGTGGGTTAGAATCGTAAAATAACTTCCCAAACATAGAATGAGGGGTTTAGGGGTTAAACGTCAAGGTACGACTACCCAAGGACCCACCAAAGGGGTCCTTGAGGGGAACCCCAAAACAGTCCCTAAATCTGCCACAAGGCAGTGACCCACGATGGAGACTCACGCCCCGTGGGGGAGGGTCGTGGGTCAAGCCTGCAAAACTAAGTTGCAGACCACCACCTACGAGTGTGCAACACTCCCCGTAGACCCACCCATGGTCCATGGGTCATGGTCACGTGGGTTGGGCAGTCCACTCCATAGGCGGTTTAAGTTAGGGACTTAGGGGTTAATTATTTATTAGTTATGGGTTAAGTAGTGTCGGTTAATTAGTAATTAGACCACCTATATAAACCTAATAGACCCCTAAATACATTGATCCTAGACATAATTTCAAGACCCCAAAACTAACTCAATTCCCTCTAAGAAATTCTCTCTCTAGAAGTGAAGAACAAAAAGAAGAACAAAAGAAGGAAGATAGGTGAAGTTCCTCCATTGTTTCAAAATTTTGTGAGGGCTTTGAATCAAGGTATTATAGTTCATTCATATATGGATTCTTCCATCCATAGAGCCCCCTAGATTTCCCCAATTCTAGCTAGGGTTTCTTCCTATGTTGAGTTGAGTATTATTCCAATTGAGTTGATAGTACTTGATTATGATTGTTTTAGTATTGATTCATGATATTATGATGATATTACATGCTTTCCATGGTTAACAATAGTCTAATTTATGGATTTGATATTATGTAGGTTTATGCCATGAAATGTGAAATTGAGGATTCATAGGTGATCTTCTAGAATTGATGTTATGAGTAGTAATTGTTCAAAAATAGAAACATGTAAACATGAATTGAACTAGATTTTAGTATATATGATGGATCATGACTAGTAAAGCTTGAATTTGAACCTTTATAATGAATTATGACTAGAATCACTTGGTAATGAAGAATGTGATTAGAATGCCTTGAAATCTAGGTATGAATGAGGATTGTAAGAAGTAAAGTTTGAGAGTAAGGCTTGTAGTCATTAATTTTGAATCACTAGGGCTTTGAGAGTAAAGGTAATGTGATGAAAAGAAGTCTAATAGGTAGAATTGTGGTGAAAGGCCTATACTCAAATAACCTACCTCATAAGTGCTTAAATGTATAAAGTGATAGAATCACTTGAACATGGATTGATTGTCAAGGACATCCTTCCATGAGACATGAATGTTAAGCAAGGCTTAATAGTGAATCTTGGGATGTATGCTTGGCCCCAAGTTGATATTGAAAATGAGATGGAGTGTCACACAAGGTAGGTTCTGGTATCTTAGTTGAAACGAGAACTGAACCTAGTTGATGTGAGGACTATCAAATGTAAAAGGGGAAATCTTACGTAGTAGAGTGTGGGTTTTCCCAAAGTTAGGTCTCATGAGATGGAAGCCTTCACGTAGTAGAGTTAGGGTTTCTAGTAACAATCTCCATATCCAATGCACTAAGACATACTCAAAGAAGTATCTCTAACTATTCAAAAGCAATAATAAACTTAGACGTACTTAAGGAAGTATCTCATAGGGTCCATCTTAATAATGACATGCTTAAATAAGTATCTCATAGGGTTTAACCTAATAATGAACTAAGATGTGCTTAAGGGAGTACCTTATAGTGTTCTAAGGACTAAAGAGAGGAACTAGTTTCCAACCATGAAGTATGAGTATGAGGACCTAAATGTGGTACTTAGCATGGATAGGATTATGGGATCTTATTCATGCATTTCACAAGTATGACTTAAGGTTATTCAAGAAAGTGTTCTTTTGTGTGATGTATGTTGAGATAGGATTGTGTTATAGTTGCCTTCCTTGTTATAATTGACTAAAGGTTAGATATTCCCCTAGTTATGAGAGTTAAGCTAGGGATAAGACCTTAAGATGGTTAGTATGAGGGCCTAAGGTGGTACTTAGTGTGAGTGAGATTATGAGGTCTTACTCATACATTGCACAAGTATGACTTGAAGCTACTTACGAGAGTCTAAGGCTTGACTAGTGATATGACTATGTTTAGGATGACCAAAGAGGGATACTTAGCTTGGATGGGATTATGGGGTCTTGTCCATGCGTTGCAAAAGTATGCTTTGAGGTTTTTTGAAATGGTTCTCTTATGATATGAAAGACTAAGGGTGAAATAATGCTTATATTATGCTTGTGTTGGACACCTTACTTAATTGTCTCTTATGCTTATAGTTGATGTTTCATGAAGTATTGGATATTATGCTCTTATGATGTTATGCTAGCTATCATATTTAGTACTTTTGTACTAACACATAGTTTGCCTACATTCTAATCAAATGTAGGGTTTGGAGATTTGAGTACCAATCTTGAGGCTAGGTTTCTAAGGAGCAAATGAGTTGAAGATTTGGGTGAGTCCTCATAACTTCGAGGACAAAGCCACTATTTCTTTTTTGTCTTTTATTTTCAAGTCATGAGACTATTGTATGGGCTGTGTCCCAAAGGTTTTAATTCAAAGTTGAGTTTAGATGGCTTGAGACAAAGTGTAGTAAAGACTTCTGCTTTCTTTTATAAAAGACTTTGATTGTATGGATAAAGTTTTTTTTCTAAAATTTTCGTACTTTTCTATTATCTTATGTTATGAATGGTAAGAGCTTGTATGAGACCCCTTCGTGGTCAAGTACGCCGTGTTACTTCTAGGATGTACCCCTGGGTCGTGACATGGTCTTATCTCGATAATCCTTCTGTAATAGTAGAGGCTTCACATATAGTTTAAGGATCGAGGAGTCATTCATTATTTCCTGTGTTGTTATAATGTTTTGAATCCATGAGACATTTAACTAGGCCTTTAACTAATACTTATTAAATTATTTTCAGAAAATTATTGGAGTTGAGTTTAAATTAAGTTTCTTTTTAAAAGTTATTTTTGCATCATGACTCCTCATTTTTCTTGAGTAAGTCTTCCACTGAGTAAGGAGTCAGGCCAAGGGTTCGCTTTGGAACAAACAATGGTTTTCGAGTGCCACTTACGTCCAGGATGTAGGCTCGGAGCTTGACATGAATCCTCCTCACACATATTCTTTTGACTTTTCTTATTTCAATGACTAATTTAAATTTATTATTTTGATGGTCAAATTTATTTATGTTCCACTAATTTATTTGTAAAATCTATTACAAATGACCTAATTTTTTTTCAAATACCAAAACTAAATTATAATATAGCCAAAAAATAAGTTTTAAATTATAATATAGCTACAAAAAAGTTAGTTTTAATTTTTTTTCTTTACATTAAAAAACAAAATAAGAATAAGAAACTCAAATAATGATAATCAAAGAAGTAAACAAATAATTTATGTGTGAAAAATATTATACTTTGAATTTCGCTAGAAGGATCGTATATACCCCTACAGCCCTACATGATTTTTAAAAAAATTTAAAAATAAAAAATATAAATTTATAACTAATTTTTCACTCCAATAAATGAAGGGCATATGTGAGCTCAATTTATAACGGTAGGGGTATATGTAAGCCATTTGTATATAACAGAAAGGATATATATGAGCTATTTTTATAACGAGGGGCATATCATCACCAAATGGCAAAGTTGAGGGATATATTAGGCCATTTATTAATGAATAAATTTCAAATTGTAGTTATTTGGATGGTAAGACGGGATGTTATGCGGTGTTCATCTCACCCAAACGGCAAATTAAGTCTGAAACATTTAATTACTCTTTGTATTTGCATAGATTTTATTTTCTAGCACACTAACAAGAAAATAAGTGAAAACAATAAATTTAATCATCAAGGCTATAAATTTCAATTCATCGCGTCGGAGAAGGATTACATATACCTCTTAACTTAATGAAAAAAATGCAATATATCCTTTTGAACTTTGCGAGAAAGATCAAATATATATTTTTTTAGTTTAAATGTGGACCAAGTCCACATCTTTATTAAAAATATAAATCAACACCAATTGGGTCCAAAAGTAGACCGATTGAAAACTACTAAACAAAGCAAACTAAAGGAAAGAAGAAAACAAACTAACAATTAAGGAAATAAACTCTAATGTCTGAAAAAGTTCAGCTTCTCCGGTGTGATGGTCGCCAAAGAATCTTCCTAAAGTGACTACTAGTGCTTCCAAATACTCACCTCCTCTTGGTATGAGCTTTGTTCGATATCGAACCAGGTATGGTTTGCAATCACTTCGACATCAATAAATCTCACTGATGTAATGATTCAAGTACATTTTAAGACTTCTTTTACCGCAATTTTATCAATCTAAGCTAGATCACAAGTTATGCATAAGTATATTGGGGACACGCGTCAGTGTCCATGGAGATTTGAAGACAAGATCTATTGAGATAAGATTTTAAACTTTACAATTTGATTACTCATCTTTGAGATATATTTTGATATTCAGTCCTTGATTATTCTCCTCAACAGATTGAACCCCAACGATATTAATACCCAACTAATCTCAGACTTCCATCGCTCAACATTTTCCAGGAGATTAAGGTAATCTTTCACCTTCTAATTTAGTCCTCTACTGGTTTGCTTTGAACTGATGTAGTGTTTTTTTAAGTACCTTTATAATGTTTGGTTTGAACATTCCAGATTCTCAAATTATGAGTCTTTTCTTTGTCCTGTTGCAAAATAGCTTTGGTCTATTATGGTAGTTCCTGCATATTTTGATACTGTTTTCTCTCTGTACCTGCAAAATGAGCTAACGATTTAGTTAAAGAATCAATGACACCGTTCCCTTCTCTGAGGACATGAACCACCTCCACCCAATGACTCCTTATCATTGTCTGAATGTGTCTGATATCTCAAGATATCTGTCATGGAACCTCCCATACTCTATGTATAACTTTAAAAGCCACTAATGAATCTGTCTCAATTATGAAGGGAAGGAAATTTCCTGGACTGCAGTACTATAACCTTCCTTAATTTCCATGACCTCTGCCTCCAAAATTTATGTAGTACTAATTCTTCTAGATTCTACATATGTCAAATCTCCTTGCATATCTCTAATATAAAAGGCTATACCCCAAACTCCTGATTCAAACTGATAAGAAGCATCAATATTCCGTTTCTATACTCCCATGGGGTATGACTCCATCTCATCACCATAATTTTTGTCAATGGAGCATATCCTTCAAGATATTTGACAATTAAGGGCCAATTTTAAGGGACATTTTTTAACCATGGATATCTACTCTTAGTAAATAAGTAGATTTTTCTATGTATCTCTAAAATCATTGAGGTGGTCGACATATTCCAACCATACTTCATCACATTTCTCCTCTTCCAAATTTCCCAAGTTATGAAAGAATGAACTACTTTAATCAATTACTTCAATTTGGGACTATCATTGATAACGTTCAAATATACTTCTTGAAAAGAAATATAAACGATCGTATGCAATATATTTACCCAACTATGAGTTGGAGTCGATCCCACAGAGAATATGAAAGAATATTGTTAATAGCAAATATTTAACTAGATAGTCATTATATAAAAATGGGGGATTTAAATTGAAATAAAATAAAAACAATAAAAATAGCTTTGAACTAAGTATTTATTTCTATTCAGATTATTAGAAGAAACTAGGAATGTGTTCCCCATAAACTCATAACACGGTAATCCTAATAATAGTAATCATTTTCTAGTGTATTACATGCAAAGTGATAAGTTATATATCTCTTAATCCTTGATCCGGCAAATAGAGAATTTCACCGCGCACCTTGGTCCGGCTACGTGTGTATAATTTACTAACCCTTACCTTTATATCATATTAGACATCACGTCAATGTAAGGCTTAGTTTTCACCCTCGCACCAATTGACATTAGACTATTAGATAGTATCACACTAAATCTATGTTGATAATTCTTTTGTTATTAACTATCTCCTTGGTCCGGCAAGTAGCAACAATGCGAGTTCTAACGTTGCGCACCGTTAAAAAGACTTCTAGACGAAAGAATTATCAATGCATGCTTCAACACTATTCAAGAATTACTTAGTTATTATTCATACTTTGTTAATCGCTTATGGTTTCCACAACCCTAGTTATGAAATTTAGCTACTCATTATCTCAAAAACACAATCAAAATTTATTAAAAAAAATATGCTTGTGTTAATCATAAAAAGTTAGGAACAATAGCTAAACTATCTTTTATTAATTATGAATACAAATAAATAATAAAAGAGAAGAAAGAATAAATCACAATTCTCCAGCCTCCATGACGGCTCTTCCAAAGTTCCTAAGCTAGAAGAAAATTTNNTGCTTGTGTTAATCATAAAAAGTTAGGAACAATAGCTAAACTATCTTTTATTAATTATGAATACAAATAAATAATAAAAGAGAAGAAAGAATAAATCACAATTCTCCAGCCTCCATGACGGCTCTTCCAAAGTTCCTAAGCTAGAAGAAAATTTATATTGTGTATTGTATCTTGGTTCTTGGCCACTAAAGAATAATTTTTTATGCCCTATTTATAGATATAGAAACCCTAAATAAAATAATTGAGTTCAAGACAAATTAGAAAAACAAAACCCAATTTAATTGAGTTTCCAATTGGTCGCTGGATTTCTCCAAATTGTTGGCGGCAGAGGGAATTTAACTATTGACACGTGGCAGCAGTGAGCCAAATTCAATTTGAATTGGCTATTCGTTCACATTTTCCTCATATGTATAAATATATTATTATATTAAATTTAATCCATTAAGCTACATGATTGATTTCCTTCTTCAACCTTCCATCTTTAATTCGTTTTAGCTTCAAACTTCTTCATTTTCCCACCAATTTAATCCTACAAATAAAATATACTATTTAGCACAATTCATAAAATTCAAGCTGAAAAAGGAAAAATATAAATAATAAATGTGACGCATATAATGATTAAAAATATGTATTTTGGCCTCACATAGATCGTCTGCTTTCCACCATTCTTCCATAATATGTTGAAGCTGAGTATTGGGAATGATAGCCCTGCAGCATTCCTAAAAGTTATCCAAACAACTTGAGCACTAGGACAATTGACAAATAGATGAGAGAAAGTTTCAGGAGCACTATTATTGCAGCAGCTACAATCAACCCTCTTTACTATGTTCCTTAATTAAGATCTCCCCAATAAGAATCCTTCTAAACCATAATCTCCACATAAAAAATTATACCTTAAAAGGAAAACCTTTCTCCCAAATTTTGGAGATATCTTCTATATACTCTTCTCTACTTCTGCATAATTCCAAGGCTTAGCTATCATTGAATATACCATCACTACTAGGTATCCACCATGCTTTATATCTTCCTTTAGTACTAGTAACGCTTCCTAGGGTATTTCATATGTGATTGAATATATCCTCATTCTTTCAAGTGCATTAATCTTCCATCCATCTTCAGCATATGGTTCCTTAACATCTTCCATTTGACTTTGGAGATTGATATAGGCATAAAAAAATGCAAAGCGCCTAGTTGTGTCCAGTTATCAAACCACACACTAGCATGTCCTTCTCTAGGTTCCCACCAGATCTCTTTATCAAAGAAATCCCTAGCTTGTAACATAGATGTCAAGACTTGAGATCCTCTTTTCAAGTCCAGCAATTGTGGCCTTTGTCTTTTACAATACTTATTTAACATAAAATTTGTCCACGTGGTATTTTTGGTTCTGAAATTCCACTATAGGTGAGAAAATAAAGCTTTGGATACATCAAATAAAGATCTAAAACCTAAACCTCCCTCCTTCTTGGGAGACAACTATCCCCCATGCTACCCAGTAAGTGGCTCTTCCTTGTTCTTTAGAATCCCAGAAGAATTTTGCAAAAATCTTATGAATATCATCAATGACACATTTAGGAGGCCTCATAGCTGAGAGGAGGTAGAAAGGAATACTCTGTATACATGGTTAATCAGCACTGCTTTTCCCCCCATAAGATAGAAGTTTCCCTTTCTACATTTGAAGCTTATTATGAATCTTCTAGATGAGCTCTTTGAAATGAATCTTCTTCTTCTTCTTAGTATGGCCAATAGGACAACCCACGTAAGTTAAAACTCCCTTTGCAGAAACCTGTGATTTCCCCCACCATTTGAACAAAACTAAGAGCAACTTTGTTAAACAAGTAAAAATTCTTTTTTTCTTTGTTTATAAGTTGTCCTGATTGTTGTTTATACATTTTCAATGTGTGCATTATCAACTAGAGAGAACTCTTATCAGCAAAGGCAAAAATAATTGTATCATCATCATAAGATCAGGCTCGCCGAAAGGATTGGCTAAAAAATTCCCAAAAAAATTGGTAGGTCGGTGATGGGAGGGGCCTTTCGGCTAATCACTGACAGCATTCGGCGAGCAAAGACAAGCCCGCCGAAATTGAAAATCTGGTCAAATACTAGTCATGTGTTTTTCTTTTGCCTCGTAAGTCACACTATCACATAGTCCTCGTGAGTCACAGAACACATAGTCCTCGTGAGTCACAGAACACATAATCCTCGAGAGTCACAGAGCACATAGTCCTCATTAGTCACACATCACATAGTCCTCGTGAGTTAAACATCACATAGTAATCGTGAGTGCACGCATACCATAGTCCAATAAAAATCATTCCTCAAAAATTTCCCATCAATTGCTTAACTACGGTCATGGTAAACAAGTTCCATGACTATTCCTTTTGGAACTCTTCTCCTAACATTCCTCACCATAAGTTCTTCCAAGTCATTTCTTCCTCAGATGAATTATGTTGTCTTGTAAGTACTTTTTCCATCTTCCCTTTTTAATATGTCTTTTTAATCTTGGATTTTCTCACGGATTCCCAATTTTATTTTAATGGAAATAGCATATCCGTCCGTGTTAACTATTGATTTAGATCTAACAAATACTATATACTTTTAAATAATTACGTATATATGGGTCTAGCTCAATGAAAAGTTCTCAAAATCATGTAAGAAGATAGAATTTCATTCCCTCGATCAAAAACATTCCTTTTATTGCCCAAGGATATATAGATATTTGGAGAATTCAACATTTGATAAACCAAATATATATATGTGTTAATAGGAGGTAGCTTGTACCTGTAGAACTAATTGATCGAGTTACTCAAGGCCAAATTTGACTAACCAAAGGATGGATGGAATTTTGTGACTATTACTCAATAAACATCAGGAACTTTTTGATCTTCGGATACAATGTTCGTGCTCATTTTGATGTCACTATATGTGATCAGAGTATAACAAAAAGTTAACATCCAATAGATCAAAAGATTGAATCAGATGATATTCCAGTGAACCTCCAAACTTATGCTATGTAATCGAGGGAAAAGAGGAAGATATTCCAGTTAACTTTCAAACTAATGCTAATGTAATTGAGCAAGAAGTTTCTCAAAGTAAGTAAACATTTTAAGTGGTTTATTAGCTATTGAGTGAATCCATTTAGTAGTATTACATTGCACTTGGATATCTATTTCAAGAAATAAGTGAAGGCTCTTAGGAGCACGAGCAGAAACCTAACATTGGTACCGGTAAAACGAAAAGCTTGTTAGACTTTTTAAACTATTTAAGAGATATTTTTTTAACTGTAGTAAGATCAACGCGAGTAAAACTTTTAAGTAATTAAGATCCTCAATCTGTCCTAAAAACAAGAAGCAACTCCAATGTTTCAATTAATGTGATAAAACTTTTTATAGAGGCATATAGTTTTAAAATGAAATGAAGCTTATTGTTAATACTAATGATTAAAACATGTATTTTAACGAAACTATGAGGGTGACTAACCCTAGTCCACTTTGTATTAAGCTTACTCCTAACTAGAATGTATAAAATACAACTAACTGCAATAAACTGGATAGTTCAAAATTCTTATATGCTAACTAAAAATGCAACACTAAGTACTAGCAAGTGTAATTTATGAACTAAACGAATATACACAACTAGGGTTCGGTTTTTCATGCAAGAATTAAGCAACATAGCTACGAAAATGTAATATTCTGATTTTGATTAGTGTAACGGCTAATTCACAACAAGAATCTGAAGTTCTAGAAGCCATATTTCTAAACATAATGAAGGGAATCAAGAATCTGACTGGGGACCCAATGGGACAAAGGAACCACTAGTGAAATCTCACATACCTGGTGACAATTTTCATGGAGAAATCTTTTGATTTTGGGGCTGGAACTAGAGGAAACCTTGTTGCGTTCTTGAAGAGGGATGGTAGACTCTTTTATCTTTTTTTCTCTAAGTTTTTCTGAGTTTTCGGTGAATGAATCACTTGGGTAAAGTCTAATTAAGTTACTAGGCAAAAACTGACCAAAACAACGTAGTTTAGGTGTCGAACGCATAGGGAAAGACCAATATGACCATGACTTAAAAGCTGTCAGGGACACTACTGACCTGATCGATGGACCGTGGTTGGACCGACGGTCCATCCTGGTCAACAGTCGTTCGGCTTCAGAGGAGGGGTGCTGAGGGTCTCGATCCACAGACTTGGACCATGGATCGTAGTCCCACCTACGGTCCGTAGTTCCTAGCATGGGTCGACCCTTGGTTGAGATTTTCTGGGTTAGTGAGGATGGGCTGCAGGTGGCCAACCATGGACCCCACCTACGGTCCGTGGGTCACCCTACGGTCCATGGGTAGTACCCGTTGGTGGCACCTACCATTTCTGATTTTCTGCAATCTGGTTTTTATAGCATACGGGGTGTTACATTATCTCCCCCATGGGAACATTCATCCTCGAATGAAGATTAAACTAGCTAAAAATGGAGGGAAAGAGCTGCAAACCCTACCACTAAGTACTGGAAACTAAAATCTAACTGAACTAAGTTCCAAGAACATGCAGATATGCTGAAAATGCAAGTATAATTGAAGGAACAAGTTACTAAGACTGGATATACACAGAGTAACTGAAAGAATGTAGAGGAATTATTTACCTCAAGCTGGAATGGAATCGGAAGGAAAGAGATGATGATACTTGGCTTTCATGGCTGCTTTTGCTTCCCTAGTAGCACCCTCTACAGACGGACTCCTCCACAAATCCTTAACTGAAGCTTCTTCTTTGGTTCATAAGCCATCTCCTCTGGTGAAGATTAAACTCTTTCTGGGTGAACACATACTGATGGCTCTTACGGTCTATGAACACATAGACGTGAAGACCATAAAGTAATGTCTCCAAATCTTTAGGGAAAATAATAAGGCTGCAAGCTCGAGGTCATGAGTCAGATAGTTAATCTCATGCACCTTAAGCTGCCTAGAAGCATAAGCTATAACTTTATCTCGCTGCATCAACACACAACCTAGGCTGACTCTGGATGCATCACAGTAGAACACATAACCATCTGAACCCTCTAGTAGAGTCAAAACATGAGTTGAAGTCAATCTAGTTTTTCGTTCTGAGAAGCTCTTCTCACACTCATCCAACCATTGAAACTTAACCTTTTTCTAAGTAAACTTAGTCAATGGAGAAGCTATGGATGAAAATCCTTCCACGAACCTTCGGTAATAACCCGCTAAACCCAAGAAACTTCTGATAACTGCGGGAGAGGTAGGTCTGGGCCATTGTTTCACTACCTCTATTTTCTGAGAATCCACTCAGATCCCTTCACTAGACATTATATGCCTAAGAAAAGAAACAGATTGCAACCAAAACTCACACTTGCTAAAATTAGCGAATAACTAGCGATCTTTGAGAGTTTGCAGGACAACCCTCAAATGAGTCACATGCTCTTCCTTATTCCTAGAGTAAACGAGGATATCTTCAATAAAGACGATAACAAACAAGTCCAAATACTGCTTGGACACCCTGTTCATCAAATCCATGAAAGTTGTAGTAGGATTGGTTAGTCCAAATGATATAACTACTAATTAATAATGACCATACCATGTTCGGAAGGTTGTTTTTGGGATGTCACTATCTCTGACTCTGAGCTGATGATAGCCAGATCTGAGGTGTATCTTTGAGAAATGACTAGCACCCTAAAGTTGGTCCAACAGGTCATCAATCCTCAGGATAGGATACTTATTCTTGATTTTCACTTTGTTCAACTGTCTATAAGCTATGCACATCCTGAGAGACCCATCTTTCTTTTACACGAATAACACTAGTGCACCCCATGGGGAAATACTAGCTCTAATGTAGCCCTTATCTAGAAGAACTTTCAACTGCTCTTTCAATTCCTTAAGCGCAGCTGGAGCCATTATGCAAGGAGGAATAGAAATAGGATGGGTATCTAGAAGGAGATCAATTCTGAAGTCGATTTTCCTTTTGGGAGGAACTCTAGGAAGATCTTCTGGAAACTCATTTACTATTGGAACTGACTCAAGAGTTGGGGTTTTGGATCTTGAATCCTTAACCCGAACTAGATGATAGTGATATACCTTAGAGATCATCTTTCTAGACTTAAGTGTAAGAGATAAAGCGACCCATAGGCACTGAGCTACTACCCTTCCAATCTGTGAGTAGCTCGTCTCGAAACTAAAAATGAACGATCCTATTTCTATAATCAACTGAGGCATAACAAGAATGCAACCAATCCATGCCTATAATTAGATAGAAGTCTACCATTTCTAACTCTACGAGATCTGCTGAGGTGACTTTCTGAGAGATTGTGATAGGGCAATTTTTGTATACCCGTCTAGCTATAACTAGGTCAGTGACTGGAGTAGAGAATGAGAAGGGTTGTGAGAGAGTTTTTGGACTGACATAGAAGTTCATTGTTGTAAATGGAGTTACAAAGGAGTGAGTAGCCCCTGGATCTAACAAAGCATAAACATCTAAATGAAAGACTCGCAACGTACCAGTAACTATATTAGGAGAATCTTCCTGATCCTTACGAGCCTGGAGAGCATAAAACCTGTTCTGGCACTGCCCGCCACCAATACCAAATGAAATACTCTACTGAGTTGGGTGACTTGTTGGTGCTGCTGAAGCTATAGACTGAGTCCTACTAGTGTTACCTCCTCGATCCTGTTTAGAAGAATGGCAATCCCTTAATCTGTGACTAGTCAGACCACACCCAAAACATCAATCCTTTCCTGCAAGACAATCACTCAGATTGTTTTTACCATAATTTAGACAAGTTGGGTAGGTCCTGGTAACTGAAACAGTCCCGTGAGACTTAGAGCTTGATGCCCTACATTTCTGATCCTGACGAAACTTAGAGGATGGAACACTAGCTGATCAAGGTTTTTGGGCTGAAGACCTTTGCTAAAACTGCGAGCGATTTCCATAACCCAATATTTGCTGAGAGTACTCATAGTTTCCTGTGTTAGTCTTTTTGTTATCCTTAGACTATTCCCTAAGCTTATCTCCCTCAACCTGTTAAGCATAAGTCATGGGCCTAGAGATATTCATATCTTCTAACAACATCACATTTCTGCACTCTGTTTTCACCAAGTCAGACACTCCAAAAAGGAACTTACTTATTTGCACCCTAGGATCGGCAATCATATGTGGAGCATACATGCATATCTAGGTGAGCTTAAGTCCATACTCTTGGATTGACATATAGTCTTGGCTCAAATTCATGAACTCCTGAACTTTGGCGTCTCTCAACTCGCATGGAAAGATCCTGTCTAGAAAAGCTCTGGTAAAACATTCCCAAGTCACATGAGCTGTATTCTTACCCCTATTTTCCTTCCATTGATTGAACCAAATGTGAGCTACATCATTGAGCTGGTAGGACGCCAAGTCTACTCTATCATTCCAGTTACTTGCATCACTCCAAAGATCTTCTTGACCTCATCAATAAAGTTCTACGGATCCTCACAAACTTGCGACCCTAGAAACTCAAGTGGATTCATCCTAACAAAATCTCAGACCCTAGCTGCCACTGATCCACCATTTCCATTAGTAGGAAATAGAACCTGCTGATTGTTCTGGTAAGTGACACTCTGGGCAAAAAGTTGAATGACGTTAAAAAATTAAGTATTCAAAACCTCATGATCTGGGACTGGAGGAGCTGCATTAGCGTTGTCGACATTAGCATTCCTTCGGTAACCTTTACAAGGAGGCATGATCTGGAAACACATAACGTCGAGTTAGAAAGAAGATCATACCCATGCACGATAAGAATAACAAGAAAGTAAAGTTTTTCCTAAAAGACTTTGTAGCCTCCCCCTCATAGGTGTGGTGCGCTTCAGACTAATGAAAGGGACACTACTTAGTACGACTTTTTAGACATCCTAGGACTCTTGAACCTAGTTCTCTGATACCAAGTTTGTCATGCCCCGAGGTTACCCCCTTGACATAACACGGTACCTTGGATAACGAGTGACCTCAAACTAACCCTAAATTGGCATATCATAAGCATACTCAAAGATTTACTAGAAATAAAAATACTGTGCGGAGCCTTTAAACATGATATAAAATGTAATGATGTGGAATGCCCATTTTAAGTCCGAATATATAAAGACTAAGAGTTCAATAACAACTGAAATATCAAATTCCAAACTAAAACTGAATCTAACTATGCCTGAATAAAAGCTTCTAACTGACTTTGAGATTCTGGGACATATTCCCCAGTTAACTCTAGCAAAACTGAAACTAGAAAGACTGAAAATGAAAGAAAACATGTCACTCATCCTTGAAGAATGAGGACTCACCATTGATACTGCTGAACTGGAGATTGGGAACCGATTTTTGCGTGATATGAATGCTGAGGACCTGAACCTACATCACGAGAAACTGTAGCACAGAGTATGCGTCAGTACTTGAAAGGTACTGAGCATGCATGATAGGATAAAACTGAACAATAATACATAACTGAAAAAAAGCATGCTGATCAATGATATAAGATAAACATAATGAATATATTGAACATACTAAAAATGAACTAAACTGAATGCTACGATCAACTACATAACATGCTGAAACTGAATACTGAGATATAAATGGTAACCTGGTCAATGCGCTAGAATCTGATTGTGGGAGCTACTAATAACCGACATAAAACCACGTGAGCTAAACGTGGAGTCCATTGTATCGCCCCATCTAGAGGACCGAGTATACCTTTCCAGGAGGTATAAAGGCATGACTGGCTTGATCACTAAATATGATGCCCACAAAGGGGACCTAACCTATAGGGTCACGTAGCTCTGGGACTATGAGGGTGACTGACCCTAGTACACTCGACATTAAGCCTACTCGAAACTAGAATGTATAAAATACAACATAACTGCAATAAACTTGATAGCTCGAAATTCTTATATGCTAACTGAAAATGCAACATTAAGTATTGATAATGAAACATTTGTAAACTCATTCATGTATATATGTATAAACTGACCTAGCAAGTGTAATTCATGAACTAAATGAATCTACACAACTAGGGTTCTGAATTTCATGCAAGGTTTAAGCAACATAGCGACGAAAACGTAATATTCTGATTTGGATTACTCTAACAGCTAATTCACAACAAGAATTTGAAATTATGGAAACCCTAAGTCTAAACATAATGAAGGAAATCAAGAATCTTACTGATTTCTAGGGACCCAATGGGTGAAATGAACCCACTAGTAAAACCCACATACTTGGTGATGAATTTAATGGAGAAACTTTTTATTTCGGGGCTGGAACTGAAGGAAATGTTGCTGCGTTCTTGGAGAGGATTGGTCGGCTCGTTTTTTCATTTTTGCTTTATAATTTTTTGAGTTTTTCATGAATGAATTGCTTAGGGTAAAGTCTAATTAAGTTACTATGCTAAAACTAACCAAAACAATGTAGTTTAGGGGTCCAATTCATAGGGAAAAGACCATAATGACCCTTACTTAAAAGTTGTCGGGGCCAACCAACGGACCTGACCAACAGACTATAGATGGAATGACGGTCCGTCCTGGTCAAACGTCATTCGGCTTCAGAGAAGGGGTGTTGAGGGTCTCGATCCACAAATCTAGACGAAGGACCGTGGTCCCACCTACAGTCCATATGTCCTGGCGTGGGTCGACCATTGGTTGAGATTTTCTGGGTTTTTGGGGAAGGGCTGCAGGCGGCCAACCACGGACCCCACCTACGATCCGTGGGTCAACCTACGCTCCATGGGTGGTGCCTATTGGTGGCACCTGTAACTTCTGATTTTCTGCAATCAGGTCTTTCTAGCATACGGGGTGTTATAGGAAGACTTATTCAACATTGGATGAATGCAAAAAGAAAGGTTTCTCAAACAATCTCAAAATAGATAACTCATAATATTTTAAAGAAAACTTTCAACCGACCAAAAGAGGCAACTCAAGTCTAGAATATTAACAATTGAAAATGAAATCGACTTCTCAAAACTCTACTATCTATCAAACCTCTAAATACTATGATAGACATCGGGACAAGACCCATGATATCTTAATAAAACTGAATAAATAAATAGGAATCCTTCGGAAGCAAGGAGGCTCACAAAAGCAACTCTAGATAGCAACTAGTATCAACGGAGTCCATGTTGATGACTATGATTACCTATATCTACATCATGAAAGATGCAGGACAAATGGCGTTTGTACATGCAATGTACGCGCATGCAAGGGGAATTCTAAAGCACAGACATAAGCTTGATCTAATAAAATGGAAGAACATACTTACCTCATATCAATTCAACTGAACTCAAAGATACTCAAGGATACTCAAAGATGTGCAAGATACTCAAGATACTCAAACTCGGAAATACTAAACTCAATTCGAGAATACTCAACTCATTATAAAGCGACAAACAAAAACATGCAGTATAAAGAAAGCTTTTAAAGCAGTAAATGACAACTCAAAGTATTTAAAAATACAAAAGTAACTCCTTACTCTTATTTGGGAGATTTTCTAACCTACAACCATCATTATGAACTATCTGATGATACATCGTCTTGTCCACGCTGCTAGAACTGTCCTATAGCTTGCTCGAGTATGAGAGGATCCACTAGGCCATGCTTAAAAGCAATAAGGAACCATCTAAAAAGTATGACCCGTTACCCATGTTGGCATACATGGTGTATGAGGACTTTGAGTTGTCTCAACTCATCCCCATATTGGTGTTCAATACTACTCCCAATAATATAACTCATGCTCATATGTTTTAAAAACATTACATCATCCTCAACTTTGAGATTATTACTCAAAAGATTCTCTTAAACGAGATAGTGCTCAAAACACCTCAAACTCATTTGGAAATCAAGATTTCCTCTCATTTTAAATGTAAAAGAATTTACTCTTGGGAATACCTAGTTCCCATATATTCATTTTGAAAAATGTAACTCAAATCTCCTCATCCTCATACTCAAGCACTCCAGTCATAAAACAAGTTTTAAAAGATTGTAAAAACCTTCTCAAAATGACTCAGAGAACTTCCTCAAAATTTACTCTTAAATCTATCTTGAATTTTAATTATAAATTCAAGAGTTATGAATTGGATATGCATGATCTCTCAAGGATTAATCATGATTTTAAGTGTAGATATTAGGTAGGAAACATGATTCGAGGGAACTCACACGGAAAGAAGGTCGGAAGGGTAGGGGACCTGGCGACCCTAGTGGACTGTGTGGCATAGAGTGCTAGCCCCAATACTACTGACTAGTGTTTGAGGCACACCGAGTGGCATGCCGTGCCAGGCCCTAAGCTAGCGGGTAGTAGTTTTCACGCTATGGTGGCGCGCTACCCCAAGCCGCTGCCCAGAATTTGACAAATTTTCTTGTTCAATCTCATGCACTAACTCATCTAGAATCGAATGATTTCCCTCAAACTCTTTTGGATTCTTAAACCCAAAATATTAACAACAAAATTTACACGAAAATCAATCAAGAACAACTTTCATTAGCAACCCTCACCTTAAGAACTCAACAAGAACACCATTATCAAAGAAAAAAGCACAAAACCTCAAGAACTCAAATCATTCAACCTCAATAACTAAACTACAAATAAAAATAACATGATTGGCGTGTGGGTGAAGGAACCCAACAGAGAACTTACATACCTCGTAAGGATCAAATCCTTGGTGAAACTCCTCTACAATCTCAGGAATCTTTAACAAACACTTGAACTTCTCCTTTTACTCCTCTTGCACTTCATCTAAAACCTTAAGAATGTTTAGGAATGGTGAAAACAGATCCAACTCAGTTTAGACCCCTATTTCGGGTAACCAAAGCGTGAAAACTTAGTGGGTAAGGAAAGGAACAAAATACTGCTCTTTAATTTAGATGAATTTCCTTAACTAGACAAGCTCAAATTTAACAGACATATCTCCCTCATCCGAACTTGGAATTTAGCAAACTTGGTGGAGTTGGAAAGATGATTGAAATATCTTTCGTATGATATGTCATGGGCCACCTAACTTTTAACATCCCGTATGCTAGAAAGACTATAATGCAAATTTTGAGAAGTTACAGGTGCCACCAACGGAGGCCTCCTATCGACCGTAGGTGGGGTCCGTGGTTGGTCACCTTAAGTCCTTCCCAAAATCCCTCAAGAAATTTAGCTAAGGGTCGACCCACGGTCGGACCTACAGACTGTAGGTTAGATTACGAGCCGTGGTCCTGCTCTGTGGATCACGAACAACAAAACCCATCCTCTAAAGTCGAACGACCGCTGACCATGATGGACCGTAGGTCAGTCGACGGTCCGTCGATGGCCCCAACAATTTTTAAATTAGTGTCATTTGGTCTTTTCCCAATGCATTGGACACCTAAACTACGTCGTTTAACCCCTAAACTACGTCGTTTTGATCAATTTTGGCTTAGTAACTTAATCAGAACTTACCCTAAGAAATTCATTCTCCAAGAATTGATCAAACCAAACAAAAAAGAGAGAAAGCATCGACCAAACCCTCTCCAAGAACGGAACAAGTTTCCCACAGTTCCAACCCCAAAATTGAAAGAGTTTTCCATGAAATTGTCACTAGGTATGTGGAATTTCACTAGTGGGTTCCTTTCACCCATTAGATCCTTGATTCTCTATGTAAAGTTTAGACTTACGGTTTCCAGAACTTCAGATAATTGTTGTGAATTAGTTGTTAGAAGTAATCCTAATCAGGTTATTATGTTTTTGTAACCACGCTGCTTAATCCTTGCATGAAAATTCAGAACCGTAGTTGTGTAGATTCGTTTAGTTCATGAGTTACACTTGCTAGGTCAGTTTATACATTCCAATGTTTCATTATCAATACTTAATGTTACATTTTCAGTTTTGATATCAGAATCGTGAGCTATCCAGTTTATTTCAGTTGTGTTGTATTGTACACATTCTAGTTTGGAGTAGGCTTAATACTAAGTTGGACTAAGGTCAGTCACCCTCATAGTCCCAGAACTACGTGCCCCTGTAGGTTATGTCCCCTCTGTGGGCATAAATTTTAGTGATCACGCCAGTCATGCCTTTATACCCCTTGCAAGGTATATTGGGTCCTCTCGATGGGGCATATACATCAGACTCCACGTTAAGCTCACGTGGTTTTATGTCGATTAATAATATCTCCCACAGTCAGATTCTATTGCATTTACCAGGTTGAAAGTTACAGTTCAGTATTTGGTTTCAACATGTTATGAATTTGGTTATTGCATTCAGTTTAGCCCATATTCAGTATGTTCTGTATATTCATCATGTTCATCTTATATCGTTGCTCAGTATACTTTGTTCAGTATTGTATATTGTTCAGCTATATCGTATCCCGCATGCTCAATATGTTTCAAGTAGTTTCGCATACTTTGTGTTACATCTTCGCGTGATGTAGGTTGAGGCTTCCAACATCCAGATCGTGTGTAGAT
>NC_064283.1:47420692-47653570 GCF_019186545.1 Solanum stenotomum | reverse complement strand
ATTATTATTATTATTATTATTATTATTATTTTTGTAAAAGAATGTGGGGGTATTTTTGTAAACAAATATTTTTTTAATAGTCTTTATACAAGGCTTGCTATTTCCAATACATCAAACCAAACAATGTATAAGAAATAATGCAAGCATAACTAATGCAAGCATTACTAATGCTTGCATTACTAATGCATGCATTACTAATACATCATATTCAACATTATTCTTATACACTCTACCAAACGACCCCTAACTATACATTATGATACATTCTAAAAGTTGAATATAGTTTAACTATACATGAAGTATACATTGACAAATTCAATCTCGATCAACTCAAAATCACTTCTAAATAGTCCCAAAATTTAGATATGAAATCCTCTCAATGTTTTGAGTCTTTTGATATATAATTTGTTCGAAACAATTCATATTTTCAATACATCGATTTTTTTAAGAAAAAGGAGAAGAAGAAGAATGGGGAAGCAGAACAAGAAAATAAAAGGGAATGAAGAACAAGAAGCAGCAGTAGCAGCCGCCATTAATGGCGAATTGAAAGGAAGAAGAAGAACTAGAGCAGTCCTTAATGGCAAAATTGAAAGAAAGAAGATCAACCTATTTGGCCAATTTTGATAATTTTAAAAGGAAAAATCCTTTTGCCTAGAAAATTTGGTCAGATTTTGGTTTTGCCTATGTTATTTTTTTTTAACATTTTTACCTTTTTAACTTAATATTTTTTAATTAAAAAATGAAAAAAAATCAATTTATTTTAAAATAAAAAAGTTTTTATAAACTTTTTAAATTTCTGGCCAAATTTTCTGACCATTTAGCATTATCCATTTTAAAAATTGGACCATATTTTTGCGTAAAGATAAGGATCGAGTGGTAACTTTGCATAATTTGCCTTTTTTGCATGTATACTCTAATTTTTGGTAAGTACTCTAATTTTTTTAGAGCAGCTTTCACACATAACAAATATAAAAATTATATTTGTATATTATAGCTATAACATAAAAATTATATTTAGAACAACACTTCCACTCATATAAGATATAAAATACAAACTACTATTTTCAAAAAAAAAATTGAAATTCTTAAGAACAAAGGAAAAAAACGCTAGAAAGAAAAATGGCAACATATGCTCTTTTAAAAACGTAACTGATGCTAAATTTAATTTTTTTTTTTTTACCTTTTTTGAAATTTTATGTTCCATGATTTTCTCTATTCTGTTACTAATTATTTGTATTCTTTCAAATTAATCAAAATAAAATAAATACATAACTTAGCCCTTAATAAACTAAAATATTGACATTTTAAATAAATAGTGAAACTATTGCTAATGAGTCCCATTAAAAGCTAAAATATTGTTGTTTTGAAAATTTTCCCTTATTATTATAGTTAAACCTTAATTAGAGGCCTAGGCCCATTATAGTTTCTAAAAAAAATAGGCCCAGGCCCACTATAGTTACTATGAATACAATATAGGGAAAATTGTATACAATAGCAAACTATTAATTCAAATTAAATGCTATGAACATAGTTTGATTTAATTGTACCCCATAGCAAACTGTTTCTATTTCGTCTCTCTCCTGGTAAATCTCGCTCGCCACTCTCGTTTTCTTCCTCGCATCTCTTGCTTTTTATACAAATGCAAATGTATAAAATGTGTTTGTGTTTATATAAAGCGAGAGAATTGTATATATACATATATTTTCGTTCCCCTCTCCCAGATCTCGCTCGCCACTCTCCCAGATCTCGCTTGTCAATCTCTCCCTCGCCTCTCTCGCTTATACAAACAGAAATGTATAAATTGTGTTTCTGTTTGTATAAAGCAAGAGAAAATTGTATATATACACATGCAAATACATATATCTTCGTCTTATACACTTATAATTATGCAATACAAATATTCTCCTGCCCAATTCTCTTTTGCCTTTCTCGCTTTATACAAACACAGATTATACAATTGATCTTTTGTATATGTATACCGAAACAGAAACAAATTATATACAACTGCTTTCTTTTGTATATGTATAGCGAAATATACATATTTATGTTTGCTATGGAGCTCAATTATGCAAACTATAACAATAACATACAAATATATGTGTGTGTGTGTGTGTTTGCGTACACGCGCGCGTGCGTGCATAATATTAATATTTAATAATAAACAACAATAATGATTTAGTTCCAATCTTGTTTGCCTTTGTCCTTCTTCTAACATGTAGCTATAAATCGTAATTAAGTAAGATCTGGGAGAGAGAGGAGAGGAGATGGAGGATGAAGGTACTATGAAGGTGAGCAAGATCTGGGAGAGAGAGATAAAAATTTATTTGTATATCTGATTGATAATTGTATGACGAATACAATTGATTTAATAGTAAATACATTCACGTATGCTTGTCTCCTATGTTATATTTTCTATTTATTTATTTTTTATAAAATCCATCACCTGTCGTATCATATATATATAAAAATTATATATACACATTATTTTAATCATAAATGTATTCGACACAAGTTAGATACAATTATGATATAATTGTGATACAATTATAAAACAAATGTGACACAATTTTGATATAACTAGTTTCACACCACGGACATTGAACTTGTATGCTGAATTATTTTATATTTTAAATAATCACATAAGATATGTTGCACATAAGATATGAACACATAAGATATTTGATGCATGTTTTTTTTTATCCATAACAGAAGTTAAACTAAAAAATGAAGTATCCGTAAAACTCACATTTTTAGCAATTTAGTAACTGAGCTTAAAATAATTGGATATAGTGGAAATATTAAAAATTGAACAATCAAATTTACTTAATTTCCTAATTTGTAATTACATTCGTTTTGATCTATAATGTACAAATTAAACATATAATAACTTAATAAGTCAGTATTCCTTTATACACACATGTTAAAAGATGAGGAATTATTACTTCATGTTATCCTTCATTATCATGACTAGGAGTAGGATTGTTCATGGTTATGGTTAAAAAAATCAAATCGAATCGCAATTCGAATCGAACCGATTAAAAAAATCGATATTTGATTTGGTTTGGTTAGGTTTGGTTTTAAATTTTGAAAACTGATACCATTTGGTTTGATTTTGATTTTACTAAAAAACAACCGCAAAAATAACCAAATCGAACCGATAAATTAGATATATAAATTATAATTTATATATAATTCATACATAAAATATAAATATTTTGTTAAATTTTAATTAACTGAAATCTTTAACTTTACCATTTTCTCAAGCCCAACACTTTAGTCCAACTATAACAATCCTAAGTCCAAGTCTATCAAAATTCATTTTAGTCTTTACCTACCCTCTAACCGATAAGTTAGTATTGCTTGATTAAATCGACAATAGTTTTTTGTGGATTGCTCATGTACTAGGTGTTCGTGTCTATCGAGATAAGTGTGTCTTGAATAAAATTATTACTTTCAAACCGAATAAACTAGAAAAATTGAACCAAACCGATAATAACCAAATCGACGTTTATTTTTGTCGTTTGGTTTGGTTGATTTTAGAAATTTAAAAAATTGACTAGATTGGTAATTTTGATTTTAGTCAGTAACTGATCCAAACCGAACCAGGAACATCCCTAACTAGGAGGACTCAATTGATTTCACTTTCATTTTCTTCTCATCTTTAACTCATTCGAGGAATTGACACAGACACACAACTATTATATACAATTGGCAACATATAGCCCAATATTAATTAACAATTAATAGTTTAAAATAAGTTAGCAAGTATTTGCCTAAAAGAAATAAAACCAACTTTTTATAGTTTTTTTCTTTTAATCATATGCAACTAGGGGTGTTCACGGGTCGGTTTATGTAACACCTCGACTTTTAAAAACGTCAAAATTAACTCGTATGTTCGTGGAAAGACAAGGAGGGTGAGTAATAAATTAAAAATTATGTGTTATGTGATATTTATGGTATCTCAAGTTTTGAAATTAGGTAAGTGACAAAATAAAAGTTGGCGAAAGTTACCGTAAATTCCTTTTTAAAGATTTGTCTGAAATTTGAGTCAAATGTCACGGACGTTTTCTCCCAATCTATTAAAAGTTATGGTCCCCGCGAGCTATGAAATCGAAGGTCTACGAGTCTAGTTCCCAACGCATCAAACCGTTCATTCATACGACTTCAGAATAGAGAGATATTCGCATTTTCATGGGACTGCGCAAGCAGGCAAGTGAGGTGGGGCCCTAAGTCGGTGGAATGTTACATATATCTTCTCCTTCGACCTTTTTCACCATTTTTAAGCTAAAAAAAATAGAGAAATAGAGAAACTCATTTCTAGGATCAAGTGAAATATAGATTTTCTCGACTTAAGTCCTTGACGAAAATTGTTCTACACGTTGGGCTCATCATCGTGATATAATTTGTTTTATCGATTGCGTAGCATATAACACTTTAGTGTTGGGACAACAAGGGTTTGGATACATTTGAAGGTTTTGATGCGTATTACGACCTTAAGATCGAGGTAAGACCGTTCTTTCATCGACTCTAGCTTTTATAAGCAACAAATAGCAATTTGCGACTGAAATACATATATTTTATCGTATTGTCATGGTATCTTTTATTTTTGTGTGTTGATTATTGTCCTACCTTGTTGTAGTATCGAGAGAGTATTGAGTAAAAGTCATTGGGCCACGTGAATTTAGCGAAAAAGGTATGTTAAGGCTATTCCCTACTTACGACATGTTTCCTTAAAGCTTAGAAGCAATGTATTTGGGTTGTTATCCTTGATATACTTGTAGCCGTGATTGTTGATTGTTGGCTGCTCGAGTTGATATAATCCTTCCTTGTCGGGATTCTTATTCAGTTAGTAGCGTCCCTATGTTGGACACGACTTAGAGGCTATTTGTATAGATTGCCTATAACTAAATTGCTCGCTTTTAGCGGTTGGATTGTTATTATTGCCGTTGGGGCTATTGTGATTAGCTGCATGAATGTGATCTATGCCTAGAAGGGTTATGTTCTGCCTATAGGGCTATATTGATGCCTAACAGGGCTATGAGTTGCCTACAGGGCTATATTGACGCCTAAGAAGGCTATGTGCTTCCTACAGGGTCATGTTGTTGCCTAAGAGGGCTATGAGTTATCTATAAGCTACATTGATGCCTAAGAGAGCTATGTGCTACTTACGGGGGCTATATTAATGCCTAAGAGGGTTATGTGACTGCCTACGGGGCTAGGGGACTACTGATAGGGGTATATAGGCTGATTGGTACCTTCCGGGCTTATGGGGGCCTGAGTAGGTGGTCTTGTGTGTTGTTTGTACCTGCCGAGCTTATGGGGGCTTGGTTAGGTTGTTGTTTTATTATTTTTGATAAGTTTAGATTTAGGAGCAGGTCAGTACACTTATCTTAGCCTTGATTTATTTATTGGATTATTCCAGTATATCAAGATACCTCATCATAGTTTATTGCCTTTCATACTCTGTACATTATTTTGTACTGACGCCCCATGGCCTTGGGGGTACTGCATTCATGTATGCAGGTCCTAACAGACGACTGAGTAGACCTCCTTAGTAGCAAGATTGACTTTTATCCGGTTGGCTATCCCCTTTCCTCCGGAGCTGCCAGAGTTGGTAGGTTTGTTACCTTTTGTTGTATATATCTTTATGGGTAGGCTGGGGCCCTGTCCCACCAATATTTACTACTCTTAAAGGCTTGCAGACTAGTGTGTGGGGTTTATAGCTACGTTATGGCCATGCTGGCCTATGTTGTTGGTTTGCGGAAGCTTGTGAGTTGTTTGATGTACTGTATTGATATATACCTACTTTTAGTTTTGGTATCGATATCATGGTGGCCTCGACGGCTCAATCAGGACTTCTGTGCTAGTTGACTATTTATTTATATGATCTCGTGGGAGTAGTTGTTTCTTTTATAGATCAGTTGACAGGGGCCTTGCCGGCCAATGGCTTACTTTTAAGCCGAGATATACTTGTTTGATTTATTGATTGCGTGTGACTATCATGCGCTAGTAGCAAATGGTTCAGCAGGGTCGGCTCAGGCCTGAGTTTTGGCATTAGGAATCAGTTGCGCCCTCGAGTTTGGGGCGTAACAAAACTTGGTATCAGAGCAACATCATATCCTAGGGAGTCTGCAAGCCATGTCTAGTAGAGTCTTGTTTATAAATGTGTTGTGCACCACATTTGATAAGCAAGAAGTTGCCGAGCATGTTAGAATGGCTATCCTTCTTTTGCTCACCTCGTGCTATAGAGCGGTGTCTTAAGGGTTGAGGTTTTTGGCTTATGATTGATACTTGTATGTAGATAGCGATGACTGACACTAGACAGACCATAACTAGACAGGGGCTAGATACAACTGCAAGCGAGGGTACCGACAAAGTACCACATATGGAGGTGGCCCATTGTGAGACCTAGGGGGAGACATCTTCTCAGCCCCCTATAGCTTCTCCACAACTTCAGGAGCCTCCGAGGGCTACAAGACTTCCGGCTCCACCAGCAGTACCACCTCTAGTTCCTCCTATTCCATCTGATCAGGATTTCAAGAGTGTAGTATATATGTTAGCACAGTTAGTAGCTGCACAGTGCCAATCAGTTGCGCCAGATATTGCCGGACCTTCTGAAGGGCCCGAAAGTTCAAGAGTTCATGAATTTCTTGCCTTGAATCCTCCACAGTTTACAGGGACAGATCGCAGAGAAGACCCTCAGCACTTTGTTGATCAGCTTCATAGGATCTTCAGAGTCATGCATGCCTCAGCGACTGAGTCAGTTGAGTTAGCATCATTTCGATTGCGTGATGTTGCAGTATTGTGGTATGAAAGTTGGGAGAGATCTAGGGAAAAAGATACATCTCTACCCACTTGGGATAGCTTTACAGAAGCTTTCATAGATCACTATTTGCCTCGAGAGATTAGGGATGGCCGGGTGGACCAGTTTCTGAACCTCCGACAGGGTGGCATGAGTGTCCGAGAGTACGGGCTGAGATTTGATTCATTGGCTAGATATGCACCAGCATTTGTTGATACGATGCATGACAGGGTGCGTAGATTTGTGGGAGGGCTTGACTCAGACTATATCGAGGCTTGTTCTACCGCTGCGCTAAATGATAATATGGATATCTCGCGGATTCAGGCCTTCGCACAGGGCATAGAGGATCGCCGACATCTACAGTATACGAGTGAGAGGGTCGAGAGAGAGAGACAGAAGAGGGCTAGGCCCGCTGGTTCGCAGGGAGATTTTCAGGGTGGTCCCAGACCCCGATATTTTATGAGGCCACCTAGACCTCCACCACAGCAGTTCCAGGGTAGTAGATTTGATCATCAGAACAGTCAAGCTCAGGTGAGGGTTCACGAGCATCAGGATTGCAGCAGCATAGGGGTTCAGGCTAGGCTAGGACATCCCCACCGCGTTGCATTACTTGTGGTAGGATGCATTTCGGGAGGTGCAGACAGGGTTCCACAATTTGTTATTCTTGTGGACAGGAGGGGCATGGGTGGAGAAACTGCCCTACCATAGGTCAGGGTGGTACATGTCAGTCGACCAGGTCAGCAGTAGGTTCCTCCTCATCAGCACAGTCTACAGGGCGTGGACCCCATACTTCAGCATGTAGGGGTAGAGGCGGAGGCGGAGGCAGAGAGGGAGCATCTAGTTCTGGTAGTGGACAAAACCGTAAATATTCATTAACCGGCCAACAAGACTCAGAGTCATCACCAGATGTTGTGACAGGTACATTGATTGTTTGCTCTCATTGTGTTTATGCTTTGATAGATCCTGGATCTACTTTGTCTTATGTTACTCTATTTATTGCGGGGAGGTTATGTATAGTAGCAGAGTCATTAGATCGACCCTTTATTGTATCTACACCAGTTGGTGAGTCTATTATTGCCAGGAGAGTCTATCGAGGTTGCACGGTAGAAATTATCGACAGTCAGACCTCTGTAAACTTGGTAGAATTAGAGATGGTTGATTTTGACGTCATGATGGGTATGGACTGGTTAGCATCTTGTTATGCTAATGTTGAGTGTCGGACAAAGATTGTTAGATTCCACTTTCCAGGAGAGGCATTTCAGGAATAGAAAGGCGATGCAGCAACGCCGAAAGGTAGGTTTATTTCTTATCTTAAAGCAAAGAGGATGATTACCAAGGGTTGTATTTATCATCTTGTTCACGTTCATGCTATAGATGCAGAACCACTGACTCTTCAGTCTATTCCGGTAGTTAATGAGTTTCTAGATGTATTTCCAGACGAACTCCCTAGTATCCCTCCAGAACGGGAAATTGATTTTGCTATCGATATGCTACCAAGTACACAACTCATATCTATCCCTCCTTATATAATGGCTCTTGCTGAGCTAAAGGAGTTGAAGGATCAGCTGAAAGACTTGCTAGATAAATGCTTTATTAGGCCTAGTGCTTCACCATGGGGTGCACCAGTGTTGTTCGTAAGGAAGAAAGATGGCTCACTAAGAATGTGTATCGATTATCGACAACTGAATAAGGCAACTATAAAGAATAAGTATCCCCTTCCGAGGATAGATGACTTGTTTGATCAGTTACAAGGTGCTAAGTGTTTCTTAAAGATTGATTTAAGATCTGGGTACCACCAGATACGAGTTCGGGAGAAAGACGTTCCAAAGACAGCTTTTAGAACTAGATATGGACACTTTGAGTTCTTGGTAATGTCTTTTGGATTAAATAATTCCCCAGCAGTGTTCATGGACCTGATGAATAGTATATTCAGGTCGTATCTAGACTTGTTTGTGATTGTATTTATTGATGATATTTTGGTGTATTCACGTTCAAAAGATGAGCATGCAAATCATCTGCGAGCAGACCTTCAGGTTCTTCGAGATCGAGAACTTTATGCAAAGTTTTCTAAGTGTGAGTTTTGGTTAGACTCTGTAGCTTTCTTAGGCCATATTGTATCAGATGCAGGCATTGCGATTGATACACAAAAGATTGAGGCCGTAAAGACTTGGCCCAGACCCATGACTCCGACTGAGGTTCGTAGTTTCTTAGGGTTAGCTGGGTACTACAGAAGGTTTGTAGAGGGATTTTCTTCAATTTCAGGCCCATTAACGAAGCTGACTTAAAAAGCAACTAAGTTCCATTGGACTGAGGCTTGCGAGCACAATTTCCAAGAGCTGAAGGACAGGTTGACATCAGCAACAGTTCTTGCATTACCAGACGGTTCAGAAGGCTATGTGGTGTATTGTGATGCTTCTAGTATTGGGTTGGGATGTGTTCTAATGCAACATGGTAAGGTTATCGCATATGCTTCAAGGCAGTTGAGGAAGCATGAGAAGAACTATCCGACCCACGATTTAGAGTTGGCTGCAGTTGTGCATGCGTTAATGATCTGGAGACACTATTTGTATGGCGTTCATGTTGACATCTTCACAGATCCTAAGAGCCTTCAATAGATATTTAGACAGAAGGAGTTAAATTTGCTACAGCGTCGATGGCTTGAGTTATTGAAAAACTACGACGTGGATATTTTATATCATCCAGGAAAGGCGAATGTGGTAGTCGATGCCCTTAGTCGAAAATCTATGGGTAGTTTATCCCACTTAGGTGTTGAGAAGCGGGAGCTAGCGCGAGAGCTTCATCAGTTAGCTAGCTTAGGAGTCAGATTGTTAGAGGCAGACGATAGTGAGGTTACAATTCAGGATACAACCGTATCATCTCTAGTTGTAGAAGTAAAATCACGACAACAAGAGGATCCTAGCTTAGAGAAGCTTAGAGTCAAGGCTCAGGATACACAGTCTTTAGCATTTGATATAGCAGAAGATAGAGTTCTCAGATATAGCAGTCGATTGTGTGTTCCTAATGTTACAGGGCTTCCACATCGAATTATGGAAGAGGCACATCATTCTCGTTATTCTATTCACCTTGGTTCGACGAAGATATACCATGATATTAAGGAGATCTATTGGTGGCATGGGATGAAGAAGGACGTTGCTGAATTTGTGGCACAGTGTCCTAAACGCCAACAGGTGAAGGTTGAGCACCAAAAGCCCGTTGGGCTAGTTCAGGAGATAGTCATTCCTTTGTGGAAGTGGGAAGCAATTAATATGGATTTTATTACAGGGTTACCTCAATCGCGTCGCAAGTTTGACTCTATTTGGGTAATTGTTGATAGACTAACAAAATCAACCCACTTTTTACAGTCAGGGCTACTTTTTGGGCCAAAGACTATGCAGGGCTCTATATTAGAGAGATTGTAAGGCTACACGGTGTCCCAGTATCTATTATCTCTGATAGAGGCACACAATTTACCGCCAACTTCTGGAAGTCCTTCCAGAAAGGACTGGGAACACAGGTTAATCTTAGTACTACCTTTCACCCTCAAACAGATAGCCAGGCTGAGCGCACAATTTTGACACTCGAAGATATGTTACGGGTGTGCGCTCTAGACTTCAAGGGGAATTGGGATGACCACTTACCTATTATAAAGTTTGCATACAATAATAGTTATCATTCCAGCATCGGGATGACACCTTATGAGGCTTTGTATGGGAGAAAATGTAGATCCCTCATTGGATGGTTCGAGGTAGGTGAGTCAGGGTTGATTGGACCCAACTTAGTCCAGCAGACAGTGGATAAAGTTAAGTTCATTCGGGAGAGGCTGCTAACAGCTCAAAGCCAACAGAAATCATACTCAGATGTGCGACGAAGGGACTTAGAGTTTTGCATCAATGACTGGGTATTCTTTAAATTTTCGCCTATGATTCATTGGGCCATAACGGATCTTTCGAAGGGTAGGACGAGTGGCTTATGAGTTAGAATTGCCTTCGGGGCTAAAATCTGTTCATCCAGTTTTCCATGTATCGATGCTACGGAAGTGTGTAGGAGACCCTTCTCGGGTTGTCCCAGTTGAGGATGTTCAAATCACAGAGGAGTTGTCCTACGAGGAAACTCCAGTTGCTATATTAGATCGGCAGGTCCATAAATTGAGGACCAAAGAGGTGGCTTCGGTTAAAGTATTGTGGAGGAACAAAAATAGAGAAGAGGTGACCTGGGAAGCTGAGGATGGCATGAGGTCCAAATATCCTCACTTGTTTCATACCCCAGGGTGATGTTTATATTAGGTCAGTAAGGTAAGATACCTATATATATATTATATATATACTATTGCTTATTATTATTATTTTGGTTGTCATTGTATATTTGCTCGCACTGTTGTGGTGGAGCTATAACGCTTAGCTATTTATGTTGTCACATGAGACACCTAGGTTAGAAATTTTACATATCAGGTTCCTGGGTAGTGACATTTACAAAGGATACACTGCCTAAATTTTGGCAGCTCCTAAGGATTGAACAGCGTGACTCAGATTTTTCATTCGAGGACGAATGTTTCTAAGGGGAGAAGGTTGTAACACCTCGACTTTTAAAAACGTCTAAATTAACTCGTATCTTTGTGGAAAGACAAGGAGGGTGAGTAATAAATTAAAAATGATGTGTTATGTGATATTTTAAGTGTTCAAGAGTGTGGTATCTCAAGTTTTGAAGTTAGGTAAGTGGCAAAATAAAAGTTGGCAAAAGTTACCGTAAATTCCTTTTTAAAGATTTGTCTGCAATTTGAGTCAAATGTCTTGGACGTTTTCTCCCAATCTATTAAGATTTATGATTCCCGCGAGCTATGAAATCGAAGGTCTACGAGTCTAGTTTCCAACGCATCAAACCGTTCGTTCATACGACTTCAGAATAGAGAGATATTCACATTTCTGTGGGACTGCGCAAGCAGGCACGTGAGGTGGGGCCCTAATTCGGTGGAATGTTACATATATATTTTCCTTCGACCTTTTTCACCATTTTTAAGCTAAAAAAACAGAGAAATAGAGAAACCCATTTCTAGGATCAAGTGAAATATAGATTTTCTCGACTTAAGTCCTTGACAAAAGTTGTTCTACGTGTTGGGCTCATCATCATGGTATAATTTGTTTTATCGATTGCGTAGCATATCACACTTTAGTGTTGGGACAGCAAGGGTTTGGATATATTTGAAGGTTTTGAAGCGTATTACGACCTTAAGATCGAGGCAAGACCCTACTTTCATCGACTCTACCTTTTATAAGCAGCAAATAGCAATTTGCGATGGAAATACATATATTTTATCATAATGTTATGGTATCTTTTATTTTTGTGTGTTGATTATGGTCCTACCTTGTTGTAGTATCGAGAGAGTATTGAGTAAAAGTCATTGGGCCACGTGAATTTAGCGAAAAAGGTATGTTAAGGTTATTCCCTACTTACGACATGTTTCCTTAAAGCTTAGAAGCAATGTATTTGGATTGTTATCCTTGATATACTTGTAGCGTGATTGTTGATTGTTGGTTGCTCGAGTTGATATAATACTCCCTTGTCGGGATTCTTATTCAGTTAGTAGCGTCCCTATGTTGGACATGACTTAGAGGCTATTTGTATAGGTTGCTTATAACTAAATTGCTCTCTTTTAGCGGTTGGATTTTTATTATTGTCGTTGGGGCTATTGTGGTTAGCTGCATGAATGTGATCTAAGCCTAGAAGGGCTATGTTCTACCTATAGGGCTATATGGATGCCTAACAGGGCTATGAGTTGCCTACAGGGCAATATTGACGCCTAAGAAGGCTATGTGCTTCCTACATGGCCATGTTGTTGCCTAAGAGGGTTATGAGTTGTCTATAAGCTACGTTGATGCCTAAGAGAGCTATGTGCTATCTACGGGGCTATATTAATGCCTAAGAGGGCTATGTGACTGCCTACGGGGCTAGGGGACTACTGATAGGGGTATACAGGCTAATTGGCACCTTCCGGGCTTATGGGGGCCTGAGTAGGTGGTCTTGTGTGCTGTTTGTACCTGCCGAGCTTATGGGGGCTTGGTTAGGTTGTTGTTTTATTATTTTTGATAAGTTTAGATTTAAGAGCAGGTCAGTACACTTATCTTAGCCTTGATTTATTTATTGGATTATTCCAGTATATCAGGATACCTCATCATAGTCTATTGCCTTTCATACTTTGTACATTATTTTGTACTGACGCCCCCATGGCCTTGGGGACGCTGCATTCATGCATGTAGGTCCTGGCAGACGACTGAGTAGATCTCCTCAGCAACAGGATTGACTTTTATCCGATTGGCTAGCTCCTTTCCTCTGGAGCTGCGAGAGTTGGGAGGTTTGTTACCTTTAGTTGTATATATCTTTATGGGTAGGCTGGGCCCCTATCTCACCAATCTTTACTACTCTTAAAGGCTTGCAGACTAGTGTGTGGGGTTTATAGCTATGTTATGGCCATGCTGGCCTATGTTGTTGGTTTGCGGAAGCTTGCGAGTTGTTTGATGTATTGTATTGATATATACCTGCTTTTAGTTTTGGTATAGATATCATGGTGGCCTCAACGGCCCAATCAAGACTTATGTGCTAGTTGACTATTTAGTTATATGATCTCCTGGGAGTAGCTATTTCTTTTATAGATCAGTTGACAGGGGCCTTGCCGGCCGATGGCTTAGTTTTAAGTCGAGATATACTTGTTTGATTTCTTGATTGCGTGTGGCTGTCATGCGCTAGTAGCAAATGGTTCACCAGGGTCGGATCGGGCCTGAGATTTGGCATTAGGAGCCAGTTGCGCCCTCGAGTTTGGGGCGTGACAGTTTGTATAGGTTATTGGTCAAAACCAAAACCAAACCAACTTAATCGGTTTTAAAATTATCAAAACCAAACCAAATGTAGTATATATTTATCGGTTTGGTTGTTATCGATTTTGGTTCAGTTTGGTTTGGTTATTCGATTATTAACCATAGACAAAAATAAAAGAAATAATTCATTCAAAACATGAAAAAAATGACAACAATCCATTTAAAATGAAAATAGTTAGAATGACTGACATTACCTAACTTTCAATAATTGAATTTACTTTGACTAAAGCTTCAAAATTCATTATTTTGGCCTAGAAGAAAGAGAAAGTGATATTTTCAATCTTATAAAGAATTGTCATAGACACACTCATATACATAAAATCAATAAGATAAATATCCTCACTTGGACATTTTTTCCTTCATAAGTAAATTATAAATAAATTTTGATGAAAACACATATAAGAGCTTTAAAATTGTTTATAAAAATAATATATTATCTATGTATACTAATAATATATATGTATATAATTTGTTTGTTCGGTTCGGTTATTTCTTCAATTTTTTCCGAACAAAACCATAACCAACCCATATACTATCGATTTTTAAAAATCTAAAACCGAACCACACCTAACCCAAATAAAAATCGGTTTATTTAATCGGTTTGGTTCAATTTTTCGGTTTGGATCGGTTATTATCCAAACCGTGAACACCCCTATGTGCAACCAACCAACATTAATTAAGGAGATGTGAGATTATTTTTTCTTCCTTGTTTTTAACTCCTATAATTAAGGAAATTAGCTTTTCAATTTATTTAAATTCTCAAACTCAACTTCATTTAACCGTCTACACAAAAAAATATTCATAAAAATAGGTGTGTAAATTTTATTGATCTATACAGTAATTGTAGCATGTGTACATAAATTTTATATTGTATACATAAGAATATTACCATCAATTATACGTATTACTATAATGAATACAAGAATGATATTAATATGATACATATATAAATTAAATTTTATTCATTAATTGTACATGTGATTTTGTTTATGTATACGGTAAATTCACTATGTATACATTAGTTCGTATTCATATGTGTATTCAGTGATTTGTATTCACATAATAAACTTGTATACTTTAATTTAAATTGAAAATTGGAATTCATTGGCATACATTGGGTTGTATTCATCAAAATCAACATTCTGATTTTTTACGAGGATCTTACAAGAATCTTTCTTACCCATGAAATTGAGAACAAAATTTTCAAAAAACTATAACCTGAATTTTCGCCAAAAAAAGTTTTAAAAACTTTAGTTCCACAAATCACGAAATTTCAAAATTAATGGGGCAAGAAATGCTACACAATTATATATTAAAAGAAATTATTGGAGGGATCAATCGATAAACATACAATTATAGCTGACTTGCATAGATAGAGTTAATTAAGGAGAATAAGAGAAAATTTAGAAGAGATGCAAATATACATATGAAAAGGATTTAGAAAGAAAACAAAAAAAAAAGTTGAATAACCTAAATTTTCCCAAAAATAAAATTGAAAAAACTTTAATTCCACAAATCATAAAATTCAACAATTAATTGGACAAGAACAAGATTATATATAAAGATGATTTTTAGAAGTATCCATGAAAAAACATATTGTTATGTAGGGGTGTTCACAGTTTGGATAAAACCGATCCAAACCGAAAAACCAAACCAAACCGATAAAATAAAACCGATTTTATTTGGGTTTGGTTTGGTTTGGCTTTAGATTTTTGAAAACCGATAGTATTTGGTTTGGTAATGATTTTATTTTTTAAAAATCAAAGAAATAACTTAACCGAACCGATGAATTATACACAGATATTTTATTAATATACATACTTAATATATTGTTTTTATAAACAATTTTAAAGATCCTATATATATTTTCATTAAAATTTCTTTATAATTTACTTATTGAAAGCAAAAATGCCCAAGATGAAACATTTATCTTATTGATTTCATGTATATGAATGTCTATGACAATTCTTTGTGGGACTGAAAATGTTATTGTCTCTTCCTTCTAGGCCAATATAGTGAATTTTAAAGCTTTATTGATAGTAAATTTAGTGATCGAAAGTTCAATAATTTAAGTCATTCTAACTATTTTTCGTTTTGAATGGATTGTTGTCACTTTTTTCACATTTTAAATGAATTGTTTCTTTTATTTTTGTGTATGGTTAATAACCGAATAACCGAACCAAACCAAACCGAAACCGATAATCACCAAACCGATAAATGTATATTATATTTGATTTGGTTTGGTTTTGATAAATTTAAAACCGATTAAGTTGGTTTGGTTTTGGTTTTGGTTTTGACCAATAACCGATCCAAACCAACCCGTGAACACCCCTATTGTTATGTCTGATTTTCATAAACATGTTGAATTAAGGAGAAAAATTGAAAATTAGGGAGAGAATCAAATATACGTATGAAAAGAATTCTAGAAAGAGAGAAAGGAGACAAAAAAGAGAAGAACTCTATTTTAAAACGGTTGACAAAATAAAATAAAATAAAAGAGATAAAATAGGAATAATAAAACAATAATTTTTTTCTTTTCAAGAAAAAAAAAGCAGCAATCAAACGTGTGTTTGAGAAAAATAAGGAGAAAAAAATACATTTTTTAAGAAAAAAAAATAACTATTCAATGCCAAATAAATAAAACAAAGTCGTTTTCTTGCTAAAAAAATAAAAATGGGCTATTTATTGCTAATTTAGTCTATAGAATGTTATACTGTGTCATTTTGTCAACTCGTTTTAATTTCCTTTTAGGAGGGCCCAATTAATAGGCATTTTCCCCTGCAAATGTATCCTTGGGCCTTTTAAAGTTTGACATGCATCTTTTACTCATATTAGGGGTGTATAAAATCGAACCGAAAATCAAATCAAATCGCAAATTGAGTTGAATAAAAAAATGGATTAATGGTTTGGTATGACTTGATTTGGTATTTTAAAAAATAAAAACCCGACTATACTTGAGTTGATTTGATTTTAACTAAAAAAAGTCACCCCGAGACCAAACCAACCCGACATTATATACATAATTTTTAAAATTTATTTTATATATAAAATTATTTACTTTGATGTATTTCTGAATATTACTTCTACGTTTTCATAATTTTTATCTTTTAATATATATTTTCAAGATTTTTGAGACTTGGAATTTTAAATGGTCCAATAAAAGTTATATTCCATAGATATAAGTAACTTTAATAAAGCTCAATTCGAAATTAAATCAAAACTAATGCTAACAAAATAAATAAATTAAATACTAAGAATGACAACAATGTTAAATATTTGTTCTTTTACATTGGTTTAGACATTTAAAATACATAATCTAATTTTTTTCTTTGATGTTAAATCATGTAATTAATATTTATTAGACTTATTTTAGCATGATTTAATACTTTTAAATTATGACCATTTACATTATGACTTATCAATTTGCAATATTTATTTATATGATTTAATTATTATTTTTTATTGAATATTTTAGTGTCTTCACTCATTTCATATTTTGTGTTATTTTCTTAAGAAACACCTTAAATAAAGAAATACTTGGAGCACAAGTTAATTATATGTTTGTATGAATATTTTACTGAAAAAATTCAAAAACCTGAAAAACCTCGAGGTTTATTTGTTTGGTTTGATTTTAAAATTAAAAATTTCGACACAAATGATCGGTTTGGTATTTAAAAAACCCGAACCAACCCAAGGTTGAAAAACTCGAAAAAAAACCCGAGTTTTATTAGCTTGGTTTGATTTATATATTTTAAAATTTTACACAAATAGTTTGGTTTGATATTTGATAAACCTGAACCAACTTGGTCATGTACAACCCTAACTCATACGATATGTAACACATTCACATAGTCCAATTTCCTCGCTTACACCTTGTTTGGATGGTGTATTGTATTATTAGTTTAAAAATAATATTTATTTTTTTATTGTTATTTAAATTTTATTAAATCGCATTGTTTAAAATTCATCACCATTGATTTTGTGTGATCACGTCATTACCTTAACATTTTCTTATCATTTTGTATTTACCCTACATTTTCATAGTAGCTCTAGCCTCTACCTAGTACCCTAGCTTTCTAGTAGGTTTATCATTAAATTATAGATATGTGACATTAGAGAACGATAAGATATAGTCAAACACATTAAAATAATACTAAAGTAGGATATATTATAAAACAATACAACATATAATCAAGGATGGCAATGGGGCAGGGCGGGGTGGGTTTAAGGCTATGCGGGGTGGGGTGGGTTTAAGGTTGTGCGGGCGGGTTGAAGTGGATTGTTTTAAAAATTAATGCGGGATGGGACAGGTTGCGGGTATATGTGATTTTATGTGGGTTCAAACATAATTTTAAATCGTTACATGTTATAAGAGTGATAGAGCATTATTTATTAAAATAATTGCTTTAAAGTACTAAAATATTCAAGATAGTAATTGAAAATGACTCAATAAAAAATAATACAATTTCTTACATGTTTCCCAATTGACCTCTAAAAAATAAAATTTTAAGTTACTATCCTACTAAATTAATACAACTTAGTGAAAAAAATGAATTTATTTTCTGAATTTTATTTTTAGTATCAAACTTAACTAGAAAAAGAAAATATTAAAAAAATATGTGGGGCGAATTTATGCAGAGCGGGTCTATGCGAGTCGGGGTGAGGCGGGTTGAAAATGAAAAAAGTTATTATTATGCGGGGTGGAGCGGGGCGAATCGAATTAATTTTTTGTGGGTTAAGCTCAACCCGCCCCACCCCACACTGCCCCATTGTCATCCCTACATATAATTCGAAATTGTCAACATGTAATTCGGAAACTTTTTACCTATGGTATCTATTCCCACAATCAACATTTACATCTACTAAACTACATTGTAATTTTGCTATTAGTGAAGAAACACATTGATTCGCATAACACGTATGTTAGAGTTGCTTCTACGGGAAAGACTATCTGTTTTGATTTTTACAATAAGCAATTTGTTTTTTAAAATAAAAAGGGTATTTTAATAGTTAATAAAATTGATGTTTTAAGTTGGAGATATTTTAGCAATTTAACAATTAAATTAGAGAGTTTATGCTTTGAAAGTAATATATAGAATATATATAGATATAGATAATAGACAGATTGTGATACAATTCTGCAACTTCTTCTTTGACGAGTTTTAAACCTAATATCAACTCTAAACTTAAACAACTCCAAAGGAAATTCTAAATTATTTGGAAGAATAACCAATCCAAACTAATCACAAATTAGTATAACCTGCATATTGAATTCAAAGACTCAAACTTTTTAATGAGAGAATCCTTTGTTGCTGCTGTTGGAAAACTATATGCACAACGGAAGCATATCAAGATCTTACTGCTTATATGAATAATAGATAACTTATAGGTTTATGCTAGAACACATATAATATGCTAGAACACATAAACTTGCTGAAATTTAATTCGATAAATACCTCTTGAAGCGTGAGCAGATACCTTCAAACGAATCCCCAAATTAAACAAACCTTCAAGCGAATCTACAAAATAGACAACTATGGTCTTTTACAGTGATCCCAAGTTCACATCCGAACTCTCTCAATACTTGGGTGGGCAAGTATGAATAAAAAACTAATTATTCTTTTCTTAGGTTAGGAGAATCTCTATTTATAGAGATTTCTTCCCAATCCAAAAAGGAGAAGAAAAACCAGTTTTCTTGAAAAACAAGAAAACTCAGTCCTGACTCCTTTTTTCCCTAAGAAATAGGATTCTAAGTTCTAGTTAAATATGGGCACTGTAGGGACCACATAATTAATTACTGAGGCTTCCTATTATGAAAATAATTCCAAATAATTAATTTGAATTATTCTTACCATAATAAATTACAAATCATTCCACTAAAAATTCGTAATTGCACTCCTCTATTTATATTTCGTAATTCCCCAGTAAACACTTATGTAATTCCCCATGTTAAGATTACAGATACTAATCAATAAATTAAACTATTGACGAATTCAATTTAATGATTAATTTCCTTTAGAGCACTACTTAACTTATTTCATCTGTCGGATTCATAAATCCACTTGCAACGTTTGACACGATGAAAACTTATAAGTTTCTCAAATACGCATATCAATCAATCTCTATAACGAGACATGGATTCCATCAACTAACTTATTATTTCAACAATATATATTATTATCATCCAACTTACCAGGCATATTGACTCATCTCAAAATCTCACCTTTTAATAAATCAAAATGATAATTAATATATACATATCATAATAGTTATATCAGGATTAAGAATATAAGTACATTTAATAGTTTAGAGAATATGTTTTTGTCAGTCAGTCTAAAACAACTATCTCTACTCGGTCCCGTTCGATACATACGAAATGCACTAGCACAAGAAGTTTGAACTATACCGTTCCCATAATCAAGATAAATTACATATAATCTTGTGTTACAATCGTACCGATGGCATGTCCAATTTCCATCCTAGACTGTGAACAAAAAACTTTACACTTATAAGAACCGATGATTTAATCCTCTATGTATAAGCTAAAACTCTACACACTAAATCATCTACTATATAAGTAATTAGACACCATAAACGAATATATGATCTATTAAAATTGAGCAAATATTTATTCTATAATAAATATTATTTCTTAACACATGGTTAATAGTATATATCCCAACAATCTCCCACTTAGACTTTTAACCATCACAATTGTTATAATGTACTATATCTAAATGCATGGTTAATACTATATACCCTAACAATCTCCCACTTAGATATTTAATCTTGAAAATTGTTAGAATACTATGTCTAAACACATGATTAATAGTATATATCCTAACAATCTCCCGCTTAGACTCTTACCTATGCATTTACAACTTTCACAAGCATTCCTTATTTCTTATAAAAAGAAATTTACCAAGTTATTTTCTCATGCAATTTTGTCTAGTAGTGCTTCGTCATAACAAATCAATTTTGTACTTGATCTTGAGAGAGCTTCTCATGAAACCTTCCAAGAGTGTACTTCTTTTCCGGAAATGTATCATAAAAGTTCTCTCAAGCATACAAAAAAAATCAATCTTCACAATGATTCTCCCACTACGACTAAGCACTATTACATAATCACACTTTCATGATCTTGAGTTTTAATATTTTCTTCAAAATCTTTCGATATTGAAATATTAACAACTTTTCATGTAGTGTTCTTTAATTCGCTCAACTTCTCTTCAACTACTTGAGGTAGTAGTTTTCTTATGTCTAGCAACGTTTCTCCCACTACTTAAATGTAATGGAACGTCATTTTTGACATACCCATTAGATGTTTTTTGAGCGTCTGAATTTACAATTGACTTGTTTGTTATTTCTTTGTTCAATATATTCCTGTAAACTAGTTTACTTCTAGGAACATGGTTTACTAAATGATCCTTTCCTAGAAATAAGACAGTTGTGTTAACAATTGCCTTATTTTCTTTAGGACACTATAATAAACCGTCTTTCATTCTTTAGGATATCCAATTAACACACACATTCCATTCTTGATTCCAATTTTCTTATTCTCCCACTCAGCACATGTGCTGGACAATCCTATATCTGAACATGTCACAGATTAGACTTATGTCAAATCCAACTAGTTCTATAGTTGTTCAAGGTACTGATTTGAAAGAAATTGAATACAAAATGTGATATGTAGTTATTAGAACATATCCCAAAAGAAACAAAATAACTAATAAGTCAATAATTAATCTTATCATCTTCATAAGAGTCTACTTCTTTTCTCTTCTACACCAATCTATTGTAGAGTATCTGGTGTAGACAATTGAAATGCAATTATTCTATGAGATAAGTGACTTATGAGCTCTGCAGAGAGGTTTACGTCATTACAATCAGATTGCAGTGACTTTATATATTTTTCATGATGTTATTTTCATGTGTCTTAAATATTTTGAATTTATCAATACATTTAGACATACAAAACATCAAAAATATATCCATATCATGAGTAACCTTCTTGAAAACTCAGAAAACTCAATTTCACCTCTTGCCCAAATGCTCATTTATTACACAAATCAGAATAGATTAATTATAACTTATCACTACCTCTTTTTTTTTCTAAGAGGAAAGGTCTCTTAGTCATTTTTCCTTCTAAACAAAACTCACATGTTGGTAGTGACTTCACTTTCAATGAACCGTTATGTTTATCCATTAACCAACCTCGAAATTCTATTCAGAATAAATGATTTAGACACTAATGTACAGATAAGTTTCATTCAATTTAAAAGATATTTTCCCTTATGAGACAGATTAATATAATTCAATTCATGAGAAATAATACTAATAAAAGAATCACACATCAATATATCACAAGAAATAAAATATTCATCAAACTCAATGATAGGAGAGTTACAAACAAATAGATTAAATACTCATCTCTTATCTAGTTAGAAACTGAAAATAATTCCTTCTAAGATAAGGTACATGTACAATGCATTCTTTGACTTAAGATCTTTATCTCTACCAAAAGAAAAGCTCAAGTAGTACGATGTGGGTGTGTAAAGTCTATTGAGAATATGCGATATAATACTTTAAATAGATCATAATATTTCAAATAATCCTAAATAACAAAATTCAGGGCTCATTTATATATATATATATATATATATATATATATATCCATGCATCTCGAATAGCCAATCGATGGGATTGGAGAACTACCCATACAATACACATGTACAATGACCGATTATTCACTCCATAAACTTATACAGACCTAACTCAGATGGAGAGCCTACTGTTAGTTTAAGTAAAGTGAAAATCCTCTAGTTACATTGATCCAATCATATATTACTCAGTTTAGGAGAGTTAATACAGATTATCAAATCTAAACGATTAAATACATAGTGACTTGTATCAATTTCATCCGATAGGGAGGAAGGTCTAAGCCAACACATAAAATTAATACTTCACTATTATTTAATCAAATATGACCAAAAACTCATATAACGATCCAAAAAAAATTAATTTCTTACTAGGTCGTTCTTATGAATCTACCAAATTTCAGATCAAGCAGAGTTCTTTTATGGAATAGCTAAGAGGAAGCATCGACATTTATTGGAAGTTGCAAGAGCACTTCTTTTTCAATCTCATCTTCCCAAATCCTATTGGGGGGAATCTATTTTGACTGCCACACATCTAATTAATAGGATCCCTTCAAGAGTTCTTCATGGAAAAACTCCATATGAGCTTCTTTTTTCTAAACCCCCAGAGTACAAACTCCTAAAAACTTTTGGATGTCTTTGTTATGCATCCACTTTGAAAGGCAATAGGGACAAATTTGATCATAGGGCTGATGCTTGCACCTTCTTGGGATATCCACAGGGTCAAAAAGGTTATAAGCTTCTTAACATTGACACCAAGAAAGTTTTTGTTTCTAGAAATGTGCAATTTTTTGAGCATATCTTTCCCTTTTCTAAATTAGAGCCTACCTTGCAACCTATCTTTCCTGATTCCAATCATAGTACTTTTGATGATTTTTGTCCTTCACCTACCCTTTCCCCTGTTACACAATCCCCACCCTCAGCTAATCGTCCTACTCTTGTTGTTGATACTCCTATACACCCTGATATCCTTCCTTCATCCCCTCCAGCTGCAAGAAGGTCTACCAGAACAACTAAACAGCCTGCTTATTTAACTGATTTTCTTTGTAATCATGTTTACATCTCTAATGTTTCAGGTGCTTGCTTTACTCAACCTGCACATCCTCCCTCTTTCTCTTTTAGTGTTTTATCCCCTCAGAACCAACACTTACTTGGTTCTATCAGCAATATCTTTGAACCCACTAGTTTCAAACAAGCTTATTCTGATCCTGATTGGAAGTTGGCCATGGATAAAGAACTTGCAGCTTTGGAGGATAATCACACATGGGAGGTGGTCCTTCTACCTCCAGGTAGAAAAGCTCTGCCTTGTAAATGGGTGTTCAAAGTAAAACAACACTCTGATGGAACTCTTGAGAGATACAAAGCTCGGCTTGTCATTAGGGGGGACATACAAAAGGAAGGGATAGACTTCAATGAGACATTTTCTCCCGTTGTGAAGATGACAACAATCAGATGTCTCATTGCAATTGCAGTCAAGAAAAACTGGTCCATTTCCCAATTTGATGTCAACAATGCTTTCCTTCATGGAGACTTTCAAGAAGAAGTCTACATGAAGTTCCCTTCGGGCATGGTTCCCCCCTCATCATGTTTGCAGACTCACTAAGTCCTTGTATGGACTCAAACAAGCTTCTAGGCAGTGGTATGCCAAGCTTGCTGGTGCCTTAAGCTTTAAAGGGTATACGGCCTCTCTTAATGACTATTCTTTGTTCTTTAAGAGATCGGGAAAATTGATTTCTATCATTGCTGTCTATGTTGATGATATTTTGATTACGAGTGATGATCCTAATGAGTCTGCAGTTATAAAAGATTTTCTTCACACTGAATTTAAGATTAAGGATTTAGGGGAGCTTCATTATTTTCTTGGTTTGGAAATTCTTAGAGAATCTCATGGTTGCATTGTTAGTCAACGGAAGTTTGCTTTGGAATTATTACAAGAGTTTGATTCTGATGCCAAGCCTACGGTCTCTTCCCCTCTAGATCCTTTGACTAAATTGACCATTTCTTCAAGCCCTTTACTGGCTGATCCTACTATTTACAGGCGACTTGTAGGAAAGTTGAACTATCTCACCCACACCAGGCCTGATCTATCATTTGCCGTACTTACATTAAGTCAATTTATGCAACACCCTTGTCAGGGTCATTTTGATGCTGCTTTGCGGGTTCTTCGATTCTTGCGATTGGATCCAAGACAAGGCTTGTTCTTTAATTCTTCCTCGTCACTTTCCCTTTTGGCCTTTTGCGATGCCGACTGGGCATCTTGCTGGGATACGAGGAGATCCGTTAGTGGATTTTTCATCAGTTTAGGTGGCTCGCCCATTTCTTGGAAATCCAAGAAACAGACCTCCGTTTCTTTATCCTCAGCCGAATCAGAATATAGATCAATGCGTAAAGTTACTGCAGAACTCACCTGGTTAACTCGCCTTCTTCAAGATTTGTCTATGTCTCCATCCTTGCCGGTACCAGTCCACTCCGACAGCCAAGCCGCAATTCACATTGCCCGCAATCCTGTTTTTCACGAACGAACCAAGCATGTGGAGCTTGATTGTCATTTCGTGCGGCAACAATTTCTCGCCGGCTTGATATCTCTCTCTTTCGTCCCTTCTTCTTCTCAGTTGGCGGATCTGTTCACTAAAGCTCTTGGTGGCCCTTCACATTTTGCGATTCTATCCAAGCTGGGTGTCGTTTCTCTCCCCTCCATCTTGAAGGGGGGTGTTGGGAACAAGAATCAAATATCAGTCCACAGCCATGGTGAGTGTGGATCTTATGCAGAAATTGGAAGACAAAGTGAGAAAACAAATCTTAAACAAGATGACTACTTCTCAGAACACAAACAAGACACATGGCAACATCACAAGAGTGAATCATCTATGTGATATACTAAATCTGGAGCGTCCACGTGGAAATAACAGCTGTAGCTATTCCAAAAATTTCACTTTCATGTCACGTGATGTTGTTATAGTTTGTTAGGAGAGGAGCCTATTATTTCCTGCCAAGTGTAAATATTATTTCATATTCTTTCTTTATTCCTTGTATTGTAGTACAAAATTAGGAGATAGATAATTGTATAAATAGAATTAGTCTTGTACAGGATTGCAAGAAGAAATATACGAAAAAGCTTTCGCCATTTTTTCTTCATGGTATCAAAGCTGTAGATCCACAATTTCAGTTGCTCTTCACCTTCATCTTCATCTGTTTTTTTTTTCATTTGAATCATGGTTAACTCCAATGAAACTACCACCACAGGTAACACCTCTAGTCTGGGAAACACTACTGGTGGTAACACTCTTGACTCCAGCAGCCCTCTTTTTCTCCATCCTTCTGATGGACCAGGGATGTCTCTTATCAATGGGGTTTTTGATGGAAGAGGGTATCAAGGTTGGAGGAGATCCATTTTGATTGCTCTTTCAGCCAAAAATAAATTGGGATTTATCAATGGAGGCTGTTCTGAACCAGCGGCTACAGCATCAGATTTCTCTCTATGGAATAGGTGTAATGACATGGTCACCTCTTGGCTCCTCAATTCTTTGTCCAAAGACATTGCCCATTCTGTGATTTATTCTAGAACTGCCAAAGATCTATGGACAGATCTAGAACAGAGGTTTGGACAATCTAATGGAGCCAAGTTATACCACCTGCAAAAAGAAATGACTGGGTTAATGCAAGGATCCAGTGATATTGCAGGATATTTCACCAAATTGAAGAGGTTATGGGATGAATTAGATTCCCTTAACTCCCATATCTGTTGCAAGTGTGTGTGCAACTGTGAAGGAAAACAAAAAATGAGTAAGTTTGTTGAGGACCAAAGACTCATTCATTTTCTCATGGGTCTGAATGACATATTTGCCCAAGCAAGAGGAAACATACTCAGGTTAAATCCACTTCCAGGGATCAACCAAGCGTATTCCCTCTTGCACCAGGATGAGAATCAGAGGGAGGTCTACATGAACCCTCAATTTCCTCCCACTAATTCTTCTTTCATGACAGGAACCTACTCTTCACAACAGAAAACTGGAAACCAAATGCAGAAGTTTGGTAGTCAAGCTCAATACTCACAGAGATCTGGAAATCAGATCCAAGAAAGACCTGGAAACCAGGTTCAAGGCAAGAAGCTTTCAGGAAACACACCAAGAGGTCATCCACCCCAGAGAGCTGGAACTGTAAGGAGAAAGAAATTTAATCCTAATGTTACCTGCTCTTACTGTCTCAAAGTTGGACATGTAGCAGAGGATTGCCACAGATTGATTGGATATCCAGATGATTTCCATTTCACAAAAGGATTTTCAGCACCTATTAGGGGGAATGCAACTGTCCTAATGAAGAATATGAAACTGAAGAGTTTGATGGAAGCATTTTAGATCAGCTCAGTAAGAGCCAGATTTCTCAGATCAAACAAATATTCAAACAAGGAAATATCAGTGGAGAAGGAAGTACTAGCTCCGGGATCAATGCAAATGCTGTGGCTGGTACAATTACTAAACATCATGGCTCTAGTTTTTCTGTCTATAATTCTAAAGCCTGGATTGTAGATTCAGGAGCGTCTGAACACATGTGTTTTGACTCAACTTCATTTCTAGACCTCATCCCTCTATCTGTTCCAGTAACTATAAACCTGCCTAATTCTTATAAAATTCAAGTCACACACACTGGTAGAGTTCCCATTTTTTCTGATTTTATTCTACAAAATGTTCTTTTTGTTCCCACTTTCAGATATAATCTATTGTCTATTCATAGATTTTGTTGTCAATTTAACTGTTCTCTCTTGTTTAATCCAGAAAGGTGTATCATGCAGGGCCTTTTAATGAGGACGGACCAAGCTTTTGGTGAAGTTAGAGAGGGTCTTTATCTGCTAGAGCCAGTTATTTCTAGTCATAGTAATCTGCCTAAGTGCAATGTAGTTTCTTTACCAAAAGGAAGTATTTCCAAGTCAGTTTCTATTCCTTTCCCTTTTTCTGCTAATGCAAAATCAGATGTAGCCCTTTGGCATGCTAGACTAGGGCATTTGCCATTTTCAGCAATGAGAAACTTCAATTTTATTTCTATTCCTTCCAATTATGATTGTGTGTGTGACATTTGCCTTCTTGCTAGACAAACAAGATTACCCTTTCCTATTAGTCATATTTCTTCTAAAAGATTGTTTGAATTAATTCACATAGATACTTGGGGTCCTTTCAAGGTTCCTACTTATAATGGATATAAGTATTTTCTCACCATTGTTGATGATTTCAGTAGAGGAACTTGGACTTTCTTATTGACTGTGAAAAGTAATGCATTTCCAGTTTTAAAAGATTTTTTGTTAATGGTTGAAAGGCAGTTTGCTCTAAAAGTTCAAAAGATCAGGTCAGATAATGCTTTGGAATTGGGAAAGGGGATATAAGAAGCAGAATTCCTTAAATCTCAAGGAGTTATCCATCAGACTTCTTGCGTTGCTACCCCTCAACAAAATGGAATAGCTGAGAGGAAGCATCGACATTTATTGGAAGTTGCAAGAGCACTTCTTTTTCAATCTCATCTTCCCAAATCCTATTGGGGGGAATCTATTTTGACTGCCACACATCTAATTAATAGGATCCCTTCAAGAGTTCTTCATGGAAAAACTCCATATGAGCTTCTTTTTTCTAAGCCCCCAGAGTACAAACTCCTAAAAACCTTTGGATGTCTTTGTTATGCATCCACTTTGAAAGGCAATAGGGACAAATTTGATCATAGGGCTGATGCTTGCACCTTCTTGGGATATCCACAGGGTCAAAAAGGTTATAAGCTTCTTAACATTGACACCAAGAAAGTTTTTGTTTCTAGAGATGTGCAATTTTTTGAGCATATCTTTCCCTTTTCTAAATTAGAGCCTACCTTGCATTGCAACCTATCTTTCCTGATTCCAATCATAGTACTTTTGATGATTTTTTTCCTTCACCTACCCTTTCCCCTGTTACACAATCCCCACCCTCAGCTAATCGTCCTACTCTTGTTGTTGATACTCCTATACACCCTGATATCCTCCCTTCATCCCCTCCAGCTGCAAGAAGGTCTACCAGAACAACCAAACAGCCTGCTTATTTAGCTGATTTTCTTTGTAATCATGTTTACATCTCTAATGTTTCAGATGCTTGCTTTACTCAACCTGCACATCCTCCCTCTTTCTCTTTTAGTGCTTTATCCCCTCAGAACCAACACTTACTTGGTTCTATCAGCAATATCTCTGAACCCACTAGTTTCAAGCAAGCTTATTCTGATCCTGATTGGAAGTTGGCCATTGATAAAGAACTTGCAGCTTTGGAGGATAATCACACATGGGAGGTGGTCCTTCTACCTCCAGGTAGAAAAGCTCTGCCTTGTAAATGGGTGTTCAAAGTAAAGCAACACTCTGATGGAACTCTTGAGAGATACAAAGCTAGGCTTGTCATTAGGGGGGACATACAAAAGGAAGGGATAGACTTCAATGAGACATTTTCTCCCGTTGTGAAAATGACAACAATCAGATGTCTTATTGCTATTGCAGTCAAGAAAAGCTGGTCCATTTCCCAATTTGATGTCAACAATGCTTTCCTTCATGGAGACCTTCAAGAAGAAGTCTACATGAAGTTCCCTTCGGGCATGGTTCCCCCCAGCCCTCATCATGTTTGCAGACTCACTAAGTCCTTGTATGGACTCAAACAAGCTTCTAGGCAGTGGTATGCCAAGCTTGCTGGTGCCTTAAGCTTTAAAGGGTATACGGCCTCTGTTAATGACTATTCTTTGTTCTTTAAGAGATCGGGGAAATTGATTTCTATCATTGCTGTCTATGTTGATGATATTTTGATTACGGGTGATGATCCTAATGAGTCTGCAGTTATAAAAGATTTTCTTCACACTAAATTTAAGATCAAGGATTTAGGGGAGCTTCATTGTTTTCTTGGTTTGGAAATTCTTAGAGAATCTCATGGTTGCATTGTTAGTCAACGGAAGTTTGCTTTGGAATTATTACAAGAGTTTGATTCTGACGCCAAGCCTACGGTCTCTTCCCCTCTAGATCCTTTGACTAAATTGACCATTTCTTCAGGTCCTTTACTGGTTGATCCTACTATTTACAGGCGACTTGTAGGAAAGTTGAACTATCTCACCCACACCAGGCCCGATCTATCCTTTGCCATACTTACATTAAGTCAATTTATGCAACACCCTTGTCAGGGTCATTTTGTTGCTGCTTTGCGGGTTCTTCGATACTTGCGATTGGATCCAGGACAAGGCTTGTTCTTTAATTCTTCCTCGTCACTTTCCCTTTTGGCCTTTTGCGATGCCGACTGGGCATCTTGCCGGGATACGAGGAGATCCGTTAGTGGATTTTTCATCAGTTTAGGCGGCTCGCCCATTTCTTGGAAATCCAAGAAACAGACCTCTGTTTCTTTATCCTCAGCCGAATCAGAATATAGATCAATGCGTAAAGTTACTGCATTTTTTCAAATTCCAAAATCATGATCAATTTGGTTGAAAATGTTATATGGTCATAATAGAATTTAAAAATTTTCCGTTCAAAAATTCTTATCGCATGACACATCACCATTGTGAAATAGATTCACAAATCAAGAACAAAGAACAAAATTCTAAAAACTATTTACTTTATCTAAAAACTATTTCCCAAAAATCAGCATGTTTATAATTGCATTAAATACAAAAATTCGAAACACACCACATAAATATCCATGCATCTTGAACAATAAATTTTAATAAAAAAATAGCTACTCATACAATATACATATATGGTGTCAGATATTCACTCTAATAAATTTGAAACAAAAGCTAACTCAGATGGAGAGTATATGTTAAATTAATTCAAGTGAATATCATTACCCCTAGATCCTTTGATTCCAATCTTATATTACTCAGATAGGGAGAGTCGATATAGATAATCAAAAACTAGAGATTAAATTTTAATGACTTGTATTAATTTCATCCGATATGGAGGAAGATCTAAGCCAACACATGAACTAATACTTCACTAAAATTTAGTCATGAATGCCACATAGAACAATCTTTATGGCCAATGTATCATAGTCGAGTAATTTTCAAGATAAAAAAATATCTAAAAACATTATCAAAACGACCTCAAATTGCCAAATCACTTCATAACAATGAGTATTTTAATTTGGTCGTTTCTGATGAACCTACCGAATTTCAGATCAATCAGAGTTTAAAATTAATATTTATCTCCAAAGCTATGATCAAATTCAGATTCAAATGATTTGGGGGAAAATAATCAGATCTACATCCTTATCATAATCAATTTATGTTAACTTATCACGTGTAATCATGTACCACATGTAATATAAATAAAACCGATATAAAGGATGTCATTCATACTAAATCACATTTTAATTCCAAAGAACTTGAAAATCATTTTAATGACCTCAAAAAAAATATAACCACATAGCAATGAAAACTTCTTACTAGGCGATTATCAATGAACTTACCAAATTTCAGGTCAATTGGAATCTATAAAGAATCTTTATTTCCAAAGCTATGACCAAATTCAATTTCAAGTGATTTAAGTATCGTTAGGAATTAAAACAACATGACCTACATTCTTATCACATATCATTTTTTGTAGAATCACCATGTGTAATCATGTTCTAGATTTTACAAGAACATAACTCACATAAATAATGATCTTATCATATTCAAATCAAATTTTAATCCGACAAACTATCTAAAATCCATCTAAACAATTTTCAATGAAACCATCAAATTTCAAGTCAATCAGAGATCATAAAAATCATGACCACCTAAACTATGACCTAATTTGAAAAATAATTGTTTTAGGTATAGTTAAAGATTAAAATAACTAGATTCAATTTTCATTCTCTTTTAATAATTATTTCATGAGCACGAGACATACTATACATTGTGTCCTTTCTTTTACTAAGACTCACAACATGACCTCTTTATATCAAAATTGTCCTTTCAATTAATACATCTGAGAATTCAAGATATTACATTTTTCCCTTTTAGATCGGTGAAAACCTTTAATATCTCTTCTCATGAATCAATTAAGTGTTAGTAGTATCTAAAGGTAAATCTCCTTTCGAGTAAATAAACCTTTACTAATATACATTTATCCAAAACAATTTACACATGATACATTGAACATTTTCTAATGACTCAAACAAATAGATCACTTTCGTAAATCTTGTTTATTAATCATAATCCTCAATTCATGCACTAACATATTTCTACATGTATAAATTTTAAGAATTTAATAGTGATTCCAAATAAATAGACCAGATTAACAATACTATTTATTAATCACGAATTCTTAACTTTATCCATTTATAAAAAAGGAACCAAAAACAATGCTCATACAAAAGGAACCGCCACTTCACATCCATGAAGTGCATATAGATTATCTCCCTTTTGTTTTAAAAAGTTTTGACAAAAGTAAAACAAAGTTAAAACAAGGATATCCGAAGTGGTCGCCGCCAATACACGCAACATTACCTTTTAAAAAAAATAAATATAATTCTTGATATTATTTTCTGGCATAATTGCAAGAAAGCCATGTAACCTATTTTGAAACAATACAACATATTGTTCCAAGCCGTATACCAAATAAAAATTTGCAGCTTCTATATATTATAGCCACTATTATTACTTTTTTCTAACTTTGTAGAGGTAATAACCCATCAAGACACAATAATTCTTTTCAATACGCAGTGATAATTTGATATCACAATTACTAATCAACACATTGATTTCAAGCAAACAGATGGTAAAAGACAGTATATCCATGTATACGATCAAACACATACAAATACACATCATGCTATCTAGTTATTAGAGGTAAGTATGGCTTTTGATGCCAATTGTTGGAAAACTATATGCACAACGGAAGCATATCAGGATCTTACTGCTTATATGAATAATAGATAACTTATACGTTTATGCTAGAACACATATAATATGCTAGAACACATAAACTTGCTGAAATTTAATTCGACAAATACCTCTTGAAGCGTGAGCAGATACCTTCAAGTGAATCTCCAAATTAAACAGACCTTCAAGTGAATCTACAAAATAGACAACAACTATGGTCTTCTACAGTGATCTCAAGTTCACATCCGAACTCTCTCAATACTTGGGTGGGCAAGTATGAATAGAAAACTAATCATTCTTTTTCTAGGTTAGGAGAATCTCTATTTTATAGAGATTCCTTCCCAACCAAAAAGGAGAAGAAAAACCAGTTTTCTTGAAAAACAAGAAAACACAGGCCTGACTCATTTTTTCCCTAAGAAATACGATTCTAAGTTCTCGTTAAATATGGGCACTGTAGGGATCACAAAATTAATTACCGAGGCTTCCTATTATGGAAATAATTCCAAATAATTAATTTGAATTATTCTTACCATAATAAATTACAAATCATTCCACTAGAAATTCGTAATTGCATTCCTCTATTTATATTTCGTAATTCCCCATTAAACACCTATGTAATTTCCCATGTTAAGATTACAGATAATGTCACGCCCCGAGCCTACACCCTGGGCGGGACCGGCACCCGGAGACCATTTCTGGCCCCAAGCGAACCCTTGGCCTGGCTTTCTTAACTCAGCGGAAACCTAACTCAACAGAATAACTCAAAGAAATGCAATATTTCAAAACAACTTAACTTATAAAATATGGCCATAAGGCAACCCGAATCTCAAAATAGGATATTTACATATATACATAGATAAGAGACTCAAAACTAGCTGACTAACTGTCTGTCTATGAAGCCTCTAAGAAATACTGAGATGGATGTTGGGACAGACCCCACAATATCCTAATAAGACAAAAACTAAGAACACAAAATAATTAAGTCCTCCGGAATGCAAGGAGGCTCACCACTGACTCTGGAGTGCTCAGCTGGATCAACGACGAGCAGGCTGCTGATCTGGGGTACCTGAATCTGCATCATCAAACGATGCAGGCCAACTGGCATCAGTACATGGAATGTACGAGTATGCGAGCGGGAAAGCCAAAACACAACTTAAGCTTGAAAGGAATTACAGGAGAACACTTACCCCGGCTCTGTACGACTCATGATTAACTGAACTCAATATATAAAGCAATAAGACGCATGCGATATATATATAGCTTGTAAAACAGTATAAACCACTTAGCTTGTTAATGATAAAACAATAACAACTCAACTGTACTTATATAAAAGTAATATAGCTTATGTGGGAGGTTCTTTAACCGACAACCACCACTATGAGCCCTAGTGATGATACAACGCTTTACCTCGCGTTGCCCAAGGACCATCCTATATCTTGCCGTGATATAGGAAGCTAACTTTACTTAGTGGATCCACTAGCTTAATCTTACGTAATCATCTAAAAAGAATGATACGTCAAGTCCCACGTTGGCGCATGGTTCTTATGGAGAGTTGAGTTAAAGTGAACTCGCGTCCCCAATTCGGTGCTCAATACAACTCCCAAAATACTTTGGCTCATAAGTGCTTTAAATACATCTTTCTTTAATTGAGATAAGTACTCAAAACTTAGCCCAAAGGCTCTTTTGGAAAACATGGTTCCTTCCTTACTTAAAAGTAAAAACATTTATAAACTTCTTTGGGAATACTTAGTTTCCCAATAGCTTTTGAGAAAATGTACTCAACTTTAAACTCTTGACTTAACTTGAAACCCAAGACTCTTACTCGACCTGAAACTTGAGACTTTTTCTTTTGCTTCTAACTTCACTTGACTTGGAACTGTCTTTCCTTGAATCGGACTTATGAATTCAAGGTGTTCGATCACATGTTATGGAGGGATTCTAGAACGTTTAGACGTACTTTCGAGTGTCGGAAACAACTATAAATCATAGGTATATTACTTTGGAACTTGCTTGAGAAAGTGAGAAAAGGAATGGGGAAAACTTGGCTGGGACTTCGGATTTCTGGTGACACAGATGGCACCTACGAACTCCATCGACGGACCGTAGATGGACTTACGGTCCGTACTGCAGGTCCGTAGATCGCGTCAGAGACTTCCCCAGAATTCATTTATAAAAAAAAACCAAGTGTTGACCTACGGTCCGGACTTACGGTCCGTAGATCAGGTTACGGACCGTAGGTCGTGACCGTAGATCGATGCCCCAAAAACCCAACTTCTATCCCGATCGACGGTTGACCAGTACAGACCGTCAATCGATCTACGGTCCGTAGGTCACGCCCGTGGATGGTGATCGACAGCCCAGAAATTGTTGCGAATTGATGGTGAATCAACTTTAAAAAGGTCATAACTCTTAGAATCGTAATTCCCACAACATACAATAGGTTTCAACGTAAATATACGACCCAATCATGTCTCACAACGAATAATAACTTCAACAACACCACCAACAACATCAACAACAACTAACAACTTCAACACTTCAACAACAATTTCCAATATTTTCTCAAATCATAGAATAAACTTGGTGTGTGTGGGGGAAAGAATCAACCCACACGAAAAAAACTCACATACCTTGATAGGGACCACCCCCGACGAAAAATCCACAATGATCTCGACTAATCTCCTCTTTCTTCTCTTCTTCTTCTTCTCCTTCTTCTCTTCTTTAATCTCAAGAACCCTAACTCTTTCTCTTTCAAAATGGGACAAAAAAATGATCCAAGGATCAGCCTAATACAACCATATGACCTCAAAAGAAATAATTTGTGAAAGGACCAAAATGCCCTTAAATTTCCGGACGAATTTCCCTTCCAACTGTCCAACTTCTAAAGGGCATAACTCCCTCATACGAACTCGGAATCGAGCAAACTCAGTGGCGTTGGAAAGGTCATTCCACGAGCTTCGCAACCATAACTGGAACCACTCCTAACTCATCCTGAGCTAGGAGTTACGACTACTCAAAGTTGGCCAAAACTCACTGATTTCCACACTTAGCCAAATTTCCAGATTTTTAATTTTTTTCCAAAAATGAATATTTCCAAATTTCAAGTTCCTTCAAAGCCACTTCAAATTGTCGGATTTTACAGATAATAATCTATAAATTAAATTACTGATGAATTCAATTTAATGATTAATTTCCTTTAGAGCACTACTTAACGTATTTCATCTGTCGGATTCATAAATTCACTTGCAAGATTTGACACGATGAAAACTTATAAGTTTCTCAAATAGGCATATCAACCAATCACTATAACGAGACATGGATTCCATCAACTAACTTATTATTTCACCAATATATATTATTATCATCCAAGCTACCAGTCATATTGACCCATCTCAGAATCTCACTGTAGACATTGAAATTTTGTGGGACTCTACAAGACGTGTTCAATTCGAATTGGGACTCTAGAAGGTGTTCAGTTTCAATTAGAATTCTTGGAGGCTACTCAACTCTAAACCATAGTTCATGTCTATATAAAGGGTACTAAATTCCCTTAACAGGCATCTCGAATATTCTACAAATTGATGGAATATTCATATAGAGGTCAAAACTAAATCATCCTAGTTCGAGTATATCCGATATATGTTTACTACGGAAAGTTTAAAGCGAAACCTACTTATCCAGATGCAAACCCTTACTTACAAGACACACAAGTTTTTCATGCATATGTTTTAACTATAGCCAATTCCCATTTATGTGGGGGGTTGTTGGGTTTAGCAAGGTGTGAATGGGACATAAAAAAGAGAAAATGGAAAGAGGAAGAACCAATGAAAGTGGGGGAACCAATTTTGGAGGGAAAATGAAAAGTCATTTTTACCATATTGGTAGAAAAAAGGAAATTGTTGTCCTTATGTTAGAAAACACTTCATTTAGTTCTTAAAGGGTTAAGAAGAAGGTGTCCCCTCGCGCCATCGTCGTCGCTCACTCGGCTTCGGCTTCGAATTTGGATTTGGCAAATGATGTGATTGATTGATAATATTTTTGGACAAAATTTATTTAATCAATCTTGTTAATTCATTTCTTTTCTCTTATAAATTAATTCAGAATGTTAGTTAAAGAACAGAATTAATTTGGCGCAACAGAATTTATTTGAAATTCATATGCAACGGTAATAACGTTCTGAAGGGACTTGTTCCTTCCGAAAAGTCGTTATTTTTCCCAAAAGACACAACGTTCTGGAAAAAATGGGTATGAACAGAATTATCTGAACAGACGCATTCCTTGTTGTAAATGGCTATAAATAGAGATGTTTTTTCCGGTTTTCAACATTGAAAAAATTTTCCTCTCTGTATACATTTTCTTACATAAACAAAATTGTCGATCAACTGAGTTTGTGTGTGCTCTTGTTGTTGTTCTTGCGTTCGCTGAAATTATTGAAGTTTGAGGTACCGCTACTTCTTTAACAGGTTAATCCGTTTTATCTTGGGAGGAATTAATCTGCAACCTCAGGTACAGTGAGGGGATTAAATTTCTTAAGGAAACACAGTGGTTTCTGTGGACTCAGATTAAAATCATTTTGTCTATTTCATCTACTTTCTGTTTCTATATTTTTGATTAATCTGAATACATGAGATAACAACTGTTCCTATTAAAATAATCACCAAAGGAACTACATTAACTGATAAGGATTGTTATATGGTGGATTTAGACAACAATGTTCAAATTTCTATGACAATTCTACTTTCAATAGTTCTCAATGATAAACACAATATAATGAAATATTAGGAGTGTTAGAACTATAAGTGCATTTGACAGGCTTAAAATTATTAAAATACATACCAATGTCTCCTTCATTAGCCTTCAAGAACCTTTTGTCAATACTAATCAGATAAATCATTATATGAGAATACTATACATGCAAGGTTTTTATGCTAATGTCCATAACAAGATTTGGCTTTTCTGGAAAAAGGAATTTAATAGTACTATTCTTCATGACACCCCCCTCAACATGTTACTGATAACACTCAACTACACTTCATCCGATTCTAAGTGTAGGCGGTCGCTAATAAGTATAAACTCAACTAAGAGTTGGGGTCGATCCCACGAGAAGTCATACGATAAAGAATTCAATTACGAAGTGAAATAGTGTTCTAATCGTTTGTAGATGTAGACGTTTTTGAAACAATAAAATAAATGACAATGGGTTGACAGATAATGTCAAATGGGGGGATTTGAGTGAACAGTTAACAACTACGAACAACCGAGTGAAAACAAGTAGAGGGTAGTTCTTGGGAGTGTGATCAATTGAATGTCAATTTCGCAAAATGGGTGATTATTACTTACTAAAAGTCGTTGAATCTTAGTGGGTAGGCCAGGATTTAGGTGCAATATCCATTTTTCAATCAACTATCACGAATCAAGCGAGTTCTAATCTCGATCCTCGACAAGCATAAGACATATAAACAACCTAATACCTCAATCAATCTATTTTTTCAAGCTAGATTATTGGGATTGAATTTAGACCCACTTTCTCAAGCTAAGTCTACAATAACCCAATCACTACAATCATCAACTAATAGTTTTAACTCTAATACTTCTTTCTCAAGCAATAGCTTAGAATGTTAAACTAGAATTGCATTTGTAACTACAATTCATCAATTAAAACTCAACTATTAATTGAACCCACTTCAAATCAACAAAAAAATCAATAAATACTATCACTCATAAGTTAATTGAAACATTCAATTACATAATCACACCACCAAGAATGGGGGTTTTAGCCAAACATCATAAAGAGCAAGAAATTGTTACCAACAATGATTTCCATCAGATTGGGAAACAATCCACAAGTCTCCAAATTCTCCAATTAAAGCTCAAAATCAAAACCAACCCTAAATCTCTATTCAAAAAGTGTAAAAAATAATGTTTAGAATGTTGAGGATCAAAAACCCAGAACTGGACAATGTGGGAACTCTTTTTCTTCTTTTAAAATTTACATTTATACGTTCTTAGAATTTCAGCTTTGGAGTCATTCGGCGAAATAAGTCGGACTTCGCCGACTTGATCGGCGACGCGCTGAATTCTCCTTTACATCGCCTTCTTGGCTTAGCCTTTCACCAGTTCTCTTCTGTGACTTTAGGCAATCAAAATTATCATCGTCGATCCATTCGACGCTTCGCCGAAACACCAATCTTTTCGCCAAGTTGGTCTTATCCATGGGCTGGCATCTTGGAACTTTTGGCGAGCTGAAGGTCCACTTGGCGACTCAGCGAGTGGCTTTGGCGAGTACTAGCCTTGTTTTTCTTCAGCTTTTTCGCTCTTTTTTGCCCGATAATGTCCTTGCCTTGCTCTTTTGCCTTCCTTGCTGCAAATAGCATTTTAACCATCAGTTTAGAGCATAACATAGGCATTGAGGACACTAAAACTTTGAATATTATGCCCTAAATGAGTCGAAATAATCCACGAGTCATCAGTTATTTGTTATGATAATTATGCTAACTTGGGAACCAACTTCCACTTGTATTTGGTTTATACTAAATGCAGTACAATATTGAGAAGAACTCTTTGGGAGGATCTTATATCTCAAGAGAGTATTCTAAAGCATAAAACCAGAGAATCCATGTGTTATCCCTATGTTGAATAAGGTGCCTCATTCAAGCTATTTACAAGGCTTTCACTATGAAATAGTGATGGACATTAAGGACTAAAAATTCATTACGGAGTAAGTTTTTTACGGCCAAATATTGTTTAAGAATCCACCATTTTATTAAGAGATGGTACTCAGAAGATTCTCACTACTCTTGAAATGTCATGTGCAAAGTCAAAAGCAATGTGTATCAATATATCCTTTGGAAGATTGGTAGAGGAGATGCGTTAATGTGAAGATAACTGGATATGATTTGGATCTCTCTGGCAATTTTTACCTGATGTCAAGAAACCTAGAGAGCATAAAATATTAGAATTATAGCCAATGGCAATGGGAAGGATGGGACATCTTCCTACCTTCCCAAGTGGTAGATTACATCCATGATATTCAACTAAACTTTAACTTGTCAATGGATGAGAAACATGTATATATGGACTCCAGAACAAAATGAAAAATTTACAGTGTCCTTAGCTTGATATATCACAAGGCAAAAGAAGACTAGAAATTGGTTTGATGCTAAGACCTGACATAAAAAATGATGAATTTTATTTTGTGGGGAGTACTAAGAGACAAAATTTCTACAGAAGGTAGACTCTCAAAAATGGAAATAGTTAAGATGTTGTTGCAGAACACCTCAAGATAGAGGAGGATGTTGACCATTTTACTTGCTAATAAGAAGATTTGGTCAACCTTGTATGGCTCAGTGAGCATTTCCTTCTCTAATATTTCTTTCAGACTTTTGATCAAATTTTAATGGATATGAAAATTCAATAGATCGACCAGTCTTTGATATGCTCATAAAATGTCTACCATCAATTACTATGTATGTGGGAACTCTGAAAGACCAAATGTGAAGCTAAATATGAAAAGGAGTTCTACAATATTATTTCTAGCATGGATTTTAAAACGTCATGAGTTTAAATTGATTAAAGCCAATTTAGATTGAGAATCTCTATTGCTAATTGTCTGATGAGAAGTAAAATCAACACCGTACCAAATGTCTAGTACTCTTTGAACCTTGGACAAGGAACCAACAACTAAGTTGAGGCAAACACTATGTTGTATAGAGTTAAATGATGTATAAGAAATGTACATGAGTACTTATTTTAGTAGAAAGTGATTCCAAATTGCTGATGGATTGTGTGAATGACATGAGCTTTACCCCCTGGAGAATACATGAGTATGAAGTGATCAGGAGCTTAAGGATCACATGGAAATTCTTGGTTACATATTAAATCACTGCTATGGAGAAGCAAATAAGGTTGCTGATCTATTAGCCTGGCAATATCATTTATGAAGATTTTGCTAAGCTAGCTACTTATCGAAGTGAAGGGTATAATGACCCTGGACAGATGCGGATGACAAATTTCAGAACCTGATAAAAGAAGAAGAAGAAATAATTAATCTAGGATCCCTCGTAAAGGACCATTTGTATGTATTGTCATTAATTAATCGTAAGCCATCTTTTGCATTAACTTTATCTCAATTACGATATTTTGATATCCTCATATTTGACCAAGGAGTAATTCACTGCTTGTAACCTCCCTCATATCATCCTATAATTTTTTGTTGGAAGATGAATAAAATGTAAGTTTTTGAAAAAAAAAAAGTTATAACGTGAATTTTTTTTGGATAATACATGGGGTATATTTAGGCCCATTTGTTTGTAGGTAATAAAGGTCTGAATAATCATTCAGATCCAGCCACTTAAGTGCGTTTGATTTTGAATCTTTAATAATTTAGATTCAGCTCATTAAATCTTTTTGTTTCTTACTTTCAAAAATAGTCTCTTAATGGATCTGAAAAGATCTGAACGAATCAAATTTTTAGGAGAGTCTTAACAACATTGAGACTTATTTAATATGCTTTAAAATAATAACTTGTTGCTTCTCTCTCTCTCTTTGTGCGACTTCCCTCTCTCTACACATGTTTTCTTCCTCTCTTTTCTTAGCCATACACCATTTTCCCCTCTTGAATTGATAAATTTTCATTGTCTTTACAAGTATTTTTTATATTTATAAGTTTTTTTTGGTGTATTAATGTTTGTCAAGAACTCTTATTGCAATAATATTTTTGAGTATATTGATGTTTATCAAGAACTCAAGGATTCTGCGTAAAAAAAATATTAGTCATGATTAAAACAACTATGTATACATATTTGAGGTCTCTTATTAAAATTTTATTTAAGCCCACTAATTTTATTAAAACTCTTTGATCATCAAACCCGCTTGTGAAATTGCACTAAATATATTATTAGTGTTGAACTATGTATATACTTGAGGTTTTTTATTTAAAATTTTATTTTAAGTCACTAATTTTATTGAGACTCTTGTTGTTCATCATGTATTCCTAAAATATTTAGAAAAAAACTTTGAAGAACTTGATAAGAAACAACAAAGTTTAAAGTATTTTCAAAACTAGAAAATTAAAAACAGTAGAGAAAATAGAATCAGAAACAGATTAGAAATGCAATATACAAAATATTTTTTCTCAAAAAAGAAAATTGAGCTCACTAAATGCACAGTGTTCCCTTAAGAAAATTATTCCCTTCAAGTACCCGAGGTTAATGGAATATATCCTCCCAGGATAGAACGATCTTACTTACCGGTGTATCTGTACCTATAACCATGATGTCAACGAACCACTCAACGACAGTAAAGTACGGTTAGAATACTAGATTTAGTAGTAGTAGAAGAAGAAGTCCAGAAAATTGGTTGTTTTAAAATGAGAGGAAATCCCCTCTATTTATAGACAATAAATGGTAGTGTGAACAGATGCTTATTGTGCCTTATCGAAAAGGTGACAACCCTTTGGAAAGTTACAACCCTTCGAAAAGGTCACACCTTTCATAAATATCACAAATTTTCATAAGAGTCACAACTCTTCATAAAAGTCGCAACTTTTCATTAAAGTCACAACTCTTCATATTTCATTCACACCTTCAACTCTTTCATGGTTGGAGACCAAGTTATAGTTATCCCCGTGTTGGTGTATCTTCTATATCTATTACTATAGATATAGATATAATTATGGAGTTGAAGATCTAGTTGGTGACAAAAATGATTGATGTCCTAGTAATTCTCCATTTCAATCTTCTGTTTTGACGGATTTTTTTTTTAATCATCTCAATTGAAAATTGATGAAAACATAAGTACTACTTTAGAGGTATTGATTAAAATAGTGCATCACCTTAATATGAAGAATATAAGAAAAAGACTTAATGACCAAAAGTCCCCCCAACCTATAGCCGGATTTCCAACTACACACTCATTCTTTACGAGGGTCCTATTACCCCCTGAACATTTTAAAAGTAGAATATATAGCCACTTAAAAACTCACCCCCAGATTCGTATTAAGTGGTGAAGGACACGCGCCCACCACATAATATATATATTTTTAATGTATAAAAATCAATTATTTTGTTTTCTTTATCTCCAGACATGGCATCAGCCATCTGCCGGAGTCTTCTCTATCGGAGTTGCTTATTTTATTTCACTAACTCGTTTAATGTAGCTATGATTTAATTTTCTCCCATAGACCAAAATTTTTCATCAATTTTCATCTAAATTTCTCTCAATTCAATCTTCGAAAACCCCTAATTTTTTTCAATAATCGCCTAATTACCCTTCAAAATCTCCATTTCTACATCATTTCATGCTTTTTCTCTCGAGATTGATGAAATTCCACTCAAAATCATTATCAATTCAATGCTCCAAAAAGTTGGTCAATATTGGGATTAAATTTTTAGATGCAGTTAGTTTAGTTTAGTTGGGTAGAAATTTTTAAAATGAAGATTTTGTAAGATTTTTGTACTATTCGATGTTTATTGTAGATTCGATAGCCAAACCTTTATCAGATCTGAAAAAGGAAGGTAGATGTGATACCTAACTATTTAAATTTTTTGTTAATGTTTGAATCTGCATCTCCTATTTTAAAAATCTTGAAGCTACAAAGGAAGTGGCAGTGGTGGTTCACAACGAAATTGATGGTTGATGGGTTTGTTCTCACATAGTGGAGTAACAATAATTATTTTCGATTAATTTTTAATTGAGCTAATGTGAGACGTATGTGATTTGAAGGTAAGAGGGGGCTTAATGATGGAAGGCCGATGAGGACGGAGACTTGGTGATGGATGAGTGAAGTTCACATGGTGGATCGTAGGTGTTGCCGACGCACTACCCATGTTGTTGTTGGTGTTTCTTCTTCGTTATAAAGAGAAAGAAGAAAATGAATGTTAAAAGTATAAAAATAAAATAAAAGGAAACCTCAAAAGTAGAAAATTAATAATGAAATAAAAAAAAACCTGTAGAGTTAAAATTTTATTATTTGTTTTTGCTCTCACTCTCTCAAAGAGAGTGAACTATACATTTTTTGTCATCTCAGCACATAGGAAGCAAATAACTCAATTTTAAAATAGTCTAAGGGGTACTAGAATCACCGTGAAATACGAGTGTCTAGTTGGAAATACGATTATAGATTGGGGAGACTTTTGACCATTTTCTCTAAGAGAAAACTAGATGAACTTGGATAAAAAGAACCATTATCACAAGTTAAAAAATTGAATCAAAATAAATAAAATAGCAATTCTTCTAGTTGTCAAAGAAAGCTCTATAGCCAACATATAACTAGGCTAGTTTTCAATAACTGATCAATACTTTGGAGTTTGGTGTTTGGTTCAAAATTTGAAATTTTATTTAGGCCAAATTAATCGGTGGCCCTCTAAAGTTGGCACCAAGTTTCACTTAGACACCTCAATTGGGCAATGTTCATTTTAGACCCCTTATGTACAGTCCCGCTATGCCATTTTGACACTTTTTTGACAATAAGCAAAAAGCTGAAGGAGAGTGTAATACACTTGTTGCTGATGTGACAAACAACCAATTAAATGATTACATGTGTAATTTTAAGTTTAAAATTATTTTAAAATCCATTTAGTAAATAAAATAAAAATATTATTCTAAAAAAAAACAATTTAATCCCCCCCCCCCTTCCTCCTCGAAGGTAGTTGTCTTCTCTACTACACCTAACAATTTTTTATTTTTTTTATCAACATTTTAAATTGTTTCGGATCTCTTTTTTTTTGCTTTCTTTTTAGTGTTGTTTTGTGGGAAGAAAAGAGGGAGAGGAAGAAAGAAAGAGAATAATATGAAACAAGAGTGCTGGTATCCATTTTTAGGTAAAAAAAAAGGTGGAGAGAGGTGATTGTAGATTTAGAAAAGTAATACAATGAAGAAGAAGAAAAATGACTTGAAAACGGATTTGAATAAAAAATTCGACCTCCATTGAAGGAGTTTAAGCTTTAAAAATGGTGTGAGGTGATAGTTTGAAAAATGGAGAAGAAGAAAAGAAAATAAAATAAAAAATATCTAAATTGAATCTTTTACGCTCTATTGTTGAGTGTATCACATTCACTTTAACATGTCAGCAAAAAGTGTCAAAATGACACAACAAGATCCTACATGATGTGTCTAAAATGAACATCTCCCAGAGGTGTCTAAGTAAAACTTAATATCAATTTTAGGAGACCATCGGTGGATTTGGCCTTTTATTTATTAGGGAAACATATTTTAAAAAGTGAAAAAGTATCTTTATTGCCTCTTCTTTGAGGATAAGAATGTTTTAAAAAGGTAGAATCACATCAATGTAAGGCTGGTTTGCTTAATCATAACATAATGTGAATATGGGATAACTCTAATCAATGCATGACTTGTTGAAGAAGAAAAATAAAATATTTCTTTTTAGAAATCAATCAACTTTTTCTTCTATCATTTTGGTTAGGTGTTGATTATATTAACTTGGGCTGGTACCAGAAATGGACCCCATTTTCTACTGTATTTGATGGGCTTAGCATTTCATTTGATGTAAAGTTCACATGTCAAATATTCTCCAAACAAAATCCCTAAATTGATACGAATGAGTTTTATTCAAACTTGGAGGCATCTAATTCATACAACTCTCCATCACCCTTTACTTTCTTTCTTTTTTTCATTTGTGTGGTTGGTATTAATGAAAAATAAATCATTTTCGAAAATTATTTTTTAGTGTTTCGTAGGTAAGTAAAAATCAATAAAGCACAAGATAGCAAAGTATTTTAAGCGGATTAAGGGTGGGATGTGTGGATCGACTGGGGGGTTCAGGGGTGGAATTGTCAAGGGATGAGCGTTGGAATGTTGAGTTGGGAAAGAGATAATGAGATATTTGTGAAACCTTTTTTTTTTAATTTGTATTTGGAAAATCATTTCTTTATTTTAAGGAACTAATTTTCTTACTAAAATTATTTCAAAATATTTTGACCAACCAAACATATAACAATTATAAAAGGGAAATATTTTCCTCCCTACCTAATACCTGGGTGTGCAAGTAATCAATTAAGTCTCCATGTTTTCAAATTGTTAGATATACACCCAAACATGAAATTCAAAAAAAGTAGGAAGATGTACAACCTGTATTAGTTAGCTCAAATCCCAGAAAAAAGTAATTAAATTATATGACTTTGATTTTATTAATTGTACGTACAGTTTCTTGTATAGATTGGCTATATTCATTTTAGGTCCAACTATATATTAATGTGATCATATTCAGCATGAGAGATTGAGAGTAGTAGTTTCCCTCCCTAATCATTACACTAAAAATATCATAATTTAATTGCCACTAAAAAATCATTTATCATTCTTTATAAATATTTCTAAAGCATATAGTGACATTGAATCCAACGGTAATTAAATTAATACTGACAATAATTTTAATACTTTTTATTACTCTATATTTATTATCACTAAAAGTTATTTTTATCGTAGACTAATATTTGTAAAGTTTTGGAGAACAAAATATTTTCAAATAAAACTAGTTATATGTTATAACTCATATCTTAAAAACATCCTACTCCATTTTGGGGCATGACAATCTTGATAATATTGTATGTTAATAAAAATTATAATTGACAATAATTAAATTATTTTACGATAAACTTATAAAAACTAAATAACTTATATAAGGTGTGTGAATGGCATACGCAAGATTGGGGATGGACAACCAAGGAGTTCCATTAGTGACTGGTAGATTGGCTCAGGCCAGCTTTTATCTGGAATATTCAAAAAATTCATTCAATTCCAGATGGGTTCATTTCACCTGGTATTTTATGGTCTAAAACCCTACCCTATTCTCGAACCCTCTGCCGAGCTCTACCCTGCCCGCATTTCCTTGTGTTTTGAAGAGGAAAAAAAAATCTCTCTACCTGCCTTTTTTTCCACATACTAAAGGCCCCTCTCTTTTTCCTTATCGCCTTAGCGCAGACAGGAAAATCAGCATTTCAAAAACAATTAATAGAAGAAAGTTTAGATAATTTAGTTTTATTTTATGATGATTAAAAAGGTATTAGTATCACTATTTTTAATCCCTTTTTTTTTTGTTAAATTTTTAATCCCTTTTTTTTTGTTAAATTTTTAATCCCTTTTTTTTTTGTTAAATTTTTAATCCCTTTAATAGTACAATAGAATATTTTATTACATCAATTAGATACGGTAGTTCATTCATAACAAAAAAAAAATTGTTTTCTCACTATTTACACTGTGATTTTCCAAGTAAGGAAATTTAATTAAACCTCTTGCCTCTCTTTAATTCTGCCCTACTTATGACATTAAAAAATGTAATATAATTTATTTTTAATAAAATAAAACAAAACAAGGCAAATTATAACACCGATTTTGTTATATTTGTTTGAAAGGAGTTTACAAAATAGGCGTTTGGCCATACGATATCATATTATGATATGGTATCGTGAGATGAAATCAGCGTTTGGATATGCAATTTTACGCTGATTCCATCTCATGATTTCATATCATGAGATGTGATTTCCATATTCTCCAAAAACCATGATATGAAATTATATGGTAATTCCATATCATGATTTGAGATATTTTAATATAAAAATTGATCCACGAGTTTATATTTTGTTAAAACAACCTCACATTTATATTTACTAACCATTTATTTCATAAGTAAATAAAATTTATAATCACATCATTACTTTTTAAAATTTATTATTCTCACCGACATATAGTCACTTTAACTCACACCAACCAATTGTTAAAGTGATGAAATATTTATGGTCTATGAGCATGAAAATATAGTTGCGGATGATATTGACCAACACATGACTCAAAGTAACAATGTTGGTTCGTCTTCTCGGTCACATGATCGAGAAATGCAAGTTCAACGTGAGGAAATTATCCGTACTATGTGAGAGAATTATATTAAAGACTAGTACACTACAATTTATGTTCAATTTTTTTTTTATTAAATTAAAGATAGATGAAACAATTACTTAAGTGGAGAACAAATAGCTTTGTAATAATTTATTATGCGATTTTATAATGTTTTGTTTATTTGATAAGATTGAATAAACAATTGAGGCTATTTTAATAGTTTTACAACTTATGAGATTTTTATGTTTATGAGAAAATATACAACACAAAAATTCTATATCGCATGTCCAAACAAAACTTCAATTTCATCTCATAATTCCATATCATGATATCATATCATGATTCCATATCGCATGCTCAGGGCCCGTCTAAAATTTACTACAATTAGATCCAAACATGGATTAATCAGATGAATTGACTTTTGAAACTTAGTTAACTTGGAAGGTAATTAGTTGTTGAAAAGGACTAATACTTAATTAACAAAAGGTGAAGGGGTTGAAATGACATACATAAATTTTCAAAAAGATATTCCTACCATCTCATTCTCCAAAGCCAAGAAAAATACCCTGTGGTCACATTACAAATGATGACATAAAGTGAAAGAATAGTCTTGGGGTGTGTGATGGAAATTCCAAATTGCCTTTGATAAAAGCAAAACCTTGATAGAGAAAGAATGATAAAAATATTGATTCTAATTATATTATAATTAATAATAAAATTGAGGGATTTGTAAACTAGTCATCAGCAAATGTAGACTAGAGAATATTCAGCTTTTCCAAAGAGACAAAAATACCATTGGGCTTTGGGTTCCTCAAGTTGAGTAAATTTATGCATAACTAAAATAATTTTAAAATATTGTTTTTATGTTAATATAATATTTGGTTTTACAGTTGTGACACCATGCTGTGCAGTAATATGGTTTGTTGGAAGTGATTTGTCCGAATAATTACTTGTGACCTTCACATGTTTCGTTAAGATAAAAAGGAATAGGTTTCACCGTTAAAAGATGTGATGCAGTTAATGAAAAATTTCTTTCTTAATCAAATATTTTTAAAAAAAATCCTAGATAAGGAGCATTTTTTTAAAATGGGCCCTATGTGGTTTAAATTCAAAATAATCGAATTTTAATGTGGATATCAATCATCAAATTAAAAAAAAATAAAAAATCAAAAGAGTAGGTCCCAAACATCCACTGTACCTACTAATTTTTTACATGAATTAAGTAATGTTAATTAGGTGAACCAAATTCAATCATGTTCTTCATTATTTGACTTTATCTTCTGATGAAAGTGATACTCCATAGCAGGGGCGGAGCTAGATAGACGTTCATGGGTTCAGATGAATCCAATATCTTTTCCATAGATATTATAGTTGTACTAGAAAATTAAGTAATAAGTTGTGAACCCCTAACAAAACTGATTGACAACTCAATGGTAAGAAAGGGGAAGGGAATTTAGAACCCCCAAACTCCTAATACTGATTCCACCTCTGCTGGGTCCGTAGAAATATTTCTTTTCTTTTTCTCTTTACCCATAGAATTTATAAGTTAGGAAAGTTAGATTTGTTCAAAATTTCTGTTTTGTTTTGCTATTTGCATGAAAGAAATATAAGATTTTCTTTTTGGGTTTCGGTTATTTTCCTTCTTTGTTTTTCTTTTTCACATAAAAATTCCAAAACCAACATGAAGAAAATGATTTCTTCAATTTCAAGCCCTAATCTAATGGCCACTGATCAGCCATCTCCTGTGACTGGCCAACTTCTTTTGTCATCATCCTCTCCTCAATACATTGATCCCAACAATAAAGGGTCTGTTTGGAAAGTTATCTGATAACTGGAATTGGTGTAATTACTATAGGGTAGAATTACAAGTCTAATAATTACACAATCTAGTAATTGCACTGACCTATTTGGTTGTCACTGTATAATTACATTGTAATTACACATGTCATGTTTGGATGTCACTGTGTAATTACACATTTTGTTTGGATGCACAATTGCAATCATAATATTATATTAAATTTTATAAGAATTAATAATTTCAAATTATACTAGACAAATAAGAAACTATATAAATGGTCTTAAATTAAATATTTAAGATATATATTATTTTTAAAAATATATTAATTAATAAACATATGTTCTTAACTAATATTATGAAAAAAATAATTGATTTATATTTTTTCAAATTAATATTTTCAATTGAATTGATCATAAAAACTAAAAGTATTAAGTTTCTATTGACATTGTGAAATGCATGTTTGATAATCTACCAAGTCTGATTAAAAAATGACTTGCAATGTGAATTCAATATTACTAAAACAAAAGAAACTGAAAATATAACATAAGTTATAAATTCAAAACAAAAAAATTAATACAATACTCTTATCACAAATTTCAACATAGCATATATAAATATGATTTATTTTATTTTATTTTTTAAAAAAAGAAAATGTAAGTCTATAACCTTACTTAACAATAAATTCTATTTTAATTTAAAAATTAGAATACTAATAGAATTATGCTAATGAGAAAATAAACATGGCATAAAGAAATAGATAATACGAAAAAATTGCATAGAATCATAGGAAGAAAGATTGAGAACAAGAAGAAAATGAAATATAATAAAAAAAAAATAAAAAAATAAACTTTTATAAATTTTTAGAATAATAAAAATAAAAGAACTTAAAATAATAGAAGTAAAAAAATTAAAACAAAATAAAAAAAAATTAGAAATTAAAAAAAAAAAAAAAAAGTAATCAACTGGTAATTATACCATGTAATTACTAGCAATTCACAGCCTCTGAGTGTGAATTTGAGAGTGTAATTACCCCCTGTCAATTACACCAATTATTTGTTGACCAAGTAATTACATGTCCAATCAAATAGGACAGACAATGTAATTACACTCAATTACATCAAATTCAATTATCAGGGTGTCCTTCCAAACATGCCCTAATTCTAATTTTAGTAAGTGGCGTATCTAGAATTTTTGGTCAGCAATGTCATCTTTCAAAATGAAAAACAATAACAATATAATATAATATTATATTTTAAAAAATATATAAATAAAACATAGTATACGTATAATACTATATTTTAAAAAAAAAAAATATTATACTGTTTTTTAATTGACTTTCCTTTTCTGAAATGTATTCAAAATAATCTTACGAAAGTTTATTTAGTTGAGCGATTTTGATCCGCAAATATTTGTAAGACTTTAGAATTTCAAAATCAGAATTCATAGAGTGATGTTGATGTTGCAACATATTTGACATTAAAGTCATAATGTAGCACTGTGAAATCTCATGAACTTTAATTTCTATCCTTTTTTTATTAAATGGCTTATTATCATTACTAGATGCCTCTTTTGGCCTCAAAGGACACTTTTCATAGAGTACATATTTAAAATCTTCAATAATTAATATAGTGTCAAGATTTCTCCTTCAAGTGAACTTAGTTATGACCTTTAAGTTTGTATTGATCCAAAATAAAGCTAAGGAAGGTAAAAGGAAACATATTTGAACTTAAAGATTGAAAAACGTTATAATAAATTAATAAAAATAATTGGCTTTAGTCATTGACGATCCTTTAAAATTGTTTGCATAATTCACTTAAACACTTCTTCTCAAATTTGTATCAACTGAATACCTACATTGTAAAAATTTGTATCTATTAAATATTTTTTACTGACAGAACTCTTATATGTCCAAGGTTCAATATTGAAATAATTTCAGAGATTTTCTCTGACTTTGTCCATGTCAACAAACAATTCGAAATGCGGCTAGCTCTTTTGCTAACGACTGTACGACCAATCTTTTCTTTTAGAAGCGTGGTCAGAAGCTTGGGCGAACTCTTTTGCATGATAAAATGTGTGTAATACACACAAGAGAGGAGCGTTAAAGGGCATTATTTAGGGTAAAAAAAATTGGGAAAATTAGCAATTAAGTCATAATATCTAACATAATTAGTCAAAATAACAACACTTTAAAATATTTATTTAAAATGGTAGAATGACAATATTTTTATAAAATAATATGTATTCAGATTTTAGTATTTTAAATTAATTTTATTTATGGAAAGAGTCCTATATTAGACCAAATTATATACCAATAATCCTTTAAAGTGAAAAAAAATAAATTAAACCAATACCATTAACCTTTTTTCACCACCATTCACGTTTCTTCTCCAACTTTCACGTTTCTTTCACACCTTTCACGTTTCAAGTTTATCTTTCTTCAAGGTGCTAAATTGTTGTTCATCAAGAAATTTTCTTTATAGTTAAACGAAATCTCTTTATCAATTCAAGCAGATTTCTCGGTTGGCAAGGTAATTTCCATTATCAATTTTGATTTTTTTTTATTTGATGTTTAAATCACCGATTCTATACATTACGGATTTTCAGTCGAATTTTCCAATTTTTATGTGATTTTGTTTAAATATTCATCATATATTTATTATGTTCAATTTTTTTTTTTGTGATTTTCTTTTAATTTTTCAGATTTTGTAGATTCTAGAAATTCATATATATGTTTATTTTGTTTGATATTTAATACATTTTAAAATTTGATGATATCAAAATTTGCTTTTAGGGTTTTAGATTTTGGGGAAAGTATCTGATTGTCTACAATGACTGATTCAATCAGAATTACTAGAGGTATACCAAATAATATTCAAAATTTTGGGGAATTTCCCTCATTTGATTTGTGTATTACCCAAGGGTTGCATTGTATTTCAATCTCAATTAGTATACCAACATGTTTGTATTTCCTTCTTAATTTGTATTCATCCTAACTGTATGCTGAAAATTTTGTATTTTATTGGGTATTCATCCTGTATTTCAATCTCAATTTATATGTGAACAAGTTTGTATTTCTCTTTTGTTTTGTATTCAACCTAATTGTATACCAACAAATTTTGTATTTTATGTGTCTACTTTACCTTTCAAAGTCACTTTGTATTTCATATGAAGAGAGTATTTAATTTCTTTTGTATTCACAACTTTATATTCAATCTCACTTTGTATTTTCATCTCACTTTTGTATTCATATATTGTTGTATTCAACATATAAGTCATGATCAATTAGTTTGTATTTTACCTTTCAAAGTCACTTTGTATTTCAAATGAAGAGAGTATTTCTTTTGTATTCACAACTTTATATTCAATCTCACTTTGTATTTTCATCTCACTTTTGTATTCATATATTGTTGTATTCAACATATAGTTCATGATCGATTAGTTACATTAAATTAATGGGAAACAAATTATTGTATGCATTCAAACAGAAAAAACAGCTACTAAACTAAAAAAAAAACAATTTCATTCGTTATACATCATAATTTGGATACAAAACATCCGAAAAAAGTTATAAATCCCAATGCATACAAAGATTTCACTGATTCAATCAAGAAAAAAAATAACACTCTTGTACTCGACATATACGAATATCTCATCCAAACAAATAAAACAATCGAACAAAATACCTGATTGTTTTTCGATTGTTCACTGGATGCGACAAATTTATAGTTGTCAATTTTGAAAATTTATGTTTCAAAAATATGTCATATTCAACTTGAAGAAGTTTTGAAAGTTATCAGATGAATGATTCGAAAGACAAACTAAATTATTTTAATTTTTTTTTTATGTTCTTAAGAAGAAAGCAAAAAAACGCTCGACGGAAAGATGACTATTTATGCTCTTTTCTAAACGTAACTGATTTGTATTTAATTTTTTTTTCCTTTTTTTAATTTTTTTGTTCCATGATTTTCTCTGTTATGTTATTAATTATTTGTATTCTTTCAAATTAATCAAAATAAAATAAATACATAACTAATCCCTTAACAAACTAAAATAGTGACATTTTTAATAAATAATGAAACCGTTGCTAAGGAGTCCCACTAAAAGCTAAAATATTGTTGTTTTAAAAATTTTCCCTTAAAAATTTTCTCTTCTTCTTTGTTTTGATCCGCTCCCACCACCATTTTACCATCACAACTTTTTCTTATGTTATAATGTGTAAATACATAGATAGTTTTTGTTGACCTTATCACATATGATTCAAAATTTCTGATATGATTCTTAAAGATCAAGGATAATATTCTACTTTAACCAGAAGTGAATCCAGAATTTCAAAAAAACGGGTGCATCATTGCAATGATGATTTTTTTGTTATATATATATATATATATATATATATTATTTTTATATTTTTTTTAATTATTTTTTTTATTTTTTATTTTGTTAGTTTGTTTATTAAAAAGAGAAATCATAAACTAAAAAAAATTACCTTAAACTTTGACAATGATGATTATTCTAGATTCTTGACTTGAAATTGAAGACATGAAGCTTCTTCTTTGTGTGGAAAATAAAAGACAAATTTGAAGACAAAAGAAAAACATTGTTGAAACTTGAAAAGTGGGTGGAAAGGAAACTTTTGAAGGATTTTTAGAACTTTTTTTTTAATGAAAAACGTGTTTTTAGTTAACAAAAATAAATTGAAGCGAATGGGGGCTGGTTTGGGATTGAACTTGGGACTTTGGTGTTGAAATCTGCCTGTCAGATCAAACCAGTGAACCATCCAGCCATCTTGAGAATGGGTTCCACAAGTTTTTATTTAATATATTTTTTAATAATTATACAAGTAATATATCGAGTTTAGTCGGATGATCACGGGTTCCAATGACCCAAATTTAACACATAAATTCGCCCCTGACTTTAACTATGCAGATCAGACCATTGATATTGTGCAAGATATGATATAATATTATGCTAGAATCATGCTTGTATTTATGGATCTTTGTATATAAATAGTGTATAATTTATCAATTGTAAAGCACAAAAATATTTGATTTCTATCATCGAATCTTTCTAATGGAGTCACATTCTCAAGACATTTTTTCTATCAATTTTGATGGAAATATTATCCGATATAGAAATTTCATTTTCAAATCGTTGTTCAAGAAAAAAAATTGTTTGGAATCTTGAATGGATCAACAACTGCACCAAATAAAGACAAGAAAAAAATAAATTTGACACACTAATGATGCTCGTATCATTTCGTGGATTCTTAATTCTATACATGTAAATGTTGCACTTGGTCTTTGTTTGTTCAATTTGACAGCAGAGATGTGGAAGTATCCAAAAAAAGTGTATTCTCAATGTAATTATGCTTGTGTTTTGAGTTAGAACATACTCTTTCGAAATACAAATAGGGAGATAAAAACATTCTGATTTTTTATTTGGAACTTATAGCAATCTTGTCAGAACAAGACCAAATCTTTGGAGGAGACCTTTTTTTCAGAGATTTTAAAGAAGTTATGTTGGAGAGGAAGAAGACTCGGATTGTCCAATTTCTCATGAAATTGAGACCTAACTTTGAGCCTATTAGAGCTAGTATTTTTAACAGAGAAACTCTTTCGAATATCAATGTTGTTTTTGGAACTCATTCGTAAGGAGACGCACATCAGTACTCTGGCATTCATGGATTTGTCCTACAAAATTGACGTGGTTATGTATACGTTAAAAGGTACCCATAAATCCTACAACAGAGCTCATTTCAAAAATTTGGACCACAATATTTTGAGTGCAAAGAGTTTATATGGTCATATTGCATCACGTTGCAAGAAAACAAACATATGCAATTATTGTAAGATGTCTGGACATATAATTTTGGAGTACAATCGATGTCCAAACACACATCAAATCAAGCACAACTCTTATCATGAAGTTTATGTGAGTCAAACAGTGATCACAACACTATCTTCATTATATCCAAAAACACTTCAAAAGATAATACAAGATTCAGTTGCAGCTACTCCCCCGAGGCTATTTTAAGTGCTTTAACTGTTGCCTATCTTGATAAGAATTTAAATAAAAATTCAAAAATTTGACATATAAATTCAATTGTTCCTAACGATATGATAGGAGATATCCATAATTTACTGTCTTTATCAACTCCACTAGAATGTCTAAGTTTAGAAAATCATATTGCTTCTCTTATGTCCTTTTTATCCCTAACTCAATGTTAATTTTATTTTAGTTGGACAATTGATGGAGCAAAATTGTCATGTTATTTTCTTACATCTTTGTTATGTTGTTTAGAATATGAAGATAAGGAAGGTGATCGCCAAGGATCATAAAGTTGGAAGAATGAGTGATTCATGAGATTTTTTTTCTTGTTTGTGTGGGTTTTTCTTGATTTGTGAGATTATGCATGATTCGTGGGATTTCTTTTCAAAATTGCCGCGTATATCATTAATTGAATTGAGAGTCATATTTATATAAATATTCAATAGGCACGTGAGATATAAAAATCATGGTCTGAATTTCTACTCAAACTATAGTTGTGTTATGTAATTCACAAACATTAGCTATATGTACCGTACTATGTTTTAAGTCTTTACTATTTTTGAAAATTATTCATGTTTAAGTAAATAGATAGTTTTACACAGATGAAAACGGAGTAAGGAAAATTTAATTAGGTGTCATAAATATAAAGAGAAAATGGCCAACCCCCCCTCCCTAATCTATATCAGGATTTCCAACTACACACTTTACTTTGTGGGAGTCCTATCACCACCTGAATTTTTTAAAATTGAAATAATTACTCCCTTAAAAAACCACAACCACATTTATGTTGAACTGTGAACTTCGCGCGTTTGACACGTGAAATTTTGATTAATTTATTATTTTCCAATTTTTTTTATAATTCCTCTCCACTTTCTCCTATACTCTCCCAATTTCTTCAAATCCCTGTAGTAACTTTTTCCTTGAATTCCTTAAAATTCCTATCGAATTGTGAGGAACATAGATGAATAGTGATAGCGAAGCTCGTCAAGCGATATTCTAGCTTTGCTTATCGGGAAACTTGAAAAAAAAACTAAAACGATCTATGCATATCACTGCTTCGTCGAGGTTTTGCTTGCTTCACCAGAACTTGCTGGTCGAAGTTTGCAGCCATAAGATTTTGTTGTTGTTGTTGTAGTAGTTGTCAATCTCGTTGTGAGAACAAAGATAGGTCTTCATAATGGTTGTCTCTAAACGAGAGAGAGATGAGATGAGAGAGGGGGAGGGGAGAAAGGGTTTTTGTTGGTAGTTTGGGTTTCACCAGAGGCGACGAAAGTGGTGGCTGCTGGTGTAGGCATTTTTTCGGCCATTTGAGCAACGAAGAGAGGGGGAACTGAAAAACAAATTAGGAAGAGTGAGCGAAGGAAAGAGGGAGGACGAATGAGGGCAGTAGCCATACCATTAATGGAGGTCAACTGAGACGAGTACTATCCTCTCGTAGTTGATTGAAATTTGAGATTGATAATTAAATGATCTATAAATAAGAAAAAGAAAAATAATATTCTCATTTGGGAGTTCAATTGAATTTGATGTAAACCCAATTTTTTTATTTTTTTTTCAAATGTGATCCAAATCCTTTTTTTGGGTGATATAAATACACATGATTTTATTTTCAATTGATTTGATGGATTTTAAAATGTTTTTAACATGAGAGTTTGAAGCTAGTGTGAAATCAACAATAGTGAATTCGGTGAAGATGGGGTGACTATAACGGCTTAGAGATGGTGAATGGTGGAGGAATTAGGTCTTTGTTGCTATGGAGAAGAAAGACAATAATATTTGGTCTTTAAAAATAAAGTTTTAATATATATTTTTTTGTGTTCACTCTCTCAAAGAGAGTGAAATACAATAATTTTTCCAGCTAAGCATTCAGGGAGGTAATAATTTTAATTTTAAACATTTCAAGGGGTGATAGGACTCACGTGAAGTTAAAGTGTATAGTCGAAAATCCAAATATAGATTGGAGGAGATTTATTCATTTTCTCTAAATATAAAACTTGAAACATAACTCTTTAGATTTTACATGATTTATTTATCAATAAATATTCCTTTGAACTTGATTGCTCATCTTTTGTTTTTTATTTATTATGATAGTAAAACCTCTAGTATTGACATGAATATCTCAAAAGGTCACTTAACTTTGAAAATTTATCTACTAAAATAATTAAATTTTATCTTGTATCAATAAAATCACTCAACTTAAATTGGTATATCAATAAAATTACTCAATTAAATTTATCATTAAAAATAATTGACATAGCAAAATAAATTATGTTTACGCCTTATAAACATGAGCTCTACAAATAAATAATTTTTAAAAAAAAATCATCAAGAAATTTTTACGGATAAACTTATAATTAGTTAAATAAATATTATAAATTTAAAATTTAAAATATATCATGGTGGACATTATTCTAACAATAAGTATTATGATTATCATAATTGGCGCAGCATTTTTTTTTATAAGATCAATTTTTTTATAAGCTAGTGAGTAGTGACTGCAACAATTTAGTAATTTACAGTTATTAAGCCAATGACTGTATCTTTTTTTATATGACAAAATAATATATCCTATAATTATTTGTGGTGACAATTTTTAGGGGTCTTTTTTTTCTTTGTTTTTGGCAGGAAAACATCCATCATGATACACTTCAAATTTTAAATATATTGTAATATCATATATAATTTCCACTGATTAATTTTGTCCGTAAATTTTTGTTGATGAGTTTTCTTTAAATTTATAATATTTTGGAATTTATATCACGTGAGATAAAAAGAAATAAATTATTTTGTTATGTTAATTTTTTAATAATAAATTTATTGAGTGATTTTATTGATACAAACTAAATTTTAATAACTTTATTAGATAAATTCTAAAAAATGAGTGATCTTTTTAGATATTAATTCCTAGTATTGAAAAAAATACTATAAAAATGGTGAAGGTTAAAAGGATGTTACATACCTGTTTGAATTGACTTTTGACTTATGATTTATAATTCAAAACTCATAAATCAAGATTTTTAACTTATAACTTTTTGCTTTAAAATAAGTATTTACAAAACATTTTTTAAATTTATTCAATGAATGTAAAATTATTTTAAAATTATTTTGACTTAAAAGCAGCAGAAAATATGCCAAATCGAAATGGGGACGTAGTGAAGTAGGCATGTGAAATACGTTTGCGCCAGCTATGTGAGCATTTTAGTAGAGATTGTGTGTCACGGAGTCCAATGAAATGACAAATCAAAGGAACAAACATAATGTTGCTACGAGTAGGGGTGTTAAAAGAATATGAAAAATTGACCGATCCGATTGAATCTAATCGAATCGAATTGAACCGATTTATGCTAATTTTTCATTACAATCGTGAATTTTTATGTAAGTGTATAACCGTTTTGAACAATTGGAATGGTTTTTTTAATTTATGAAAAAAACGAAAATTAATCAAACCGTACCGATACCAAAGAAAAATCAATATGATTGGAATGATTTTAATAAGTCTAATTTTGGTTATACATTATAAAATATCCAAAAATTTGGAATAATATAATTTTTCATAAATAACCGACCAAATCGTACCATTGACACTCCTAGCTATGAATATTATTATTATTAACCTACTGCAAATGGCACCATTTGGTTGTTAAATTCCAAGTGATGCTTTTATATGAGTTGCTTTGATGTTCCAAATATTTCATTTTTTATGCGAGTATTATAATTAACAGCCTATTATATAAGAATAATTGTTGGTTAATTCCACGTTTCTAATTATCTTTAGACAAGTTTTTACATTTTCCTTATATTAGTGCTTTAAAGGGGAAAAAGTTTCACCAATCAAATGAAAAGGGTAGACTCTGAATTGAAGAAATTCATTTTGTAGTCTTAATTGTTAAAACTTTTCGTGTACTAAGCAAATTAAGTAATTTTTCCATCCACCGATATTATTTATGTTGATAGGAAAAACTTCTCAATTTTACTCTATCCCTAAAATAGCAACATATTGTACACTATACAAAAGTAGAGGGATAAATATTGTCTTTTTTTAAAAAGTATTTTGATAAGTGAAGTCCATTGATTAGTTTCCTTTCTTTGCTTTTATTTCGAATGATTATTTTTTTATTATTAGATAGATCGTCGCTGTCTAATGACATTTTATTAATAATAAAATAAATTCTCAATGTGAATTGTCACGCCCCGAGCCTACACCCTGGGCGGGACTGACACTCAAGAACCATTGTTGGCCCCAAGCAAACCCTTGGATTGACTTAACTCTTAGTGGAAGACTTAAATAACAAGAAAACAGTCTCAAAAGATAGATTCATGCAATAAACTTGGAATGTCTTAAAAGAAACATCCAACTAGCCAAGATTACAACTCAAGTCTCAAACATCAAAACTGAAATGGAAAGACTCAAGAACTAACATCAACTAACTGTCTATGAAGCCTCTAACAACTGAGATGAACGTCGGGACAAGACCCACGCCATCCTAATGAACTAAACTGATAAAGCAATAAAAAGGGGATCCTCCGGAAGCAAGGAGGCTCACCAACAACTCTGAAGCTCAACTAGATCAACGATGCGCTGGATGTTGATCCTGGTTACCTGAATCTACATCATAAAAAGATGCACGCCAACTGGCACCAATACATTGAATGTACGAGCATGCGAAGGGAATATGTCACGACCCAAAATTTATATGTCGTAATGACACCTATGTTCCCAACCGATAGGTAAGCCAACCCACTAACCTTACCAAATTTAACTAAATAAATAAGGTGAAAGATAAACCAAGAAGTAGAATACTTCAAATACTAAGTATTTCGTAAGTATGTGCGGAAAGCTAAATACCACCCAAGATTTTAGTGGCATAAGTACAAGAGCTTCTAAATATTGTGCAAGTCTAAAACTAAAATGACAAATCCAAACATAAGAGATATCATGTCTGAATACTAAAACAACAGAATAAATAAAAGATAGAAGGAGGTGTGGGCCACGGAACAGCCAAGCAGCTCACCACAACTTCAAGATACTCCAAGCTCAGACTAAAAAAAAACTCCACGAGATATGCTCGTATTCGAAATCGAATTTGCACCACAAAGAGTGCAACAAATATAGTATGAGTACGAAACCACGTGTACCCAGTATATCTCATAGACTGACAATGAAGAAGTAGTGACAGGAGTTTATATAAGAAAATCAGTCCTTTACTTATACAAGTCTAAGTTATACTTACCAGCCAAGTTTCATCAAATAGACGAAATCAAATATCACGTACTGTCCAACCACCAATAAAACAAACAATCAACAAGAATGAAGGATGTCATGAGATGCAATGCAGTATGCACTATGAAATGATACGCCTCAGATACCAAGTACTCTTTCAACCGTATATACATAATACTCCTCAAAAATACATCGAGAGTTCATGACCCACGGGGGACTCACGAGGTCCATATCGTGTATGTGCGGACGATCTCAACACACTATCATAAAATCAAACAATTTCCGCACGAACGATATTCACGTGGCTAAATTATAATCTTAACATCTCACCATCCCCAGCACGGACGATCTCCATTTGCCCAACTTATACTCAATTTCATGTCAATCTATGTGCACAATATGACTTCAGATAAAGGGGACGATGATGCGTCTCAATCAATCAAATATCAGCATAATACATAACCACCTCAACTATCACAGATATACGGGTTCAATAAAGAACACAATCACACATAAGAAAACAAGTCAATAATACATCAGCTAATGCCCATATGCTTTGGTATTCTCATATTACAACCCGCATTCTATAGTAATAAACATTTCCTTTATAACACTGGTACTCGTATCAATGCCCGTCACACCATTGGTACGAGACCCCCATCTTTCGCCCTTACCCATTGTCTATTCCATTTTTAATCTTTAATTAGGAAAATGTCCTTCAACAAAGTCTAAAAGTCTTAACATACCTCAAATGTCAAATGCGTGTCACAAATCCTCAAGATTTTGCCCGTCCTTTTCGTAAAGCTTCAAAATGTTTTCAATCTATCAAATATGCAATATTCGTAAGTAAACTAATCTATAGACATCCATAGAGCTATACCTCTATCCTGAACTCCAAAACTCATCCAAACTTCACGAATGTTACCATTTTATTCCTCCTTAATTTTGCAACTTTAAAATATATTATCAACTTAAATGTGATGGCCACTCTTAAAGCAATTAACAACTGTTGGCAAACAAATGTGAACTCCACTAGAATATTTCAAGACAAAAATATGCTACGAATTTAACTAAGTGATACAGTGATCATGAACCAAATTAACAAACAACATCTGCACTATCCACTAAGCAGCACCACACATCCACATATCTATCATTAATTCATATGATTGGTTAATCCTATAGTCAGTGGCGGATCTATGAAGGGTTGTGGGGGTGCCGTCGACGGAAACTCTATATATACATATATATATATATATATATATATATATATATATATATATATATAATATTTATATAAATATAAGGCGTGCCACCCACAGAACAAAATTGGCTTGTGGTGCCACAGTAGGAGGACAACTTTAGAAGGTTGATGTTGCAGATTCGAATCTCATTTGACATCCACGGACTCTAAATCCTGGATCCGCCACTGCCTATAGTTGATCATTATTAATTCAAGAGGATACATCAATCTCATCCAACCTAATGACACCAAACCTAACACCCATGATATATAATTAAATTCATATATTTTGGTGTCAACCAATGTGTCAAGTCTCATATTTCTAAATTTTAAGCCTAGAATTAAGTCTCAATCTCTTCAAATATCCTAAATTCAATGTTAATCATACAATATATATCTAATAATTAATTACTTATCTCAACATATCAAAACTTGAATCATAATTAATGTGATAACCAACAAAAATTTAACCCAAAATTGGATTAACTTCGACAGTAAATCAGTGTGCAAAACTAACTCATACTATACAAACAAAAATCAGCAGAAACTAATGTGTCCAATGATTTAGTAATCATTGGCCATCATTACTTCAATAACTCATATCATCACTTAGTAATTAAATATAATGTCTTCCAGCACTAACGACGTAATCGGTAATCAGTTATATTAACATTATTATTATATTACTATACGCTCACCATACAATTACATATACAAACATAAAATGAATTTGAAGTGATTTACCTGGAAACCAACGAAACCCCGAAACAGTTCATGCGCAGTGCCCTAGTATTGATATTTTTTTGAGGTTTTTTCTGTTCCTGAGTTCTGACTCAGAAATTACTAAACCCCTCCTTACTTAATCCAATTTTATACCTGGGCCAAGTGGTAAGGATATTAAATAAGTTATGGACTTGACCCATAACAACAAATTAATAAAAGGTAATTATTTAATAATTATTCATCACTAAACAATGATAGTTGTCGGATAAATTCAGAGTTTTCATTTAAATTTTACGGGAAGAGCCAAAATAGTCCTAGTTCTCAAAACGACCTAGCGGGTCATCACAGAATACTAAATAAGACATAAGCTTGAAAGGAACTGAAGGAACATACCTGGTCTCAGCTCAACTCAACTCATTTCAATATTGTCACGACCCAAAAATGGACGTGATGATACTCGTCTTATCCCACCAAGACAAGTCAGCATAAAACTTAGTCATTACGATAAATGCGAAATTTATAATCAACTTAAAAATACCTCAAAACCTGGTTGTCACGTGCACAAGCCTCTAATGTGTTATAAAAAAATTGAAAGAAAATACAAGTCTCAAATGACATTGTTTCTAGAATAGAACAAGATCATAATTAAGGAGAAAGAAGGTCCGCTGAAACGACAAACAGCTACCTCACAAACCTCCACAAGAAGCCTCAGACAAGGAGAAGAGAAAATATCACAAAGGTCCGGGCTAGTAACCTACAAAAATGTAGAAGCAAGGGGTGAGTACCAAACCACACGGTACTCAACAAGTAAACCTCTAAACACAAGCTAAGGGGATAGAATACGGGTACTCCTTATACCCCAACCAAACCTCCATAGCTACAACCTGCATAAAACCAGCTCAACCTAACAGTTCACAATTTACAATCACATATCTCAACAACAACATTCTAACAATCACATATTCTCAACAAGAAGCTCAATAATAATCAATCACAACCTCCACAACTACAACCTGCATAAAACCAGCCCAACCTAACAGTTCATAATTCACATAGCACACAACTCAACAACAACACTCTAACAAAATCCTCAACAGCAAGCTCAATATTCATCAATTAATGTTCCACAGAAGGCACTCACAAGATCAGCAAAATACAATATCAAGTTCACTAATGATAAATATGTGTAATGCAATGTCAAGTATAGTGATGCATCTCTGACCTAGTGATACACACCCGCTGTCTCTCAGTCCGGGACCCATGGGGGACATATTTGTCCATGCATTCATCGTGGCATGCGATACGACCCTCGATATATAGTATCCATCGCGGCGCGCGATACGTCCCTCGATATATAGTATCCATCGCGGCACGCGATACGTCCCTCGAAATGGTACATCCTCTTATCATATAACACTTATCACAATCATGTCTCAGAACCAATGCAAATGACATGTTCACACAAATAATTAGGAGATGACCATTTTCGTAACAATGCATAATTCACAACAATACAATCGTGATACAATATCAACAATTAATCAATACGTCTTTCAAATCATTCTCAAACATCACACACCAACAATTAATCACATTACCTTTTTATTACCCATTTTCTATTATTAGAATTATTCAACATAGACAAGTCAACCCATCACCAATTTCCATTACTGTCCAACACATACCACAAGGAAATACATGATTCTATGCACTTAACAAGGATTTAGAAATTCACTTGCCTCAAATAATCGAATGATCACTCCGGGACTTGAGCCTTCCCATTTCATTAAGCTTCCAAATCAATGAATCTATTCAAATAAGTAATCACAATAATATTTTGAAACTAACAACACACATAATATTATGCGTCTATCCTTGACCCCAAAAACTCACTCAAATGTATAATAAAATTCCTTAATCTTTATTCCAACCATCAAATTCCATATTTCCTAAATTTCAAGTCTAGGGTTAAGTCATAATTTCTCCAAATACTACAATCTTAATATTTAATTACATATATTAATATATCAAAACTTGAATCATAATGTGATAATAAAACAAAAATTAATAAATATGAGAACCACTGGTGGAATCGCATAAGCCAAGGAACCAACTCCTCGCCTGTCACCTCCATACGAACAGAACTCAATTTCAACTATATGTAGCCAACAATCAGCCAAACATTATTTTCTCATTAGCCCTCAATAAATGACCTCGAATTTCCCAATTTAAATTTAAGTTTGCAGTCATTAATGCACTATAAAAGATTATGGTGTTCACCATTATAATAACAACAATAATATAACTCCATTCCTTACACACAATTGCATATATTGAGCATTGTTACTTATTACCTGGACGAAAAATCGAGCAACTCCTACGCCAGCCGCCGCAGAGCTTTGTGCAGGCAATTTTTTTTTTTTTATTATTATTTTCTTTTCTAAATTCATTATGTATTAAAAATAATAATTCCTATTAACCAATTTTAATATTTCAGACTCGCCCATTATTATTAAGAATAACCAAATTATCCGCAAATTAATTAACTATAGTTAAATGACTATTAAAAATTATCAAAAATGACCTTTCGGGTTCGGGTCATTACATTATCCACCACTAAAAACCATGTTCGTCCTCGAACATAAGGAAGAAGAAGGAAGAATATCCGACATTACCAAAATCCTGAGGTTTGACCTACCAGTCGGTGTTCATCTCTCTAAGTGAGTTCCTCCTTAATATCATTCCATTAAGATCAACTACTAAGAACAAAACTTTCGAATCAACTTGACCCGATTTACAAATCAGGAGTGCTTATCAAACCGCAATCTAACCCGTGAACTCAATCTGAACCAAAACCCTCCAGACCATTACACAATCCCACAATGAATCTTTTCTCAAATAACCACAATAAAATTCTGAATCAATACCGACTATAACCAGAAGTGAATCTGAACCAACCACCACACAGTCGTAATTCACAAACCATCACATAACTTATCAAAATTTTCTTTTCACAACACAATTTTTTCACGAGTTTAAGTTATAAAAATATGATCTTTAGACACCAGGCCCCATCAAGGGAGAATCAAACTTATCTAATGCAAAAAAAGGAAATGATTACGTAAACACCCAACAAGCGGTACACTCTAGGATGTAGAACCTTTAACAACAATGTCGGATAACTGTAAATATTCATGGAAGCTCTTCTATAAGTTCTCATAAGCAAGGTCGTGCATGTAGAACCAGTGGTATACTTCTACTTTCCCAAACAACACCAAACACACTTGGAATGTGGTAACCAACTCCTCCCACGAAGTGATTGATTCACATGGCAATTCAGCTAGCCACTTGCACGCCTGTCCCATTAAAGAGAACGGGAACAACCTCAACCAGACCGACTCTTGGGAGATATTCTTGAAGGAGAATGGTCTGCATACATCCACAAAGTTTCTAATATGCTCATGAGGGTCCTCATGAGCTAAACCACTGAAAAGCCCCTTTAGTTGCAAGAGTTGCAACATAGTGCCCATGATGTGATATATTGCATTCCCTTCGGCCGGAGGCAAGAAAATGACACCAATACCGCCCATGAGATGGGGGTCATTAGCATGAGGCTCGTTGACATCGTTGAGGTTTTCGATGTCGTCTTGATGGCCTACTTGGCTGGCATTGTTGTTGTTTACGCTCATACTTCATATTTTCAACACAGACAAACAAAACTAAACTAAAAATTACGTAAGTAGAACTATAACTAACAACAACAAAACTCAACTTAACTAGAAATTCTCAACTAACACCACTCCCTGGCAGCGGCGCCATTTTTATGACACGTATCAGGACACTACTTCCAGTTCAAGTGCCAACGATCGTGAGTAGTAATATAACCCAACTAGTGAGTTAGGATCGAGTCCCAAGAGAGCGGTTTGTAATAGAGAATTTAGAGAAAAGCAAGAACTTTGCTCAAGTCAATTATAACTAAAGACATATACGAAGAAAAACATATCAAATTAAAGGGTGACACAAGTGTCAACTATCAAAGGGGGGTTTCATAATCAATTATCAACTAAAATAACATTAAAAACGAAAATGCAAATATGGAGACGGGATTCTTGGGATGTGATAGGAATATGGGCTAAAATAAACAACCGGGTAAATGTTATTTATAGTAAATCGCTGTAAATTGGTAACTAGGCTAGACTTTAGTGGGGTAAATTTTCTCTTGAACAATTTACCCCGAATCAAATCGGTTTCTCTCGAACACCGATAAGTGGCAATGAAGTGCAGCCTTCGCCTTAGTCCATTCACTCTCTCTCGCTAAATGTGTGGGAGAGAATTTAGGATTCACTCTCTCGAGCTGAACCCACGACAACCCAATAACCACAGACTATCAATTCAGTAGTTTTGGTTTTACAACCTCTCTCTCGAGCAAGTAAAAAATCCGAAGATAAAATTGTATTTGCAACTACAACCCCATTAAATTCAAACATAACTACTGAATGAAATCACCTTTAAACAACAAAATAACTATCTATAAGCAATACCCAACAGTAAATTCAACCCATATTCACATAATCACACCCCAAGAATTGGGGTTTTAGCTAGACATAGTAAAGAGACAGAAGTCGATACCAAAAAGTGTTTCCAGCAAATGGGTACGATAAATATTGCCTTTACACACGTCAAAGATGAAGAATCTTCAATACCCACTTCCAATTTCTTGGAAATGGAAACCTTCAAATCTTCAAAGCTCAGGAACAAACTCTTCAAAACTCTAAGTTCTAAAAACTTAAAATTCTAAAAAATTGTTTCTGAATTGTAAAACTTGATACTAAACTAAAAATTTAAATAGGTATTTATAGTTGTCAAAAAGTGTGTTGCGAAGGATCACTCGACGTAGTTAGTCGAGATTGCCGATCCACTAGGCAATCCTCCCTTGGGTCTGGTTCATCGCCTTTCTGCCTTGGCCTTTAGCAAATTTGAGGTTCTTTAACTTTAGGCGATAAGACACTGCATCGCGGAACAGTTCGACGACACGCCGACTGCTCCTTTCTATCGCCGACTTAATTTTCTCCTTCAAGGCTTGGCACACTGGAACATTAGGCGAGACCATAGTCATTCGGCGACTCGCCTAATGGTTTAGGCGATCCTCAGGCCTTCTTTTCTTCGTGTTTTCAGCTGCCTTATTCCTTTTTGCCCAATAGTGTCCATGTTTTGTCTCTCACTCCAAATACCTGAAACTCAAGAATTTTCATCAGTTATTGAGACAAAATATGCATTTGAAAACACTAAATCTATCAAAATAAAACCCTAAAAAGTCCAAATCGTGAACTCATCAGTCACCTCCACACGAACAGAACTCAATTTCAACTATATGCAGCCAACAATCAAGCAAACATTATTTTCTCATTAGCCCTCAATAAATGACCTCGATTTTCCCAATTCAAATCCAAGTTTGCAATCATTAATGCACTATAAAAGATTATGGTGTTCACCATTATAATAATAACAATAATATAACTCCATTCCTTACACACAATTGCATATATTGAGCATTGTTACTTATTACCTAGACGAAAAATCGAGCAACTCCTACGCCAGCCGCCGCAGAGCTTTGTGCAGGCAATTTGTTTTTTTTTTTCTTTTCTAAATTTATTATGTATTAAAAACAATAATTCCTATTAACCAATTTTAATATTTCAGACTTGGCCCATTATTATTAAGAATACCCAAATTACCTGCAAATTAATTAACTATAGTTAAATGACTATTCAAAATTATCAAAAATGACCTTTCGGATCCGGATCATTACAAATATAAAGCAATAATATAAATGCAATATAAATAAAAGCTTTTAGAACATGGATAACAATTCTGTGTATTTAGAAATACAATGATAACTCAATTTGTATGCAAGGATACAATAGAATCATAGTCACTACAGTTCCTCATGCATGCATAATTCAAAGCTTAATTCATGATCATAAAATAGGCATATATGATATAACATGAGTTCATATGAAATACTTTGAAAACATATAATTTGGATCAAATCTTGCATAATAAAATCAAATGTAGTGAATTAAATCATAAATAATTGAACCTGTGAAGAACATACAAAATCCTAGAATTTGGATGAAAATCATAGAAGAAAATAGAGAAATCTTTGGGACTGAATGGATGAAAGAGAACCCATTGATTAACTTCTCACATACCTTGATGAATCTTAGCTTTGAAATTGGAAGAGGAGACTTGAAGGCTTAAAGAACCCTAATTCGATTTGAGAGAAATCCATAGAGAGAATTTGGAGGGAAAACCTTGAGAGTTTTTGGGGGATTTGAGTGAATGAGAGGGAATAGGTAGATTTGAAGAGTGAAATCAGTTATAGGACTTAGTTATACGGTCAAAATGATATAAATTAGGTGTTAAAAGGGTAGTAAAAGACCTAACTAACCCTAAACTAAAAACTAACAAAGTGACTCTATGGACAGACCTACGGTCCATACAACCCTCTACAAACTGTTCTAGCCATCCGTAGAACAAGTGATGGAACTTCATATCTCTGATCATTTTCCATGAACACTTCCTACGGTCCATAGACCCTCCTACGGGTTGTAGGTCCCAATCGTAAACCCACGGTTAACCAAAATTTCACCAAGTCTGGATTTTCATTCTACAAGCCACCTTCTACGACTCATGAGGATTCCTACATATCTTCTTGGCTGTCCGTAGACCCTCATCTGGAACTTGACATTTTCATATTTTGTAGGATCTATTACATGACCACCATCTACGGACCGTATGACCTAGTACGGTTTGTAGGTGCACTCGTCAAAATTCGCACCTGTGAGCATTTATGAAGTTTTCCTTTCTAACTCAACTTTCCAATTTCTGAGGTGTTACACTTATCAATCAAGAACTAGAGAACCACTCCTTAGTCATTATCATTTCCCTCGCCTTAATAACAATAAACAATAATTTTTAACCATCCAAACTTCGTGTGCAAAGGCCTATGGATGAAATTTGCCAGCCATCTATAAGAATATTATGAAATATAATATAGGTCTACTACTCAGTTGAGAAAATCTAGCCTATTTGGAGGCCAAGCAACTACTACAGAAGTATAATCGTGAACCTTGACTCATTTTGTGATACTTTTAGCTTGTTCTTGGTCTAAATTAATAATACAATACAAAATCAATCATAAATTACCTAAATATTTTCAAATTATATCATAGTCCCAAACCCTAGGCCAAGATCATAATTTTTCCATCCACTACAGGGGTTTTCCACCAATAATTCACCTAGAACTACAAATTCAATGCCACATTAGTGAATTATGATAAATAAATCAAGAATACTCATTCTTAAGAATAGCTAGCACTAGGTCTTATACCCTAAAATCCTCATAAATTCATATTTTCCCCACCGTAGGATGAACCAAAATCCTCCCCTAGGAAAAAAATTGTCTTCTCAAAACTACTACAAAAGTAGGATATCGAGCTACAAAGGATGGAAATAGGATTGCTCACCTTTACGAAGATTTGTGATGAAAAAACTAATGAAAATGTCATAGGTCGTCCTTTTTCTTCTCCAAAATGTTCTTGGGTGATTATGGGTAGTTTAAAGAATTTTTCTACATTTATCACGGCCCAATCAAACCCCTGATCCTGCTATAGCGGCCCGAATCGACCCTCTTTTTTGGTCAAATTATTTCACAATTAATACATCTGTAAAGACGAGATGAGTTGTTACAGATCATTACTGAACTTGGGAGATTGAGATATGATTCAAAACTTTATTACATCTTATGATTATATGTCTGTCTTCTAATTTGTTTTAATTAATCCTCTAAATGTTAAATCTTGTATTACAGATTCAAGCTAAGTGAGGTCATTACAAAGATCATCATACATGTCATTAAATAATTGGAACACATACAGAATCACAAATTTATTTGTGTTTGCATAATTAAGCACATAAAGTACAAAAACATAAAAATATTTGTAGAATTTGGAGAGCAACAAAAATGTAAATGTAGGTCGAATTAAGATATATACCTCAATTAGTTTATCTTCACCACAACTTTGTCCATAATCAAAAGACGTATTCTATTTTAACAATTTAAGTTCTAATTTATATACTTAGATGAAAATTATAGGTAGATTTTGGTGGTAAAGACACTTACATTCAAAGTGTCTTGAAGAGAAAGGATGACAATATTTCTTTAGTAATGCTTCATCATCAATAAACTTAAACATGAATTTGTTTTCTCGATCAAATCATCAAGTTCACTTGGATAAGCATTGTTAGCATTTCTTATTAATCCTTCCTTTAATTTGTTGGCGGTCTTTCCAATTGGTTGTAAAACCTCTTTATTTCGAAGCAATAATAATATAAATCCAATTCCATCCATAACATGAATTTGAAGGTTATACCTAAAATCATAAAATAGAGTGTTATATGATTTTTAATTAAATTTAAAATATTTAGATTGTTTATTCAAACTTGTGAATAACGAATTTAACTTCAGTATTGCATTTTGAGCAATAATATTTGTTTCCCTCTGGATCAACTTTTATGATATATTTCTAGCAAGTCAAGTATGACCATTTGTGATCGAGTTCAAAACATATGATTTTTGCAGCAATTCAATAAGTAGACTCTTTTGACTTGTTAATAATAATACAATTATATTTACAATCATAAAATACAACATATCATCTTTAATTAATATAATCAAAAATCCACTTCAGTGTATTGAATGAAATCTCTAAGAAATTTACAAGAGACCATACATTTAGAAAACTCATCAGAAATTGAACTTTGTTGTGAACTTGTCTATGAATATTTCTCATATCTATAATCACATGAAGCAATTAATTTGTAAAATTTATCAAAACAATTTGTCAATTTTATATAATTGAATTACATAATAACATGAAGTCGTCAAACCTGTTTTTGAATTCAGTAAATTGTGGTAGATTTGAATTATTACATAATTTGATTTGATACCAATAACTATGAATAAAGTAGTTATTCGTAGAATAATTTGTAACAATATTATATTAAATGTATTTATAGTAATGATAATATAATTTTAACAAAAACTATAATTTTAGAATTAATACCTCTGAATTTGTGAGGCTTCACTAATTGCAAAACAACAATCCATGGTTCATCTGTTAATTCAGACAAGTGTGATTGAATTTAATAGGGAAATTAACCCCATAATGTGGTAGGGAACATGATTCTCCGATGTTGAAAAATGATAATTTTGATTATTATATCATGATTTATGTAAAATTATATGTAAATAAGATAATAATGCTTACTTATCATAATCTAGAACAATATTCATGAAATAACTATTGTTCTCTTATTGGTTGGACAATTGAATCGATTCTTATGTGACAACATCTTTAATAATATAACTTTGTAATTTTAATATGTAAGAGATAATGAAAATAAGTATATAATAGTATTTATCAAAAAGATCTTTTTCATCCATGTTATGATGAATTGTCTCTTGTTCAAAAGTGCAAAGATTACTGTAACACCCCAAATATTTCTAAGTTAAGACCCAGATTATTCTTCATTTGTGTATAAGGTTGTACCAGGTGACTCTTAAATTGTTCTTAAATGTTAAGGTCAATTCTTTAGTATGGATTGGATTTTGATACGAATTAAGGTCACTAGAATCCCCTAGCACAAAGTTTAGTTGAAAGTTTCCTTGCCGATTAAGTTTTAACATAAGATTCTACATATGTCAACTTCCAACGATCATATCACTCCGCACAAAAAGAATTAGGTGACTCATAACCTATCAAATTGAAGATCTATGAGTCCTCTTTCCAACTCCTTTATGTTTGCCTCATTCGAGTTCGGAACAAAACATTATGATCACTTTACCAAAGAATGTCACATAAGAGTTTCCTAAAGGTAGTTCCCACGGCTTGCTTCTACGAGTCGTGGAAATTTCGACGACCCATATTGTCAACTCATAAAAAACTTCAGAGAAGTCAGATTTTTGGGTTCGATTCCTATGGATCCATTGTAAGGGATGCAGGAACTTTTATGAGCCGTAGATTGGATCTATAGAATGAGATTTTAAGCCATAAAATTAAATATAAGTTCTTCATATGGGATATATGGTCCGTAGAATAAATCATGAATTGTAGATGGACCCGTAGAATGTTTTCGTCAATTTTTAAGATGGGTATTTTAGTCTTTTTCCACCCTTTCTAAGCCTAATCATGACATTTTTACACCTAATTAAGGGTTTAAACAATGTTCATCAACCCTTTTATGTTTATTAACGCTTACAAGTCTTAGAGCAAGAATCTAAGAGGAAAAAGCTAGGGTTTGAGCGTTCTTCGAGTTTTCGCCAAGAACTTTATTCTTCCACATATGTAAGTCATAGTATGGACTGATTTCGTCCTCAAGCCCTACTTCTACTTTCTATCAGTAAAGAATAATCTAGGGTACATCCTTAGTTTTGATAATTCTTGAGATAAGTTTTGTTGTTGAGTTTTGAATTCTATTCCTGATTTTTGACTTGTTCTATCTTGTAATGGAGATTTTTGAGTTGATTGTTCATGTCTATTTTTAGAGATTAGGCTTGAACACAATAAGAGCAACTTATTTGACTTAGACATTGGTAATAGTAGTCATATACTCTAGTGGCAGCTATGAGTTGTAGCTAATGAAGTATAGTAATTAGAAAGGAGAACATAGTTGAGAAGTGTTGCTAAGCTTTAAAACTACCAGTCATATAACTCAAGGCATTGTAGTCATAATTTTACTTCGTGCTTGCTTCATTTAAAATAACTTCAGATAGAGCATGCCTATGTTCAAACTCATATTATTCATGACTTATGTGCTCTAATCCAGTTTCAAAACTCTTAGTATAAACCAGTTCCGCCTACCTTAGTAGGCAAGTTCAGAAGTCAAGCGAGATAATGATAGTAACTCTTTTCCATTCCATGCTCAGTTTAGCTGTCATTCGAGGACCAATGATCCCAAGGGAGAGATATTGTAACACCCTAAAGATTTCTAAGTTAAGACTTGAATTATTCTTTGTATGTGTATAAGGTTGTACCAGGTGATTCTTAAATTGTTCTTAGATGTTAAGTTCAATTCTTTAGTGTAGGAATGGACTTTGATATGATTTAAGGTCACTAGAACCCTTTAGCACAAAGTTGAGTTGAAAGCTTCCTTACTGATTAAGTTTTGACATAAGATTCTACTTAGGTCAACTCAAACAATCATATCTCTCAGCACAAATTGAATTAGGTGATCCATGACCTGTCATATTGAAGGTCTATGAGTCATCTTCCCAACGCCACCAAGTTTGCCTCATTTCGAGTTCTGAGAAAAAGTTATGATTGTTTTACCAAAGACTAACACATCAGAGTTTCTTGAAGGCATTTCCTATGACTTGCTTCTGCGGGACGTGGAAATTTCGACGATCCGTGCTGCAGCTCGTCAAAAAGTTCAGAGTAGTCAAATTTTGGGGTCCAATTCCTACGTATTAATTCTACGGGCGGTAGGAACTTTTATGGACTATATATTAGACAAGTAAAATGAGATTTTAAGCCATAATATTCAATATAACTTCTACGAATGAGATCTACGTCCGCAGAACAAATCATGTATCATAGATGGACCATAAAAGGTTTTCGTTAGTTTTTAAGAGGGGTAGTTTAGTCTTTTCCCACTCCTTTTAAGTCTAAACCACAACGTTTTTACACCTAGTTAAGAGCTTAAACAATGTTAATCAACCATTTTACATTAATTAATACTTCCAAGTCTTAGAGCAAGGATCCAAGAGGAGAAAGTTGGGGTTTCGAGCGTTTGTTGAGTTATTTCGTCAAGAACTTTGTTCTTCCAAGTATGTAAGACTATCACAGTGATGGACTAAGTTTCTCCTGATGCCCTACATCTACTTGCTATCAATAAAAATTAATATAAGGGTACATCCTTAGTTTTGATAATTCTTGAGATGAGTTTCGTTGTTGAGTTCTGAATTATATTCCTGATTTTTGACTTGCTATATCTTGTAATTGAGATTCTTGAGTTGATTATTCATGTCTATTTTTCAGCATAAACCATATTCTTGAGTTACTATTGAGTTATTACTGAGTTAGCATTGAGAATCCTTTCAACTAATTTTTTTTGTTTTGAATTGATTTTTGAGAAAGTAAAGATGGGTTTTGAGTAGAGTTTAAAGAGTGATTTGAGTAAGAGTATACGGAAACTAAGTATTCTCAAATGTATCACTTTTTACATTAGCAAAAGAGAAATTTTGATTTCTAAAAGAGTTAATGAGTTTCGAGATATTAAAGGATATTTTGAGCAATTATCTCAAATTGAGAAAGAGTATGTTTTATACATTTGAGCATGAGTATATATTTATTGGGTATGGGGATGAGTTCAGATAACTCACATTCCTCATAAACCATTAGCCAAAATGTGTAAAGGATTATATTTTTTAGATGAGTCCTTATTGCTTTCGAGCAGAGCTTTAGTGGATCCACTTAGTTGAGGTGTTCTATATCCTGGCAAGGTATAGGACAATTTTGGCAGCATGGGCGAGATGTTGTATCATCACATAGCATATAGTGATAATTATCGATTAGAAAATATCCCAAATAAGAGTAAAAAGTATTTTATTGTATTATATATATACATCCTTGAGTTGGCATCTTATAGTTATGAAGCTTTAAATATTTTATCTCTTATTATTTTTTTGTATTGAGTTGAGTTGAGGTGAGTATTCTTCCAGCCTTATCAGTTCAGTTATTTGTTCATTCAGCTTTATTACATACTTGTACATTCAATGTACTGATGTCATTCGATCTGTATCTTTGTATGATGCAGATACATGTGTTCGGGATCATCAACATGCGATTCGTTGAGATTACTTTGCACTTCAGATAGCTTGGGTGAACCTTCTAGCATTCCGGAGGACTTCACATTTATTTTTTAGTTAGTTGTCTTGAGATGTTGTGGGTCTTGTCCTAACATCCATCTTGAATAATATAGGCTTCAAAGATAGATAAAGTTGAGGATTCTCATTATTTACGTTTGCTTGAGATGTTTTGCAAACTATTAGTATTGCTTTGAGTATTTTCCAAATGTTATGAAATAGGTACTTTGAGTTTACATGATTGAATTCTATTTTAAGCCGCATATTGCTTGAGTTAGTCTTCTGCTTGTAGTCAGCTAGGATGAGGGTTCGCTTGGGGTCTAACAATGATTCTCAAGTGTCAACCACGTTCAAGATGTAGGCTCGGATCATGACAAATAAAAATATCCTTATGAAAGGATGAACCTTTAATTTTAGTCATAATTATATTTTGAGTGATCAATGTGAGCATGTGTTTGTGTGTAGTTAACTTAAATTTCAAGTAATTTGAGACTATCATTTTCATTGCGTGATGCGTGCCATATTCATATCCATACGTGATGCGTGCCATATTCATATCCTCAATTTCATTGCTTGCAGGTACATACCATTTTCTTTCACTCTCTTATATACAAAGGCATTTTTACTGATGTTATTCATTTGGGAAGACTTTTGCTAATGTGAATTTGGGAGATTTGTTATACAAAAGTTGGAGCTTTTGCTAATCGTAGCCAACTGCTTCATAAGCAACTAAGAGTTGCTATAAGTTTGTACAAGCATATGCATATTTATCCCTCTGTGAGATAATTGTATGAGAGTTAATATTTCATGAATTGCTCATTGGTGAAGCTTTCAATATATTATGTGGCAATTTAGTTTTCTGCTTATGAATAACCTGACTAGAGATAAGTTGCAGGGAAATGACTCAAGGATTTCATTGGTTTTGTACTTGGCTTTTGTTTTCCTTTCGTGTTTATGATTAGTGGTAATTATAATGTGGTTTCTTCCCAGTTAAATGTACCAGAAAGTAAATATTCCATGAGAGGCTTCTATTTCCATTTTACCCATACAAATAGTTGTGCTTAGTAGTACTTTGTTTGTTCTTATTGACTAGCTAATGTGGTTGAAGTTAATAATTCTCTTTCACTCCTAACAAAGAAAAACCAACTGACTATTTTTTTGTGTTCAAAATATATAGGTGAATGGAAATAACATAGTAAAATCTGAGAGATAATTTCTTTCATGCTTTTGTCAATTGGATTTTTCTGAATTTAAATAGCTTATCTCCAAAGTGATGTGTTATTTTCTGTGCAATTTGAGCTTTTAGATGCATTTCCACTTCAAACTCTCTTTTATTAGTAATGATATCCGTCGAATTGTGTTAATGTTCACTCCTTTAATTTATTTTCAGGTGATAAAGAAGTTTCAACCTGAAAGAACCTACTTTTGTTTAGAAATTCCAGAATTCAAAAGCTATATCATTGTTTAACCTTTTTTAGAAAGCTCCATGTAACATTCTGCAAAATATATGTAACATACTATGAAATGTGTTAATGTTGATATTTATTTTAATTATATATTGCATATTTACAGGTCTTTCTTTATAACTACTTTTATCTCCGCAATATGCATGTGCCATTGTGCCTTGCACAGGCACCCTTATCTAGTATCATTATAAATGATACTTTTTCAGCTTACAAAATCAACTACATAGAAAATATAATTTTTGGTTTGTATTTGTCTGGTGTTGTCCAGAAACGAACAATACGAACTTACAAGCTCCATTGCATTGAGTTTCCGGTAATTGAGTCGTATCCATGATTTCGGAAGGATGGATGCATTATTACGAAAAAAATGCATCTAAGATATGAATTTAATCGATTTTACCTTTACATCTTAACCGTTAAATTTTAAAAGTTATAGGTCCAACATATATAATACTACTAGTTTTAAATCTTAATATACACATTTGATTTAATTATATAAAAAATTTACAGTTCTAATTTTTTTTAGGAATTTCCAATGTAACACACTTGAAAATTTTGAAAGATCAGCAAAAAAAAAAAAAACCAAAGGAAAAATGATTGAAACGCCAAAAGCATTACCGATAACCACTTGGAGGAGTGTTACTAAAAAAAATAAGATTGATATAAGATTTAACTTTCTATCTTTGCTTAGAGAGGTGCACCAATCATTATTGTATTATTATATGCTACTTTTAATGTGGGCTCACACCTCTATATTTAAATATTTTTTTGAAAAATTAACACTACTATATATGATCTAGAGAGGGAAGCATGAGTTCACATGAACCTACGAAACTCACTAAATACGCCTCTGCCAATATATACACATTACCTAAAAAAAAGTCAAATAAATTAAATACTTTATCAACAGTTGAGTTGTAACATATGTGTATTGCAAGTTTTCAATTACCATTTGGATATGATTTTATTTTAAAATAATAATATCCCTTTATATTTTTGAAATTAATAAAATCGTTAATGGTTTAAAAACTGTTTTTAGTAAAGGTGTTTTGGCACTCCCCATTACCCACCCACGACATCACAATCATAAACTCTATGTCAAACTATTTCACAATTAACGCGATATATATAGTTATCATCTGCGACAAACTAAACATGGTTCTGTTTGAGTTTCAAAATACAAAATGACTTTACAATATAACATAATGTCTGAAATTACCAGTCAGAGGTGTATCTAGAGGGGATTCCGTGGTTTCACGTGAACCCATGCTTCTTTCTAGATCATATATAGTAGTGTTATATTTTTCTTCTATCAATAGATAGGAATGAGATCTGGAATAAGACACGAAAGGGCAATGCGGAATAGCTAGAATAGGGGGAAATCTCCTATTTCTATCTATTGATGAGACAACTATCTATTCTTGATCCATCAGAAAGAAATCGATATGTATCTGATGGAGTCTACATCGTACGTAGAGCGCAACTTCTTGTGGTCTTTCCCAGCCTTACCTTCTGCTGGGTACTTTACCATCAGACCAACTGAAAATTTTTAAATATAGAGGCGTGAACCCACGTTAAAAGTAGCATATAATAATACGATGATAATTGGGTGCACCTCTCTAAGCAAAGATAGAAATTTAAATTTTATTTCGATCTTATTTTTTTAGTAACACTCCTTCAAGTGGTTATCAGTAACACTTTTGCCGTTTCAATCATTTTTCCTTTTGTCTTTTGCTTTAATCTTTCACAATTTTCAAGTATGTTACATTGAAAATTCCCAAAAAAAATTAGCACTGTAAAATTTTTATATAATTAAATCAAATGTTTATATTAAAATTTAAAACTAGTAGTATTATAATGTTGGACCTATAACTTTTAAAATTTAACGGTTCAATGTTAAGAACATAAGGGTAAAATTGATTAAATTTATATCTTAGATGTATTTTTTCGTAATAATGCACCCATCCTTCCGAATTCCTGAATACGCCTCTATAATAATATTGGTTGTGATTTATATCCTTTTTTAATTAGTTTAAAAGTTTAACTGATAATTAAAAAATATTTCATTACTATCAGGATTGTAACAATTAAAGATAAATTAATATTTAATCACCATATGAGACAAAAACTGACCTAATAATTGCTATTAAAAATGGGTTAAAAAAAACGTGATTACTGTTTTGCAGTAAGAATGCAATGAAACGTTTTAAAACAGCCTATTTAAATTCTAATTGTGATTAAGAAAAAAAATTAATTTTTAGGAAAAAATAAATATAAACATGGTATTATTTAGTTAGTTACTCAATTTTTATGTTCACATTTTATTTAAATAAAGAATTTAAAGTTTTTAAAAATTTTAATTTTAAAATAGATCATTCAAATTTTTAATTTCAAAATAGATCACTCAAATTTTAAATTTTATCTTTATATAAAAAAAATAAAAAATAAAAAAAGGTTATACCACGTAAATTTTAAGTAATTATCTAATAAAAATGATTTTTTAAATTATAGTTGAATTTAATATGATTAAAAATGACAAATAATTGATTTTAATTAATAAGAATTATTGTTTTTGCTCCACCAAAAAACACTAATTCTTTATATATTTGTCAAACAAAGAGACCATCCTACAAAAAAAAATCGAAACAACATTTAAAATTTCTTTAAATTATGTAAAATTGGATAAAAATATTGTTCGTTAATAATTTGATCTAAAATAGTTTTGATATTAATAGATAAGTCTAAAAATCCATTCTTATTAATACTTTAATTCAAGAATGTCTCCATTTTATTTTTTGGGTCAAAAAATATTTTTTCTAATAAATATATTATTTCTTGTCTTTTTGGTAGGGTGTGCATCGGTCGTTCGGTTCGGTTTTTATGTATTATCGGTTCGATTTTCGATTTAACCAATAAGAAAATACTTATGAAACAAATATATGACTTTTCTAATAAATTTGATGCGAAAACATAATAATGTAACTTTACAAATGCTCATAAAATAGAAACAATAATAACAAACATGAAAAGAACTATACAAGCGTAACACAAAGAGAAATTAAGAGGAATAGGGTTCTTATTTTAGATTTTAACGTTTTTTATAATGTGAAATTGTGAACTCAAAGTCACCGTAAAGTGTGAATTGAAGGCTAAAGGACAAAGATAGTAACTACTAAGGTCTTGAGATTAATATATAATATTTATGTACAAGTAAAAGTAGTAAATTACTAGTATTAATGGGTTATCGGTTTACTCAATAACCCAATATTAAAAATCAATACCGAACCAATAACCCAATAATTTTTTTTATGAAACCATTAAAAATCTGCTAACCCAATAACAATAAACCAATAACAATTTTATCAGTTTGATTTATCGGTCGATTCGATTTTTGCACACCCCTACTTTTTAGACATATTAGTTTCATGATTTTTTTTTAAAGAACCTTTTAAATTTTTTCTTAAATAACATAAAAAAAAGTAATCTGTTTTCTACTTAATCTCCTTTTTATCAATTAAATAGAATTATCTCATATACTTCTTAAACTGATCATATAAATCGTGTATATAAGATCATAGTGATCTCATAATTGATTTTTATTTAAATGATGATTTAGAAAATTCTAATAAAATATATTTTTAAAATTTTTAATTTTTTGGAGATAATGATACTTTGATCTTTAACATTTAACTAACACTAATAATTTAATTTTTTTTTTCAAGATGGAATATTTTGTCCATGTGGCAAGATTTATTTTTAAATAAAAGAGAGTATAGTAAACACACTATCAAAGGAGTGTAGTAAAAGAAAGAGATGTGTTTCTCAACTAATGAGTGATAATTTATGTATGAAGTTCACACTCCCAATAATTTAGGTCTGAAACTAAAAAAAAACGATAGTTTAAATGTGTTTTTGATATTTCACTCTTTTAGTTATATTATTAATATATATATATATATATATAGAGAGAGAGAGAGAAGAGAATCTTAGACTCGACTATGTGACGCCCTCACAGATAAGGATTCTTATTTAACCCTTCTTAAAAGTCACAACCTTACGAAAAAATCACAACTCTTTTGAAAAATCGGAATTCTTCATAAAAATCACAATTTTTCATAAAATTCACAACTTTTCACAAAAGTCACAACTCTTCATTTTTCATCCACACCTTTTAAAACCCAACACTTAATTGCAAGACACCAAAAGAAGAAAGAATAAACAAAGAAAATTATTTTCAATTGCAACGTGACATTACTATTCTTGCGCCTCTCTGTCCACAACTCACAACGCTGCTGGAATGGTTGAATTTATAACATTTTGTTCTTTAGTAAACAAAACTTCTATTCCTACCACTATTATTTGTAGATTTTTTTTCACTATAGGAGAGTCGAATTCAAATATATTAATTAAGTTTCTTATGAAGTGTGTTTCATTCCTCAAAGTTTTCTTCCTCCTATATCATGAAGCTTAATATTTTACTGTAAGTCATAGTGATTCATGTAAGTATTGCAATATCTTTTTGCTATTTTGGTGACTTTTTTGAACTCTGTTAAAAATTCGACCAAGGATGACTGAAAATTAATCTCCTCTTTTGTCCCTTTCTATAAACTTCTTCATATACTTTTTGGGAAAATTGCTTGTGGGTTGTGCTATATTTGATAGCACACAACAATAGCATATGTGATAATCAATGGTGAAGTTTGTTAAAAGAACCAATCAGATTGTTCTCTTGCTTTCCACAATTAATATATTATTTTGATTGTTTTATCTTAGGTACAAACATTTTGAATGTCATTGCACTCGCCCTAAAATATTAGTATAAAGACAATTAGTCCACTTCTTTTATCGCAAGTTGACTAATTTGTCATATTTCTTCCTCTCTTCGTTTTGAGCATAATAAGAGATCAAGTTTTCTTGAAACTAACAGATGCCCAAAATACACTATAACAAAAATAATATTTATTGCCAATAGATATGCACATTAACAAAGAGTTCTGGAGCCTTTACCGATATTAATTAATTATCATTAGATTCAATGTCGCTAACCTTTAGAGACATTTATAGAGAGTACTAATTGCCTCTAAAAATATATAGCGGTAATTAAGCTATTAATTGCCGTTAAAAATCATTTTTGTTGTAGTGATAATTCTTTCTTTTGGTTTCTTTCAATTAAAGTTGTGAACTGTAAACTTGGATACAACCTATCAGACTACCTTTCTGAAAAATATGTCAAGCAATATGTCTTTTTTCTTCTTGATTGTTATGAAAGTAAGATAATCTTTATTATTATTTGTGGATATTTGTGAGTTCAAGTGCGCAAAAACTTATGTTGTGAGATTTTAATATGTTATGTATCAAAATTTTGGTTTAGAATATCCAGTTGTGAACAGTTCCATTCGCTACCTACTACTTGGTTCATCATTGCATTAATTCTTTGTAAATGTATACTATAACAATAACAATAACTATGGTTCAATTTCAAATAAGTTGGGGACGGTGATATGAAACCTAAGCAATAGGACAATGATGAAAAACCTTTATGATATTAACAATTTTAAAGTCATTTTTAACCTATACATGATACAATATACTATAATAAAAAAGAGATTGATGGAGTTTCATAAGAAAGGAGTCGAATATCCTCAATTTGAATTTAGTTAATTAAGTTCTTGTATGGGCGTGATGTTTCACTTAATTGGGAGTATTGTTGTTCGAGGCTTTTGGTCTCTTCTTTAAGTGATGATGTTGTTCTTTATAACTTTCTGGAGTTTAAAAAATCGCGTTACATCTGACCAACTATTTCCATGAAAGATTTTCTTAGACTTCTTTTTATACTTAAAAAATCTCTGTATGACTCATAATTTTGTGCAACAAAAACGAAAATTAAAAAAAATACAACACTTTAATATTTCGAAGGAACGTTGTGCCTTAAAATAAAATATTTTTAACAATATAATGTATGTATCAAAAGTACGAATATTACGAAATGATCGATCATATGTGAGCTATAAAAGAGACAATTGTCAAAAATACACCTAAACTATACTTTTTTTTTAGTTTCATACCTAAATTATTGAGGGTGTGAGTTTCATACCTAAACTATCACTTTTTAGTTTGAGAAACACACCTCTCTCTTTTGTACCAATCTCATCATGATGTGTGTAATTCGCTCTCTTTTTTATTTTAAAAAATTGTCACATCACACTTCACATGGACAAAATATTAGATCTCGACAAAAATTAAATAAATTATTAGTATTAGTTAAAATTAAAAAGTTCTTTTATAAAATAAAATGTAAAATATTTTTCTTACCCCACTCCATCACTTCCTCTCACTGCACCCCCCCAACCTCCACCCCGGCCATTTTTTTGTTTAAATTTCTTTTATAAAAGTATTTAATTTTTTTACTTCATCTCCTCNCCCCCCCCCCCTCTCCACCCCCTTCAAATACTAATATAGATATTATTATGTTTTTTTATAAAAATAATTCTACCCACCCCACCTAATCCTCCGCTTCCAATTTTTTTTTTTCATTTTGTGTTAGATATATACATATCGAAAATATTTTTTACTTGCCGCCACAACATTTTTTCTAATTTTTAAATTTATTTATGTCATATTCAGTACACTAGTAGAATTTTTTTTCTTAAAATGTATGTACGTACATATCTAATATAAAACAAGAAAAATGTAAAAAAAAAATTAGGAGCAGAGGGTTAAATCGGATGGGGTAAATTTTTTATTTTTTTAAAAATAAAATATTATCATTTTTTTTGGGGGGGGGGGGATATTTTATAAAAGTTTTTTTTTTTTTTTTAAAAAGGATGAAATATTTTTTATGGATATTAATGCTTTATCTTTACTTTTTAATTAATATTAATAGTTTCTTATTTAATTTTTGTCAAGGTGGAATATTTTATCCATGAGGAATGCCACGTGTCAAGATTTTTTCATGCATTACACACACCACTGAAGTGTGTTTCTCAAATTAAAAAGTGATAGTTTAGGTATGAAACTCACACTCTCAATAGTTTAAGTATGAAACTAAGTAGGCGTTTGGCCATGCGATACCATATCACGATATGGTATCGTGAGATGGAATCAACGTTTGAACATGCGATTTTACGCCGATTCCATCTCATGATTCCATATTCTCCAAAAACCATGATATGGAATTATATGGTAATTCCATATCATGATTTGAGATATTTTAATACAAAAATTGATCCATGAGTATATATTTTGTTAAAACAACCCACATTTATATCTACTAACAATTTATTTCATATGTTAATAAAATTTATAATCATATCATTACTTTTTAAAATTTATTATTCTATCCGACATAAAATTTATTATTCTCACCAACATATAGTCACTTTAACTCACACCAATCGATTGTTAAAGTGATGAAATATTTATGGTCTATGGGCATGAAAATATAGTTGCGGATGATATTGACCAACAAATGACTCAAAGTAACAATGTTGGTTTGTCTTCCCGGTCACATGATCGATAAATGCAAGTTCAACGTGAGAAAATTGTCCGTACTATGTGGAAGGATTATATTAAAGACTAGTACACTACAATTTATGTTTAATTTTTTTTTATTAAATTAAAGTTCGATGAAACAATTACTTAAGTGGAGAACAAATAACTTTGTAATAATTTATTATGCGATTTTATAAATTTTTATTTATTTGATAAGATTGAATAAACAATTGGGGCTATTTTAATAGTTTTATAACTTATGAGATTTTTATATTTATGAGAAAATATATAACACAAAAATTCATATCACATGTCCTAATAAAACTTTAATTTCATCTCATAATTTTATATCATGATATTATATCATAATTTCATATCGTAATACCATGCATGACCAAATAAAATAGTTTAGTCTTACCTAGTTTTAAGGGCCCGTTTGGCCATGCGATATGGTATCATGATATGAAATCATGATATGGTATCATGATATGGAATCATGAGATGAAATTGAAGGTTTGTTTGGACATGCGATATGAAATTTTTGTGTTGTATATTTTCTCATAAACATAAAAATCCCATAAGTTGTAAAACTATTAAAATAGCCCCAATTGTTTATTCAATCTTATCAAATAAACAAAAATTATAAAATCGCATAATAAATTATTACAAAGTTATTTGTTCTTCAGTTAAATAATTGTTTCATCTAACTTTAATTTAATTTAAAAAAATTGAACATAAATTGTACTTGATATGTTCATATCTCTGAACTACTCTTACAAATAACCTATAAAGTAGAAAAAAAAATACATTAGTGAGTAAATATTAACTTAGAAGTTAAATGCACTAAGATAAAAATTAACAAACATCACTAACTTCTAACTATTTACAAGAAAAATCAATAGTTAAATATTATTGAATAACGAAATTTTAAAAAGTTACCACAAGTTTGAATCAAAAATACTTCTAATAAAATTTAATCAAAAAAATTATAACTAGTCCACTTGACTAAATATTAATAACTAATTGATCAAATTTTCCTAAGTCCTCAATCAATTGGACTTGATATCCTTCAATCATGTGAACGAACATTTTGCAAATACTAAGATTAAGAAAGTGCGGCACCGCCAATGAAAATTGTCTTTTATCAATATTATGCTTAGTCATAAGATTAAGACGTTTTTTTTTATTATGAAAAATCAAAAAAAGTATTACTCCCTTTGTTCTCATTTATATTCACCAAATGAATTTCTACTTTATCATTTATATTCACCAAATTTAAAGTGATAATAAATTTTATATTGGTGAGAATAATAAATTTTAAAAAGTAATGATGTGATTATAAATTTTATTTACATATGAAACAAATGGTTAGTAGATATAAATGTGGGGTTGTTTTAACAAAATATAAACTCATGGATCAATTATTGTATTAAAATATCTCAAATCATGATATGAAATCACATGGTGATTCCATATCATGGTTTTTGGAGAATATGATATCACCTCTCATGATATGGAATCATGAGATGAAATCAGCGTAAAATCGCATGTCCAAATGCTGATTTTATCTCACGACACCATATCGTGATATGATATCGCATGGCCAAATGCCTACTAAATGAAAATAGTAGAATATGGGTAAAGGGGAAGAATTTTGAATGTGGAAAACAAATGTGGTGCAAGCTAGCAATGTGGGGTATGTCTGGAAAGAAAAAAAAAAAAAAACTTTAACAGAACAAAATGATTTTAAAAATGTTGAAAAGAAGGAGAAAAAAGTCCAAAAGCCAACAAAGACTAAGACAAGGCAAACACGTGACCTGTCAAAAAGCTTATTTACTGGAGTAGTACATACTCTCTCCGTTAATTATGTGACTTACTTTTTTTTTAGTAAATTAAAAAAAAAAGACATATTTATATTAAGTAATAATTTAACTATAAAATATCGATTTTATTTTTAGTGAAATAATTTACAATCACATAAATTTCTGTCATTTATTTTGGATTACAAATTTTAAAAATATTTCTTTGTTTCTTAAATTTCGTATCGAGTCAAAGTATCTCACATAAAATAAGACGGAGAGAGTAATTTTTTTCCTTTTAGACATGCTCTTCTTCTTTCTCCATTCTCATCAATCCAATGCAATCCCTTCAGTCCAATCACTCAATAGAAAGTTAACTTTGTAAAACCCAATTGCTACTTCGTTTCTTTTCACATACATAATAAATAAAGGGATTCTCTTTTTTTTTTCTTTTAAAAAAACTGACCACATCTCTGTATCTGTGAGTTTTTGGCCTATGTTTTGGCTTTTTCTGTTGTGTTTGTATCTTTGTGGTATATATTACTTATTAATAATAATAGAGGGAGAGGATGTTGATCTTGAAAGGATATGGTGGAGAGTTTCATTGAAGGAGAAAAATAGCTCAAACATAGAATTTGTTGGGATTAGTTCATATTCCAATATTATCAGATCTCAAGGTTACCACCTTAGTCTTTTTTCTTTATCAAGAAGATTCCCTTTTTATTCATTCATTCTAATTATAGATGGATGCCCATTTCTCATAATTGTGTAAAGATAGCAACTTTGGTGTTTTGAAGAAATATTGGAAGATGAAAAGAGCAGGATTTGTGGTTGCTATTGAGTGAAAACAGCATCTATCTTTCTCTCTCTCTTTTTTTTTTTTAGCAAATTGGTTCTGTTCTGATTCTGAGAGTGACCCTTTATGGATGAAGAAGTGGTTTTGATGTAAAGAATGTATTCTTGTTGTCTTAATGTTTTATGGGGACGTTTTGTTAGGCAAGTAATCCATTTTCTGACAAGGTAAATTGTAGAAAAGTAGAGAATGGAGAGAAAGTGGTGTATGTTCTTGTATGTGGTTTTAACATTGATGGAGAGTTGTTATGCTTCTCTTTCCCCTACTGGTATCAACTATGAAGGTAAACTTCTTTCCTACATTTCCTTTCTCTCTTGGGGGTGAAAATCATCTTCATCTCACATAATTATATGCAGTTGTTGCCTTGATTGAAATTAAGAAGGCCTTACATGATCCTTACAATGTTCTTGAGAATTGGGATGTCACTTCTGTTGACCCTTGCAGTTGGAGAATGGTTACTTGTTCAAATGATGGATATGTTTCTTCTCTGTAAGTAGTTGAGCTTCAGTAATTTTCACTCTACATAATCATAACACCTAAAGTAAGCTTTTTTTTTTTTTTCCCTTCATCAGTGGACTACCTAGTCAAAGTTTATCTGGAACCTTGTCACCTGGAATTGGAAACCTCACCAAATTGGAATCAATGTAAGTTCTTCACTGTATTTTTCTCTTAGTACTTCATTTGATTATATGTTAGCTAAATAGTAATACTATTCCCAATTTCGTGTAGATTGCTGCAAAACAATGCTATTTATGGTCCTATTCCTGATGTGGTTGGTAATTTTGAAAAGCTTCAGACACTTGATCTCTCCAACAACAAGTTTGATGGCGAAATACCTGCTTCTTTCGGAGATCTCAAAAATTTGAATTATTTGTGAGTTCAGGAAATTTTTCTTATTTTTCACTGTTTCTTATCAAACTACACTTGAATCTTATTGTGTATCTTCGCTGTTGAGCAAGACAGACGATTAAACAACAATAGCCTCACAGGAACCATTCCTCAATCTCTCTCAAACATTGGAGGCCTCGCTCTCGTGTACGTCTCCATACCCTCCTTTACCATCGAAATTTGTTATGCTTATCCTTATAAGACCGGTCTAAATTACTCTAATGTTCTGTTTCTTCCTCGTACATTTTACTGATTTAGCTGATCTTGATTGTAGGGATGTTTCTTTTAATAATCTAAGTGGTCCATTGCCCAAAATATCTGCAAGAGCTTTCAAGTGAGTCACCTTTTCTTCTTTCAATAGATAATTGCTGCAGTTGAAGTAGTAATTCTCAATATTATTGAAATTGACTGGTTCATGCCTCTGTATATATACTTCTCATTAACAATAATTATGTAGTGCTTCTAGGATAATGGAAAGTATTTATTTTTGATAGATTACTGAACCTTATTATATTGAATTTAAGTTTCTCATCATGATTTTCAGAGTTACTGGAAATCCTTTGATTTGTGGCCAAAGTTCGGGGAACAATTGTTCAGCAGTCTATCCAGAACCGCTGTCCTTCCCGCCAGATAGTTTAGGAGGTCTGCATAACATCACTCACTTTCATTCACCTTCCGTTCCTTTCATTTAAAAATGGAAAATAGTAGAAGACACGGGAGGTTCTGCTATCTCTATTGTTGAAATTGTATTGTCTGTTTTCTTCAATTTCATAGATCAAAGAGCAGGAAGTAAAAACCATCATGTGGCTGTTGCTTTTGGAGCAAGTTTTGGTGCTGCTTTCTTGGTTTTAGTAGTCATAGCACTGGTTCTTTGGTGGCGCTACCGACATAATCAGCAGATCTTCTTTGATGTCAATGGTTAGCTGATTTTCTTTTGCTTTTTATCCATTTAAGATAATTCAATTTCTTTGCTTTTTTGTTTTTTTATTTCTGATTCATTTGGTTATGTACATATTTTCTCGAATGTATTAAACTCCGTAGATTTGTCATTATTTGATTATTTTTTTCAAGTAAGGGTGTTTCAGAGTTTGGTGGCTTGTGGTTTAACTGGTTATCTTAGCTTCTCAATATACATCTTTCAGTTAATCTGACATAGAAAAGGTTTACATTGACATTTGATTGTAAATCTAGTAGTCTAGTATTATGAAGGACCCAAATTTGCAAGTAGTAGATATCTAACAGCAGTTCTACATTTACATCGAGAATATGTTGAATAAAATGCTATAATCTACATCTTGGACTAGATAACTTCCCTGCTTTAGACCAGCTTAATTCATATCCTGACCAGTCTTGTCAGGTGAATCAATTGTTATTTGCTCCCCCTCCCATTGAGAGGAAGTTTTCCCTGACAAACTTATAGGGTAGGGTGGTTGCATATTGTGGACAAATTTTGGGGACTTGTCACTACTCATTCTTTCTCATCCCTTTCCTTGAGCATTAGTATTTTTTGTCCGTCTGTCACCTGCTATTTCTACAGCTGTATCTGAGCAATGATTTCTCAAATGCAGAACAATATGATCCAGAGGTATGCTTGGGTCACTTGAAAAGGTATGTCTTTAAAGAACTGCGAACTGCAACTGATCATTTCAGCTCAAAAAATATTTTGGGTAGCGGAGGATTTGGAGTTGTGTACAAGGGACGCTTAAATAATGGAACTGTCGTGGCTGTCAAAAGATTAAAGGACTACAATGCTGTTGGTGGTGAAATCCAATTTCAGACAGAAGTTGAGTTGATTAGTTTGGCTGTCCATCGAAATCTTCTCCGTCTTTGGGGTTTTTGTTCAACTGAAAGTGAACGGCTTCTTGTTTACCCCTATATGCCAAATGGAAGTGTAGCAGCACGATTAAAAGGTCAGCCTCTTGGCCTGCATGTTTTGTTAGTAATAATTGCTATGCCTCCTAGCTTCAGATCATTCCTCTAACATATATGTTCTGTGAAGTTTGACCTTTTAGGAAGGTGTTTGTTAACTAATTTCAACTGTGTTTACCTTTCTTTTACATTTTTAGGTGCCTGGCCACACCTTTCTAACTCATTATGGGAAGTTAACTAGAAAATACTCTCTTAAAGCTGCACAATTTTCTATTGTAGAAAGTGAGGCTTAACAGACTAACGTATTATCTTACAAGAACGAATCTTGTGAAGAAATGGACATTGGATCTAATTCAAACTTAAAAGTTAGGACGGTCGACGACCGAAGCCATTCATCCTATGTGAAGACTGGTAGAAAAATATAGAGAAAGGAAGAGAGACCTACATATGGTGTTCATTGACCTTGAAAAAGCCTATGACAAAGTACCGAGGAATGTCCTCTGGAGGTGCTTGGAGGCTAAAGGTGTCCCGATGATTTATATTAGGGCGATAAAGGACATGTACGGTGGAGCCAAGACTCGGGTTAGAACGGTTGGAGGTGAATCGGAACATTTCCCAGTTGAGATGGGGTTGCACCAAGGATCAGTCCTTAGCCCTTTTCTATTTGCTTTGGTGATGGATGAGTTGACGCGGTCTATTCAGGAGGAGGTCCCATGGTGTATGTTATTTGCGGATGACATAGTACTGATTGATGAGACGCGGGACAGAGTTAATGCGAGGTTGGAGGTGTGGAGACAAACGCTTGAGTCCAAAGGGTTTAAGTTGAATAGGACCAAAATAGAATATTTGGGGTGCAAATTCAGTGATGCGTTGGATGAGGCAGATGTAGAAGTGAGACTTGCCACACAGAGCATCCCCAAGAAAGAAAGTTTTAAGTATCTTGGGTCTGTAATACAAGGAAGTGGTGACATCGATGATGATGTCACACATCGCATTGGGGTTGCTTGGATGAAATGGAGGCTTGCCTCTGGAGTCTTGTGTGATAAGAAAATTCCACCTAGACTTAAAGGTAAGTTCTACAGAGTGGTAGTTAGACCGGCCTTGTTGTATGGAGCGGAGTGTTGGCCAGTCAAGAACTCTCATGTTCAGAAAATGCAGGTTGCGGAGATGAGGATGTTGAGATGGATGTGTGGACATACTAGGAGTGATAAGATTAGGAATGAAGTTATCCGGGAGAAGGTGGGAGTGGCCTCTGTGGTGGACAAGTTGAGGGAAGCGAGACTGAGATGGTTTGGTCATGTGAAGAGACGGGGCGCAGACGCCCCAGTGAGGAGGTGTGAGGGGCTGGTTGTAGAGGGTACGTGGAGGGGTAGAGGTAGGCCTAAGAAATATTGGGGAGAGGTGATTAGACAGGACTTGGCTCAGCTTCGCATTACCGAAGACATGACTCTAGATAGGAAGGAGTGGAGGTCTCATATTAAAGTTGAAGGTTAGTAGGACTAGCGTGTTGTCTCTCCCTGTGAGGGTAGGGGTTGTTAGCGTGTGTAGTAGTCCTAGTCTTGCACTTGCAGTTCTTGTCTGTGATATCGATAGCCTTTCGTTGTTTATTGCGTTTCACTTCTCTCATTGTTTATTGATGTCATTGTCTTCCTTTGTTGATTGTACATTATCTTTCATATTTGATGGTATGTATATACACTGTCTTTCTCGCCTTTTACTTGGATTTGATGTACCTGAGCTGAGGGTCTCCCGGAAACAGCCTCTCTACCTCGCACGAGGTAGTGGCAAGGTCTGCGTACACTCTACCCTCCCCAGACCTCACCTAGTGGGATTTCACTGGGTATGTTGTTGTTGTTGTTTGTTGAAGGAAGAAAGTGAATTAAAATTAAAACTTCACCATTGCACATGATAAAGCTTTTGAAAAGAGAAAGAAGTTTATTCATCTTATACAACAATTTGCTTCTAAAAAGCATTATGAGAGTTGTCATAATTTATGGCTTAAGGAGATTAAAGTGGGTTTGAACCATTCACGTAGTCCATATTTTACCCATATTTATGTGGATGGATTCCAATCTATCTTCCTTTAACCCTGAAAAGAGCATATGCATCCCGAGCTTTTTACGTTACGCTTCAATAGAACGAATTATCTTTACTTCAATAATTGATATTAGGCCTTTCAGCAGGTTAGTTCACGAATTCTCCTATTTCAGTAAGAGACGTGTTTGTGCCTGCTTTGAAGACAGCCAGTAATTACTAGCACAAGATCCAGTATTTGAAAAGGTTTCATACCCATAAGGGTTCCAAGCTTCAACCCACTGCTCGAGCAACTTGCTATCTATTTTAACTCAATCCACCCAAATCCGGTCCAATGCACCCATTTGCCACCACTATAACTGATACTATCTTTTATTTTTTAGTACAAGCTTTTAATGTTTGACCCATCCTATTTTGTGTCCCTTACCATATTTCTTCTTCTTGAAGTATATGGTAGGCCATCATCAGCGACCACAGTGATGCAGTTTCTTCTGGTGAACATGCCTTCAATTAACCATGTCTTTTGTGGTTCCTAAATTTGCAGATCACATCCATGGCAGGCCAGTTTTGGACTGGTCAAGGCGGAAAGGAATAGCAGTAGGTACAGCAAGAGGGCTAGTATATTTGCATGAACAATGTGACCCCAAAATTATCCATCGTGATGTCAAAGCAGCGAACATTCTGTTGGATGAGGAATTTGAAGCAGTGGTTGGAGATTTTGGGTTAGCAAAGCTCTTGGATCACCGGGATTCTCATGTAACGACTGCTGTCAGGGGCACAGTTGGTCACATTGCTCCAGAATATTTGTCAACGGGTCAATCGTCTGAAAAGACTGATGTGTTTGGGTTTGGAATCTTGCTTCTTGAGCTAATTACAGGTCAGAAGGCTGTGGACTTTGGACGAGGGGCGAACCAGAAAGGTGTTATGCTTGATTGGGTAAAGAAACTTCATGTAGAGAAAAAGCTGAACCTTATGGTGGACAAAGATTTGAAGAACAACTTTGACCGGATTGAACTTGAAGAGATGGTTCAAGTTGCTCTTCTGTGTACCCAATTCATTCCAACTTATCGGCCAAAGATGTCGGAGGTATTAAGGATGTTGGAAGGAGATGGATTAGCTGAAAAATGGGAGGCTTCACAAAAAGTTGAGACACCTAGGTACAGAACATCTGAAAATACACCAAAGAGATATTCTGATTATATAGAAGAATCATCACTAGTAGTCGAAGCAATGGAGCTTTCAGGTCCTAGATGACAACATCTGATTCTATCCTTGAGTTGAAAAATGAGAAATAGCTGTTGGAATGCCTGTATTATTAATCTGTAAAAAAGAACACAAAGCTCATGTATAATTCGATCAACACCTAACTTCATACTTCTCTCCCTCTCAATTTTGTTAAAATGTGCCATTCATTTTTTGAAGATGGGGGCACAAGTCAGCCATCCTCATGTACGGTGGTCTGATTGTCATGGTGGATGAATCATGAATTAAGGTTTTCGGTTTTCTTCTTTTGTTCATGTACTGAAATGTTTAGTCTTGTCATAGTGAAGGGAAAAATGAAAAGAAGAAGAAAGGTAGTAGTAGGTAGGGGTGTCAAAAATGAGATGTTTAATCGGATCATAATTTTATGGGTTGAGCTCAACATAGGGTTTAATCTCTATTTGTTCAAGCTTTAACCCACTTTGAAAGAATCTTCAATTGAGTCTAATTTAATTTTCAATTTAACCTGTTTTATGACTTTTTATTTGCATCGATGTAATGTACCTTTAAAATTATTGTCCGCATAATTTACTTAGACACCACTTGTTCCAATCGAACACCTTTATAAAAACCCTCCTCTTCCTCCTACTAAATTTTAAAGAAAAAATAGCAATTTTTTTTTAATGAAATGCAAACTCTATTTTTAGCAATTTTTTTTTTTGATAAAATGCAAACTCTATTTTTAGCAATTTTTATTTCTTTGATGAAATGCTCTTCTACAACTTTAAAGACAAATCTTTATCAGTAAACTCTTTTGATTTTTTCTGTTTTGACTGGTTATTTGTTTAATTGATATTTTTTCGATAATAATATTGGCACTAAGAATATACCCTATCATGATATATTTCCTCAGATTCAGTTTGTTCTTTAAGCAAAATGAGGAAGAAAAAATAGTGGAACCAAAAGGAAGAACAAGAGATTTTGTAAACTGAAGTGACGAAGACGAAGGTGGGTTTCTCTTTGAAATTAAAATTATTATTGAATTAATTTTTTTTTAGTTATTCTGTTAATGTATAGCAGGAGTCAAAAATATTACAAATTTATTCATTTTTTAAAATTGAAATTCAAATGTGGTTATAAAAGTTAAACAACAATATATTAAAATTATTGAAATTCAGCACATCAAATTGGACAGGTCATGACACAATCCGTTTTTGAGCCCAACCCATTGAAATACAACGTAAACTTGAATTGATCATGACTTAATTTAATTTCTATTTCAATATCTTTAATTTTATTCCAATCCGCCCATTTAACATCTCTAGTAATAGGCAACGGTCCCAAAGGATAAAGAAGTTGGAAGTAGGCATGAAAATTGTGATGGGGTATAAGATAGTTACAGTTCCACTAAATTCTAAGGTATGTATGATGGTCACTCTTCAGCCAACTCAGGTCTTGTCAATTCATAAAATGGACCCACATCACACCATCAAAACAAATTGCTTCACCCTCCAAAAGTTCCAAAATACGTACGACAAGAATAATAATTTTGCGTTTAATTTTATTTCACATTTGGTATAAAGTATTAACTAATTTAAAAATTATTTTATCTAGATGAGATAAAAATAATTTCATCTTATGTATTAAACGAGCCCTTATAAGTTTTACCTGTATTCACCGATAATCTCAAAAAATTAATTATAGAATTTAGAAAAATCATGAATTTCAAAATTTTTTACAACAGGAGTTTGGTGTGTGCGCGTACACCCCTATAAAATTTGGTGACATTTTTACCCTTACCGTCAAAGGATATTTCATCCACATTTATGGTATCCGTAAACACAGATTCTAAGGAAGATAATTAAAAATAAAAAATAGATGATATTGGTATCGTTAAATTACAAAAGAGTAGTGCTAAATTACTACAAAAATATACCCCAAAAATAACCACATATATAAAAAGTCTACTATATACTTATATTAAATTTTGGCTTATTTTCAGCACTATCTCCTTCTTATATGGTTCATTGATTAAAAAAAAATGATTTAGTTTATAAAACAAATATGTTTCACTTAAGTAAAAAAATGTTATACACTTAAGTTAAGAAACAATTATGTAGTCATATTTTTATATATTAATATTTTTTTCATTACTATACACTATAAATTATTTGTTGAATCAATACATTACCCAACCCACCTAACCCACCACCCCATCCCTCCCTAAAACCCATTTTTGTCCAGAACACATGTCACGACTCGAGTCTACACCGTAGATGTGGCCGGCACTAAAGAACCATTGCTGGTCCCCAAGCGAACCCTCATCTTGGTTGACTACAAGCGGACGACTAACTTAAGCATGCAAAAACTTAAAAACGGAACAAAATTCATGAAACTTAAATACAAAGCTTTAACTCAAAAGAAAACTCTGAATAATATAATATATTTAACTCGCTCCAAAATAGGCAACTTAAGTCTTTAAAACATTTAACAAAATAAATGAACAGATTTCTGAAACTCTACTGTCTATCTATGAAGCCTATAAATGACAAGGATGGAAGTCGGAACAAGACCACAACATCCTAACAACTGATATAACTGAAAAGTAAATGAAATCTTCCGAAATCAAGAAGGCTCACCATAGCTAACTCGAACTCTTTGTGGTATCAACGAAACTCTTGTTGACGATCCCGAATACCTGAATATGCATCATGAAAGGATGCATGCCAAATGGCTCAGTACGTGGAATGTACGAGCATGTAAGGGGAATTCTAAATCATAACATAAGCTTGAACTTGATAAAAAATAAATATACTTACCTCTTCTCAACTCACTCAACTCAACTCAACTTAGGAAAAAGATACTCAACTCAAAGATAAAATATTCAACTCAGTGAAATAAGGCTAAACTCAATAATAAGACACTCGACTCTTGGTACTGTAACGACCCTAAAAATAAATAAGTGAAACTAGAGCCTAACGTGTGTGTGTTTGAGTTTGGTGTGAGGTTTGAAGGTGTTTGATGTTGTCCTAAGTCATGGTTGAGGGGCTTAGGGGTTAAACGTCAAGGTACGGATCCCCATGGACCACCCTAGGGGTCCTTGAGGAGAACCCTAAGCCTAACCCCCAAGACCCTTTGAAACCAAAAGAGTTGCCAAAATGTGGTGACCTATGGATGGGGTTCACGCCCCGTAGGTCCATCCACTGTCCGTGGATGGCCTCTACTATCCGTGGTCCACACCTGCAGTTTCTGGTTTGGCTCGGCCAAGTGTAGGGGTCTTTTGGTAATTAGTTAATTAAATTTTTTAAGTGTATGGACGGTTATTTTAGGTGTATTAATATATTTTAAGAGTATTAAAACATTAAAATCCTATTTTAGATTTCATTATTCAAATTCCCCAAATCAAAACCCCTCCCTCTCCAAATATCTTCTCTCTAGAACTCCATTGAAGTCCAAGAGAAAAAGAAGACTTAGGGATTGAAGAGGAAGGAAAATTGAGTGGATTTTCATGGAATTCATCTATTAAGGTATGGTGATCCTTCATCTAGGGTTAGCTTTCACCCTAGAGTCAATTTCAAAGAAGTTTTCAAAGTTTTCAAGTTTATGAAAAACCTAGGGTTTTACTGAATCTCATGGGTTCTTTCATCAAACGTTTACAAATGGTTTCTAATGACAAATTATAATTGTATTAATGTTTAATTGATGATTTATGATGAAAATACTCTATGAACCCATGATTTCTCTCAATTCCTAAATTGTTCCTTTATGAAGTGAGTTTGTTGATCATGAATGAATGTTGATGGATTATGCATAAATTGATTTAGATTGTTGAATTGTATCATTATACATGCCTTAATTGTAGTAAATTGTTGGTGTGTGGGTGACTTTTAATCATGGCCTTGAAAGGGCAAGTTGTGACCTAATTACATGTTGAATTAGAATTGTGCTAGAGATGTTGATCCACTTGAAAAGTGGAGGTGTTTAGTTACTATGTATAATGTGAAGGATATACTTGTGATTTCAATGATAGAATGATGATCTTGTATAGAATGTAAATGTGTTGTTGTTGATGGTATATTCTCAATTAACACTCATGAATGTTGACGATAGAATGTGAAGGATTTCTATAATGTAATGTTGTATCTTGGATTGGTAGACTTAGGTGTCCTCTTATTGATAAATGAAAGCTATGTTGAATGTGATCTCTTGAATTGGTATGCTTAGGCATCCTTTTCTTATATAATGAATGTATCTTGACTTAATGTCTCGAATTGGTAAACCTAATGCTGGTAGCCTCTTCATGAATGAATGATAAAGTATTCTAGGCTAAACCTTGGATTGGTAGACCTAAGGTTGGTGGCCTTTCATGAGGAGTCTAGGTGCTAAGGTGATGTTAAACCTTGAAACGGTATACCTAATGGTGGTGGCCTTTCTTGTGTGAGATGATGAACCTAGAAACCGTAGACCTAACATTGGTGGCTCTTTCTAGGAATATCAATGAGCATTGTTAATATACCTTGAATCGGTAGACCTAATGGTGGTGACCTTTCACGTGTATGTGCTTTGGGTCGATAGGCCTAATGTTGGTGGCCCTTTTAAGTACAATGTTGTAATGTGATTGAAATACTCTATGGGAATGTAGGCTAAGCACCGAGTGGATATGGTAAGATGAAAACTCTCCCAATGTTAGGCTAGGGTTCGAATGAACATCTTCCTATCCCATAACTATGAGCCCACATAGGATATTAACCAGTGGATTTAATTCAATCCAAGCTAATGTTACTAGTCTTCATTAGGCAAGTTGACCACCTTTTACGGTGTGGGATTACACGACACCGGATTCCAAGTCTAGATTGCATGGTCTATGTTGATTAAATACTTATTCCCATAATGTTAGATGTGTATTATGGTTTCTTGAGGAGTTCTATGAAGTGTGGGTGGTAGTATGGGATGCCATCCATGCATTGCACGAGTAGGCTTTGAGAGGGTCATAGTGAGTTCTCTAAGACTTAATGGCTAATGAATGAATGTGTCCTAAATGAAGTTATTAAAGAATGTTGACTCTTAAATGCTTATATGCTTAAATGTAAATATACATGCTATACTTGGATTGTATTATGAGTTTCTTCCTTGTCATGACTTATTTATTGAATATGAATGTGCCTTGTCCAGGGTGACTTCAAAGGAGTATTTAGTGTGAGTAGTAGTATGGGATGCTACTTGTACATTGCACAAGTATGACTGAGAGTTGTCTTAGATGTTGGTCTTAATGTGATGATGTGACTCATGTAATGTTTATGTCTCTTAAATGCTTTATTGTGTAAAGGTGGAAAGGATGAATGTTAAGTTCACTTTTGGTGACCTTAAGGTGGTACCTTAGTGTAGGTGGTGGTATGGGACACTACCCATACGTTGCACAAGGTATAGCTTGAGGGTTAGTTCAGGTGGAGGTTCAAGGTGAAGGTAAAGGTTTATATGTGACTTTGTTCAAATGTGAAAATGTGACTTGTATGTTGGTTGTGACTTATACTATGCCCTTTTTTAAATGTGCATGAAGTTTTTAAAAAATGGTATGAAAACATGACTTTCAAACAAAAATGTCCTTTTTAAGCATGTTTTTGCATGGTCATCATACTTTGTACTTTATGTGCTAACCCATTCTTTTTCTATGTTTTTACTACAAATGTACGTTCTGATTGCATTCTCCCTAGTGAAGCTTGGAATAGAGTTCTTCTAAAACATCTTTTGGTATGTCCTCATAGATCAAGGATAAAGACTTTTATTGTTTCTAGTTCTTTCATGTTTTGAGACTATTGTTAAGACTTCGATTGTAAAGAGCCGCGACCCTATCTTGTTAAAGTTTTGTCTAAGATGGCCATGTGAGACTTTAGTATTCCCCTGCTTTATAAATGAGTTTTTGATTGTTGAATTTAAATAAGTTTTTAAATTCCACACTATTTTCATATACCGAATGTTATGAATGCTAAGTTTCTTGTATTAAACCCCTTCGGGGTCGAGTATGCCGTGTCGCATCCGGGGTCTAGACTCGGGTCATAACAAACTTGGTATCAGAGCATTAGATTTTGGAAATTGTATTTAGGGTTGATGTCTCACAAGCCATGTCTAGTAGAGTTTTGTTCATCGGTGTAAGTCGCGACACATCTATGAGCAAGAGGCTATAATACGTTAGAAAGTTACACTTCTTTCATATTCTTGAAGTCGTGCCCTTAGAATTTAGCTCTATAAGTGTCCTTTTCCTAACCCTTCTCTTGTGTTTACATGATATGAATACAAGGGCTAACCCAAGAAGGATGGAAGAGGAGATTGTGAATGCGAGAGTTCCTCCCCAAGGTCTTCAAGGTGACCAAGTTCCTCAAGGTGACCAAATTCCTCTAGCCAATCAAGGGAATGAAGTTTCGGTGGATCCCCCGACCATGACCAATGAAGAGATTAGGTCGGCTTTTCTAACCCTAGCTCAAGCCATGACGGCTCAAGTTAACCTAGATGTGGGGCGTAAGGTGAATTCTAATGAGAGTACCATGACCTCATGGTTGAGAGACTTTGTGAGGATGAATCCTCCGGTTTTCCTTGGCTCTAAGGTGGGAGAGGATCCCTAAGAATTCTTGGATGAAGTGTATAAGATAGTCAATGCTACAGGAGTGATCTCTATTGAGAAAGAGGAACTTGCCGCTTATCAATTGAAAGATGTCGCCCAAATTTGGTTCACTCAATGGAAAAGCAATAGGCCTATATGAGCGAGGTCTATTGATTGGGAATTGTTTAAGGAAGCTTTCCTTGGTAGGTAGTTTCCCCATGAGAAGAGGGAATGTAAGGTTGAGGAGTGTATAAACCTTAAGCAAGGTAATATGAATGTGGATCAGTATTCGTTGAAACTACCCTTTTGTCTAAGTATGCTCCATCTTTGGTGTCCAATCCTAGGGATGAGATGAGTTGATTTGTTACCGGTATATCCAACCTAGTTAAGGAAGAGTGCCATACTGCGATGCTCCATGATGACATGCACATTTCTAGACTCATGGTGTATGCTCAATCTATTGAGGAGTCCAAACTTAAGAGGAAGGATAAGGAGTTGAAGAGGGGTAGGTCCGATGAGCAAGGTTAACCTAGGTTCAAGAAGAGAGCTCCAAATCAAGATACTTCACGTTGCTCCTAAGGTCAACCAAGAGAGAGGTAGTGGACCTCCATTTGCTAAACCTACTTGTCACAATTGTGAAAAGAAGCATCATGGGAAATTCCTAGTGGGTACTAGTGGGTGCTATGGTTGTGGAAAGCTTGATCACCAAGTGAGAAATTGTCCTACTCTTACGGCAAGAGGAAGGGAGGCTAAACAAGCTTCTCTTAATGGCCCGAATCTTGATGCTCCAAAAATGAACCATTTGTATGCCCTTCAAGCTAACAAGGACAAAGAAGCTAATCCGGATGAAGGTACCAGTAAGTTATAGTTCCTTTTGTTGTGATGAGGTCCTTATGTTGTTTTTCAAGTTAGACTTAGTTGGGTTTTCTCCTAAGTGGTGGGATGGTATGTTGAATAGTAAGTTGTGGTGAGTTATGATATCCTTGTTCTTCTATTCCTATTCAAGCTTGAGACCAAGAATTCCTTGTAGCTCGTTTCATGTTTTGGAGTCATGTGTGAAATGTGTTTCCATGCTCTCCTTATGTTATGCATGTTCTAGTTTAATTCTTGTTTAAATGAGAAAACGAGTTTTCAAAATTGTGTTCCTCATGTTGATATGCATCTATGATGAGTTGCCTAAATATTTCATAAGTTGACTTGTTGAGAATGCTTAAATGTGTTCTTGAAAGAGTTACATAATGTGCCTATTTATGTTATGGTGAGCATGATGTGAGTTGGAGAACGAAGTTCCTCCAATGTAATGAGAAATGTTGAAGTTTTCATGCATAATGAGTTTGTAGAAGTAGTTTCTACTTTCTTGAATTGCATGGAGTTTGTTTGATGTGGAGTTGATGTTTCCTCCTTTGTTTATGCAATTATATTGATGTGTCATGATTGTGGGCTGCTAGTTTTGAGTCGTTAACACCCCTTAATGTGTTTTCAATGTCATTCGAGGACGAATGTTCCTAAGTGGGGGATAATGTAACGACCCTAAAAATGAATAAGTGAAACTAGAGCCTAACGTGCGTGTGTTTAAGTTTGGTGTGAGGTTTGAGGGTGTTTGATGTTGTCCCGAGTCATGGTTGAGGTGTTTAGGGGTTAAACGTCAAGGTACGACTCCCCATGGACCACCCTAGGTCTCCTTGAGGAGGACCCTAAGCCTAAACCTCAAACCTCTTGAAACCAAAAGAGTTGCCAAAATGTGGTGACCTACAGATGAGGTTCACGCCCCGTAGGTCCATCCACTTTCTGTGGATGGCCTCCGTAGGTCGAACCCTGTAGCAGCCTTGAAGACCAAGCCCTAGCTACGAAACAAGGACAGCCAGGACGGTCCGTGGACCCATCTACTGTCCGTGGTCCACACCAGCAGTTTCTGGTTTGGCTCAGCCAAGTGTAGGGGTGTTTTGGTAATTAGTTAATTAAATGTTTTAAGTGTATGGACGGTTATTTTAGGTGTATTAAGATATTTTAAGATTATTAAAACATTAAAACCCTATTTTAGATTTCATTATTCAAATTCCGCAAATCAAAACCCCTCCCTCTCCAAATATCATCTCTCTAGAACTCCATTGAAGACCAAGAGAAAAAGAAGACGTAGGGCTTGAAGAGGAACACTAATTGTGTGAATTTTCGTGGAATTCATCTATTAAGGTATGATGATCCTTCATCTAGTGTTACCTTTCACGCTAGAGTCAATTTCAAAGAAGTTTTCAAAGTTTTCAAGTTTATGAAAAACCTAGGGTTTTACTGAATCTCATGGGTTCTTTCATCAAACATTTTCAAATGGTTTCTAATGTCAAATTATGATTGTATTAATGTTTAATTGATGATTTATGATGAAAATACTCTATGAACCCATGATTTCTCTCAATTCCTAAATTGTTCCTTTATGAAGTGGGTTTGTTGATCATGAATGAATATTGATGGATTGTGCCTAAATTGATTTAGATTGTTGAATTGTATCATTATACATGCCTTAATTATAGTAAATTGTTGGTGTGTGGGTGACTTTTGATCATGGCCTTGAAAGGGCAAGTTGTGACGTAATTACATGTTGAATTAGAATTGTGCTAGAGATGTTGATCCACTTGAAAGGTGCAGGTGTTTAGTTACTATGTATAATGTGAAGGATATACTTGTGATTTCAATGATAGAATGATGGTCTTGTATAGAATGTAAATGTGTTGTTGTTGATTGTACATTCTCAATTAACACTTATGAATGTTGACGATAGAATGTGAAGGATTTCTATAATGTAATGTCGTATCTTGGATTTGTAGACTTAGGTGCCCTCTTCTTGATAAATGAAAGCTATGTTGAATGTGATCTCTTTAAATGGTATGCTTAGACATCCTTTTCTTATATAATGAGTGTATCTTGACTTAATGTCTCAAATTGGTAAACCTAATGTGGGTAGACTCTTCATGAATGAATGATAAAGTATTCTAGGCTAAACCTTGGATTGGTAGACCTAAGGGTGGTGGCCTTTCATGAGGAGTCTAGGTGCTAATGTGATGTTAAACCTTGAAACGGTAGACCTAATGGAGGTGGCCCTTCTATTGTGAGATGATGAACCTAGAAATGGTAGACCTAACGTTGGTGGATCTTTCTAGGAATATCAATGAGCTATCCTTAATATACATTGAATCAGTAGACCTAATAGTGGTGACCTTTCACGTGTATGTGCTTTGGGTCGGTAGTCCTAATGTTGGTAGCCCTCTCAAGTACAATGTTGTAATGTGATTGAAATACTCTATGGGAATGTAGGCTAAGCACCGAGTGGATATGATAAGATGGAAAATCTCCCAACGTTAGGCTAGGGTTCCAATGAACATCTTCCTATCCCATAACTATGTGCCCACATAGGATATTAACCAGTGGATTTAATTCAATCCAAGCTAATGTTACTGGTCTTCCTTAGGCAAGTTGACCACCTTTTACGGTGAGGGGTTACACGACACCGAATTCCAAGTCTAGATTGTATGGTCTATGTCGGTTAAATGCTTATTTCCATCATGTGAGATGTGCATTATGATTTCTTGCGGAGTTCTATGAAGTGTGGGTGGTAGTATGGGATGCCATCCATGCATTGCACGAGTAGGCTTTGATAGGGTCATAGTGAGTTCTCTAAGACTTAATGGCTAATTAATGAATGTGTCCTAAATGAAGTTATTAAAGAATGTTGACTCTTAAACGCTTATATGCTTATATGTAAAGATGCATGCTATACTTGGATTGTATTATGGGTTACTTCCTTGTCATGACTTATTTAGTGTATATGACTGTGGCTTGTCTAGGGTGACTTCAAAGGAGTATTTAGTGTGAGTATTAGTATGGGATGCTACTTGTACATTGCACAAGTATGACTTAGTGTTGTCTTAGATGTTGGTCTTAAAGTGATGATGTGACTCATGTAATGTTTATGTCTCTTAAATGCTTTATTGTGTAAAGGTGGAAATGATCAATGTTAAGTTCACTTTTGGTGACCTTAAGGTGGTACCTTAGTGTGGGTGGTGGTATGGGACGCTACCCATACGTTGCACAAGGTATAGCTTGAGGGTTAGTTGAGGTGGAGGCTCAAGGTGGATGTAAAGGTTTATACGTGACTTTGTTCAAATGTGAAAATGTGAGTTGTATGTTGGTTGTGACTTATACTATGCCCTTTTTTTTTGAATGTTCATGAAGTTTTACAAAAATGGTATGAAAGCATGACTTTCAAACGAAAATGTCCTTTTTAAGGATTTTTTTGCATGGTCATCATACTTAGTACTTTATGTGCTAAACCATTCTTTTTCTATGTTTTTACTACAAGTGTACGTTCTGATTGCATTCTATCTAGTGAAGCTTGGAATAGAGTTCTTCCAAGACATCTTTTGGTATGTCCTCATAGATCGAGGACAAACACTTCTATTGTTTCTAGTTCTTTCATGTTTTGAGACTATTGTTAAGACTTCGATTGTAAAGGACCGTGACCCTATCTTTGTTTAAATTTTGTCTATGATGGCCATGTGAGACTTTAGTATTCCGCTGCTTTATAAATGAGTTTTTGATTGTTGAATTTAAATAAGTTTTTAAATTCCGCACTCTTTTCGTATCTCGAATGTTATGAATGCTAAGAGACTTGTATTTGAACCCTTTGGGATCGAGTACACCGTGTCGCATCCGGGGTGTAGACTCGAGTCGTGACAAACTTGGTATCAGAGCATAAGATTTCTGAAATTGTCTTTAGGGTTGATGTCTCACAAGCCACGTCTAGTAGAGTTTTGTTCATCGGTGTGAGTCGCGACACATCTATGACCAAGAGGCTATAGGATGTTAGAATTAATGGATGAAGTGTATAATATAGTCAATGCTACGAGAGTGACCACTATTGAGAAAGAGGAACTTGCCGCTTATCAATTGAAAGATGTCGCCCAAATTTGGTTCACTCAATGGAAAAGCAATAGGACTATAGCAGCGAGGTCTATTGATTGGGAATTGTTTAAGGAAGCTTTCCTTGGTAGGTAGTTTCCCCATGAGAAGAGGGAATGTAAGGTTGAGGAGTGTATAAACCTTAGGCAAGGTAATATTAATGTGGATGAGTATTCCTTGAAACTACCCTTTTGTCTAAGTATGCTCCATCTTTGGTGTCCAATCCTAGGGATGAGCTGAGTCGATTTGTTACCGGTATATCTGACCTAGTTAAGGAAGAGTGCCATACGATGATGCTCCATGATGACGTGAACATTTCTAGACTCATGGTGTATGCTCAATCTATTGAAGAGTCCAAACCTAAGAAGAAGGATAGGGAGTTTAAGAGGGGTAGGTCCGATGAGCAAGGTTAACCTAGGTTCAAGAAGAGAGCTCCAAATCAAGATTCTTCAAGTGCTCCTAAGGCCAACCAAGAGAGAGGTAGTGGACCTCCATTTGCTAAACCTACTTGTCACAATTGTGGAAAGAAGAATCATAGGAAAGTCCTAGTTGGTACTAGTGGGTGCTATGGTTGTGGAAAGCTTGATCACCAAGTGAGAAATTGTCCTACTCTTACGGCAAGAGGAAGGGAGGCTAAACTAGCTTCTCTTAATGGCCCGAATCTTGATGCTCCAAAAATGAACCATTTGTATGCCCTTCAAGCTAACAAGGACAAAGAAGCTAATCCAGATGAAGGTACCAGTAAGTTATAGTTTCTTTTGTTGTGATGAGGTCCTTATGTTGTTTTTCAAGTTAGCCTTAGTTGGGTTTTCTCCTAAGTGGTGGGATGGTATGTTGAATAGTAGGTTGTGGTGAGTTATGATATCCTTATCACTTTCTACAATTCCTATTCAAGCTTGAGACCAAGAATTCCTTGTAGCTCGTTTCATGTGTTGGAGTCATGTGTGAAATGTGTTTCCGTGCTCTCCTTATGTTATGCATGTTCTAGTTTAATTCTTGTTTAAATGAGAAAACGAGTTTTCAAAATTGTGTTCCTCATGTTGATATGCATCTATGATGAGTTGCCTAAATATTTCATGAGTTGACTTGTTGAGCACGCTTAAATGTATTCTTGGAAGAGTTGCATAATGTGCCTATTGATGTTATGGTGAGCATGATGTGAGTTGGAGAACGAAGTTCGTCCAATGTAATGAGGAATGTTGAAGTTTTCATGCATAATGAGTTTGTAGAAGTAGTTTCTACTTTCTTGAATTGCATGTAGTTTGTTTGATGTGGAGTTGATGTTTCCTCCTATGTTTATGCAATTATATTGATGTGTCATGATTGTGGGCTTGTAGTTTTGAGTCGTTTACCCCCCTTAATGTGTTTTTAGTGTCATTCGAGGACGAATGTTCCTAAGTGAGGGATAATGTAATGATCCTAAAAATGAATAAGTGAAATTAGAGCCTAACGTGTGTGTGGTTGAGTTTGGTGTGAGGTTTGAGGGTGTTTGATGTTGTCCCGAGTCATGGTTAATGGGTTTATGGGTTAAACGTCAAGGTATGACTCCCCATGGACCACCCTAGGTGTCCTTGAGGAGGACCCTAAGCCTAACCCCCAAGACCTCTTGAAACCGAAAGAGTTGCCAAAATATGGTGACCTACGGATGATGTTTCGTAGGTCCATCCATTGTCTGTGGATGGCCTCCATAGGCCAAACCTTGCAGCAGCGTTGAAGACCAAGCCCTAGCTACGAAAGAAGGACAGCTAGGACGGTCCGTGGACCTGTCTACTGTCCGTGGATTGGGTCCGTGGTCCACACCTGCAGTTTCTGGTTTGGCTCGTCCAAGTGTAGGGGTCTTTTGGTAATTAGTTAATTAAATGTTTTAAGTGTATGGACGGTTATTTTAGGTGTATTGAGATATTTTAAGAGTATTAAAACATTAAAACCCTATTTTAGATTTCATTATTCAAATTCCGCAAATCAAAACCCCTCCCTCTCCAAATATCTTCTCTCTAGAAATCCATTGAAGAACAAGAGAAAAAGAAGACTTAGGGCTTGAAGAGGAAGGCTAATTGAGTGGATTTTCGTGGAATTCATCTATTAAGGTATGGTGATCCTTCATCTGGTGTTAGCTTTCACCCTAGTGTCAATTTCAAAGAAGTTTTCAAAGTTTTCAAGTTGATGAAAATCTGGGGTTTTACTCAATCTCTTGGGTTCTTTCATCAAACATTTTCAAATAGTTTCTAATGACAAAATATGATTGTATTAATGTTTAATTGATGATTTATGATGAAAATACTCTATGAACCCATAATTTCTCTCAATTTCTAAATTGTTCCTTTATGAAGTGGGTTTGTTGATCATGAATGAATGTTGATGGATTATGCATAAATTAATTTAGATTGTTGAATTGTATCATTATAAATCCCTTAATTGTAGTAAATTGTTGGTGTGTGGGTGACTTTTGATCATGGCCTTGAAAGGGCAAGTTGTGACCTAATTACATGTTGAATTAGAATTGTGCTAGAGATGTTGATCCACTTGAAAGGTGGAGGTGTTTAGTTAATCTGTGTATATAAAAATACAAATATATCTGTGAGAGTTTCTCTAATCGACAACCATCACTTAAGAGCTTAAGTGGTGATACAACATTTTGTCGCACGCTGCTAGGGCCGTCCTATACCTTGCTAAGGGTATAGAACCTGACTTCTAAATGGATCCACTAGTCTATGATAAAAAGCACTAAAGAATCATCTAAAAATTATGTCCCTTTTCTACCCTTGGTGGCTACATGGTTTATGGGGGCTGTGAGATGTCTGAACTCTCCCTTATATTGGTGCTTAATACTACTCCCAAAATATGATCTTATGTTTAAAAACATATTTGTTTCTGTGATTTGTGATAATTGCTCAAAAACTTAGCTCAAAGGTTATCTTAGAAATCAAGGTTTCCTCTCTTGCTCAATTGTGAAAGCATTTACTCTTTTCTGAAAACTAGCTCAAAGGCTCTTTGGAAATCAAGGTTTCCTTTTCTTGTTTAAATGTGAAAACATTTTCTCTTTGGGAATACTTAGTTCCCATATAATCTTTTGAAGAAACTGAACTTCACTTTTACTCTTACTCAACTCAATGCTCAAGTCTTAAAACAAAGTTAAAACGTTTGTATAAGACTTCTTAAAATATGAATCATGCCGAATTATGGACGTGAATGACTCAATGCAAGGTTTTCAATAACCATAGATAGAACTCAACTTGGAACTCAAAAACTTCAATGATACTACTCATTTCAAGAATTCTGAACACAGAGGGTTCATGCAGAATTATGAGCATGAACTACTCAACTCAAGGACTCAAGGATACTTCTCATCTCAAGAGTGCTCGACTTATAGGGTTCATGCGGAATTATGGGTACGAACAATTCAACTCAAAGAATTTATGGGTAACATGTAATAGTCCCATGATTAGAAGTATAATCTCAAAGGGGATTAGGAACTCAATAATCAAGACTTAGAACTTGGAGATTCTACTCTTCTCAATGATACTCAATTTATGGAATTCATGCGGAAGTAATGGGCATGAACGACTCGACTCAAGGGACAAAATATCAATAAGGAACTCATGTATATGACTCTTCTAATTCTCTTACTTACTTCCTCTAAACTTAGTTCAGATCAAAAGTTGATCTCAAAGGATTCACAATTGAACTCAAAGGCTTTTTTGAACTCTACTCTTTAACTCTCTCTTGAATGTAAATTATGAATTCAAGAATTATGCATCATGATATGGAGGATCTATGTGATAGTGTAGAGTCATAAATACATTCTCCTCACTCTCATGCTCAGTTACTTGAGTCTTGAAACAAGTTATTAGAAACTGTAAAAGACTCCTCAAAAGGACTCAATGGGACTCTCTCAAAATGTTCGGAAGAACTCTCAAAACTTAACTCTTAACTTTACCTTGAATTTAAATTATTAATTCATGGTTATGATTCATGTTATGAATGATTTCTAAGTATTTAGAAGTAGTTTAGAGTGATTAGAATAAAAGGGAGTGAAGGTATACTTAAAAGGGGCTCAGACGGGACAACCGCGTTCCTGGCACAGGGCGCCATCCCCTTACTTCAGAGACTGCTTATGGGTGCACTGTAGGGGCACCTTGCCAGCCCCTTGGGCGCACCACCCCAGAATCTCCGCAGGCCAAGTTCGATGAATTTTGCCTCTCGTTTTCTGATCCTAAATCGCTTTTAATCGATTTCTTTTCTCAAGTTTTCCTTAGATTCAATTACCCAGCCTAAGTACATACTAATCCACTCAATAAAACACTCAAAACAATCACTTTCATCTCAAGAAATCATCAAAACCCCAACAAAATAAGATTTAGAATGAGCTTCAAGAGCACCTATCAAGAACTTAAATGCTTCAACTTTTGAGAGTGAAATTACGCTGAGAATAACATGTTTGGCATGTGGGTAAACAAACCCAACACTATTGAAGCTTACATAGCTCTTAGGGATTAAACCCATGGCAAAAATCCGCAACAAAATGCAAGACTCTCGACGAACGCTTTGATCTTCTCCTCTTTTCTCTTCTTTTCTCTTCTTGAACTCTCAACTAAAACCCTAGGCGTATATTGGGATTATGAAACTGAAACTAATAGGATTAGACCCTTAAAATCTTACTAAAAATGAATTAATTCTGATTGGGTAAGAAAAGACCAAAATACCCCTCTAAAATCCGGTTTTGACTTTTCTTATCTAGACAACCCAATTTTGAATTGATATATCTCCCTCATACGAACTCGAAACTTAGAAAACTCAGTGGCGTTGGAAATATAATTCAATGACATTTGCTACGGTATCTAGTAGCACACCTAACTCATCCTGAGATAGGATTTATGATCGTTTGAAGTCGACCCAAAACTCATACTTAACTTAACTTGCAAAATTTCAGATTTTGCTATTTTCAATTTAGTTCTTTTTGGAACTCAAGGTGCTACATCTAGTGACCGTAACACTCAAGAAATTTTAATTTCCTCGGTAAAAGCCTACTCATAACAAAGGATGGTTCTGATATACCGTGAGTTTACGGTATTTCTAATACATTTCACTTACAAGTTGTGTGTGTCTAGGGCCTTTTTATATTGGTTTTTATGTATTTTATCATGTTTTGCAGGAAAGGTGTTCAGGCGCGGAAGTTTAGAGACAGCTGAAGGAAATGCAAAAAAAGACATCCACGGAGGTCATCTACGGACCGTAGGTCCATTCACGGTCCGTAGGTGATGACCGTAGATCAGCAGGAATGTGTTGAGGACAAATCAGGGAAATCTGACCAAGTGTGGAACCACGGTGCCCATTGACGGTCCGTAGATTGATCTACGGACCGTACTGTTGATCCGTAGAGTGAGACTGCGAGGGTTCCAGTACCTGATTTTTGAAGATGCTAAGTATGGAGCTACGGAAGGGATTGACGGACCGTAGGTCGATCTACGGTCCGTGCTGCTGGTCCGTCGTTTGCTTCAGAGAAGCTGATTGTTGGATGCTGAAATATTTTCTAAGTCCCGAGTGACGGAAGGGACTTACGGACCGTAGATCAATCGACGGTCCGTAAGTCAGTCTCGTGGATCGAAGACGCGTACCTGAACAAAACTTTCCTTAATTTGTTTCCTTTTTTATTTAGGATTTGTTTTCTATAAATAGGACATGTAAACCTCGTTTTTGGGGGTTAGACACTATTATTCTATTTTTGCTTTGTAACTTTGGAGATTAATTTGCAACCCTAGCAATTATTGATTTCCCAAGTTCGTTTTGAAGATTTTGGCTTTGCAATTCAAGTTAATTTTCTGGGTTTATTATTCTCTTTACGTAAGTTCATGATTTCTCCATCTACAATTATGAATTGTGTTCTTGCTAATATGAGTAACTAAATCCACAACTAGGGTTGTGGGAACCATGATCGATTAACAAAGTATGAATAGTAAATAAGCAATTCTTGACTAGTATTTTGCATGCATTGATAATTCTTTCGTTTAGAAGTCTTTTTAACGGTGGCCAACGTTAGAACTCGCCTTGTTACTACTTGCCGGACCAAGGAGGTAATTAACAAGAAAAGAATTATCAACATAGATTTAGTGTGATACTATCTAATAGGCTAGTGTCGATTGGTGCGAAGTAATAACTAAGCCAAACATCGATTATGATGTCTAATATGAGGTAAAGGTAAGGGTTAGTAAATTATACACACGTAGCCGGACCAAGGTGCGGGGTGAAATTCTCTAGATGCCGGACCAAGGATTTAGAGATACCTAACTTATCACTTTGCATGTAATACACTAGAAGAAGATTGCTATTACTAGGATTACTGCGTTATGAGATTATGGGGAACACGTATACCCTAGTTATTTCTCTTATCTTGATAACAACCAAAGTTGAATTTAATTATTGATTACAATATTTCGTATTACTATTTATTTTACACAAGCACAACCCCCATTTTTATTACCTGTTTCTGAAAATAATTTGACTAATCGAATATAATTGTCGGTTAAAAGTAAAGTCTAAACCATTTTCCTCGTGGGATCGATCCCAACCTACAAGTTGGGTTCTTTACTTGATAACGATCGCTTATGCTTCTGAAAGGAGGTGTAATTTGAGCGTATCAGGTTCGAGTCTCAATTCGAATTTGTTTTTGGGGTGTTACAATATCTCCCCCTTTGGGATCATTCGTCCTCGAATGACGACTTGACTGGGTATGGAATGGGGTTATTCTTACTAAGGTCTGAGTCTAATGGTATGCTCTTACTATATACAAGTTTAACCCAAATCCTTAGGTTCGGGTTCTATACCTCTCTTAGGGAATCTCATCCCAAAACTATTACTCTTTACCACCTTATTGGGCTCATATCAACAACCACCGCATGTTTATCAACACCACATTCAAGCTTAGTATTGTAACAACTCCATGGACTCCTACTAACAAGCTCCTTAATAAATTCTCAACACTTGACTTGATTTCTCATCTTATCATCTCCCCCTTAGGTCTAAAGCTGACACTTGAAAGCTATGGACCTATTCCACATTGACAACTCAATTATGCTATCTAGGTACATATGAAAATTATAACTTAATTGAAACCTCATCTGGTAACATACCATCTCGGCACACCTCTTAAAGCTCTTGTTAGTATTGTGATTTAGCCACAATTCACTACCCTTATCTAAAGGTTAGGGTCTCTCACTTGTACCACTCATATTTTTTGCATCAAACATCTCAATTCCTCACCTGCCCTATGTCTAGTCTACCAGATTAAATCTCAGGACTAACATCATCATTCTCTCATGTTGCCATTCTTTGGATCATGACACATCTCAAATTCAAGCTTAATGTTCATTACTAAACCCGAATATCGATATGATTGCTCGCCTTCTATACTATACCTCATTACTTTATCAGTTCTAGAACCTTCTGAACATCATGACCCTCTCAAACAAATCATAATCCTAGCTTAGATCTATCACTTCATAAATACCCTGCTCTCTTATTCAACATATGAATTTAGTCTCCTCTAATACGATGGCACATCGACACCAACTTTATTCGGGTTAACAAATATATACTCTATCTCATCTTGACTAGAACTCTTACTCTACCCATAAGGGAAAACTCCTCATCAATAACTTACTGGGTGCATGACTATAATTACATAGCTTGCCTCATCACTATCTCCCTTTCTAAGATTACTAAACCTCTGCATACTTTCCTCTAACTCTAGGCTGTTTCACTACTACTGCTCATGATCTCGTATCTCAGGCTACCTCTTTGGGTGAAATCACTACCCAAACTCTAAACATAATTTCTCATAAGGATCTCAACTGAAACAAGGCTTAGAGAAGAGAGTACAACTCGATTTTAGCTCAAATACATGATTCATATAATTATGGGTGCATTCCTCTGAAACTGAACACTTAACTTACTCTTGGGCTTTCTCAATCCCTTGTGGATCTCATGACTTTCTCAAGACTCTTGCTAAGAACAACTCATCCATAAGGATCTTTACTCTTTACTTTTCAACCACCTCTAGTATGATGGGTAGTCGAATGAATCTGAGAAACACACGAGTATGAATAAATCTCTATGACTTAGCTCTATTTCATGATTAAGAGTATGAAAGTAGGAAAACTTTTCTTAAATGTCCGTAGTCCCTCATTTATAGTAGTGGGCCCCTCACAACCATAAACAAGATCCTACTTGACACAACTTTGTAGACACCCTAGGACTCTTGAACTCTGTACTCTGATACCAAATTTGTCACAATCCGAGTCTACACCCTAGATGTGGCCAGCACTCAAGAACCATTGCTGGTCCCCAAGCCAACCCTCATCTTGGCTGACTACAAGCGGAAGACTAACTTAAGCATGCAAAAACTTAAAAAGTAAATAAAATTCATGAAACTTAAATACAAAGCTTTAGCTCCAAAGAAAACTCTGAATAATATAATATATTTAACTCTCCCCAAAATAGGCAACTTAAGTCTTTAAAACATTTAACAAAATAAATGAACAAAATTTTGAAACTCTACTGTCTATCTATGAAGCCTCTAAATGACAAAGATGGAAGTCGGGACAAGACCCACGACATCCTAACAACTGATATAACTGAAAAGTAAATGAAATCCTCCGAAATCAAGGAGGCTCACCATAGCTAACTCGAACTCCTTGTGGTATCAATGAAACTCCTGTTGATGATCCCGAATACCTGAATCTGCATCATGAAAGGATGCAGGACAAATGGCTCAGTATGTGGAATGTACGAACATGTAAGGGGAATTCTAAAGCATAACATAAGCTTGAACTTTATAAAAATGAAACATACTTACCTCATCTCAACTCACTCAACTCAACTCAGGAATAAAATACTCAACTCAAAGTTAAAATATTCAACTCAATGAAATAAGGCTCAACTCAATAATAAGACACTCAACTCTTGGTACTCAAACTCTGGATACTCAACTCTGGATACTCAGCTCTGGATACTCAACTAAATATAAAGAAACAACAGGAGATGCAATATAAGGAAAGCTTTTAAAACAATAGAAAGCAACTCAATGTATTTATGAATACATTATACTCGATTTGTATGCAAGGATACAATATAAACTCTGTTTGTATATGAAAATACAAGTAAACCCTGTGTAAATAAAAATACAAATATATATGTGGGAGTTTCTCTAACAAACAACCATCACTTAAGAGCTTAAATGGTGATACAACATTTTGCAGCACGCTGCCAGGGCCGTCCTATAACTTGCCAAGGTTATATAACCTGACCACTAAGTGGATCCACTAGTCTATGCTAAAAAGAACTAAGGAATCATCTAAAAAGTATGACCCTTTTCTACCCATGGTGGCTACATGGTTTATGAGGGCTGTGAGTTGTCTGAACTCTCCCCCATATCAGTGCTCAATACTACTCCAAAATATGATACTAGCTCTTATGTTAAAAAAACATACTTTTTTCTGTGATTTGGGATAATTGCTCAAAAAATTAGCTCAAAGGCTATCTTGGAAATCAAAGTTTCCTCTCTCGCTTAATTGTAAAAGCATTTCTTCTTTTCTGAAAACTAGCTCAAAGGCTCTTTGGAAATCAAGGTTTCCTTTTCTTGTTTAAATGTGAAAACATTTTCTCTTTGGGAATACTTAGTTCCCATATAATCTTTTGAAAAAACTGAACTTCACTTTCACTTTTACGTTTGTAAAAGACTTTTTAAAATATGGTTCATGCCGAATTATGGACGTGAACGACTCAATGCAAGGTTTTCAATAACAATAGATAGAACTCAATACTTGGAACTCAAGAGCTTCAATGATACTACCCATTTCAAGAATGCTCAACTCAGAGGGTTCATGCAAAATTATGAGCATGAATTACTCAACTCAAGGATTCAAAGATACTTCTCATCTCAAGACTACTGGATTTATAGGGTTCATGCAGAATTATGGGCATGAACAATTCAACTCAAATACTTCATAGGTAACATGTAATAGTCCCATAATTAGAAATATAATATCAAATGGGATTAGGAACTTAATACAGAAGACTTAGAACTTGGAGATACTACTCCTCTCAATGATACTCAATTTATGGAATTCATGCGGAAGTTATGAGCATGAACGAGTCAACTCAAGGGTCAATATATCAATAAGGAACTCATGTATACAACTCTTCTCATTCTGTTACTTACTTCCTCTAAACTTAGTTCAAATCAAAAGTTGATCTCAAAGGATTCACAATTGAACTCAAAGGCTTTCTTGAACTCTACTTTTAACTCTCTCTTGAATGTAAATTATGAATTCAAGAATTATGCATCATGATATGAAGGATCTAGGTGATAGTGTAGACTCATAAATATATTTTCCTCACTCTGATGCTCACTTACTTGAGTCTTGAAACAAGTTATTAGAAACTGTAGATGACTCCTCAAAAGGACTCTAAGGGACTCTTTCAAAATGTTCGAAAGAACTCTAAAAACTTAACTCCTAAGTTTACCTTGAATTTGAATTATTAATTCAAGGTTATGAATGATTTCTAAGTGTTTAGTTTGAGTGATTAGAATCAAAGGGAGTGAAGGTACACTTAAAAGGGGCTCAAATGGGACAACCAACAGAAAAAGAGTGGGGGCAGGCGACCCTGACGCGTTCCGGACGCGAGGCGCCAGCCCCTTACTTTAGATACTGCTTATGGGCGCACTTCAGGGGCACCGCTCCAGCCCCTTGGGCGCATCTGGGGTGCGCCGCCCCAGCCTCTTCCCAGGCTAAGTTCGATGAATTTTGCCTCTCGTTTTCTGATCCTAAATCACTTTTAATCGATTTCTTTTCTCAATTTTTCCTTAGATTCAATTAACTAACCTAAGTACACACTAATCCACTCAAAACATCACTCAAAACAATCACTTTCATCTCAAGGAATCATCAAAATCCCAACAAAACAAGATTTAGAATGAACTTTAAGAACACCTATCAAGAACTTAAATCCTTCAACTTTTGAGAGTGAAATTACGCTGAAAATAACATGTTTGGCGTGTGGGTGAACAAACCCAACACTATGGAAGCTTACATACCTCTTAGAGATTAAATCCATGGCGAAAATCCGCAACAAAATGCAAGACTCTCGACGAACACTTTGTTCCTCTCCTCTTTTCTCTTCTTGAACTCTCAACTAAAATCCTAGGCATATATTAGGATTATGAAACTGAAACTAATAGGATTATACTTTTAAAATCTTACTAAAACGAATTAAACCTGATTGGGTAAGGAAAAGAGCAAAATACCCTTCTAAATTCCGGTTTTGACTTTCCTTATCTAGACAGCCCAACTTCGAATGTACATATCTCCCTCATACAAACTTAAAACTCAGCAAACTTCATGGCTTTGGAAATATAATTCAAAGATCTTTTCTACGGTATCAAGTAGAACACTTAACTCATCCTGAGCTAGGAGTTATGGCCGTTTCAAGTCGACCCAAAACTCATACTTAGCTTAACTTGCAAAATTTCAGATTTTGCTATATCCAATTTAGTTCTTTTTGGTACTCAAGGTGCTACATCTAGTGACCGTAACACTCAAGAAATTTTAATTTCGTCGGTAAAATCCTACACACAATAAAGGATGGTTCGAGTCTCAATTCAATTTTTTTTCTGGGGTGTTACAACACATACCAATGATACCTCCTAAAATCCAATTTTTTCCAAAGCACATACCAATGATATCTTTACAAAAAAATATATTTTATTTATTTAAAATTATACTTAATTAGCAATATAAATTTAGTAAAATTATAATTATGCCTAGATTTAAAAAATCATAATTGAATTTTTCTTTATATATAATCAAGTAAATAAAATTATATCTAATTCTTCAATGATTAGTGCACATCTATACAATGAATGTTTTGCAAGAGAAAATACAATGTAAATTTGAAAAATAGATATTTTAAATAAAACATTTATTGATAATTAACCATTTAGAACTATACCTTGAATAACCTATTAATATTTTCTTATAATATAATTTTCCAAAACAAGAATTAATATCATTGTAATTGGTAAAATTATTTCACCAATTTTAATCACAAATTCAAAAATTAGTTACTTCAATAATACTAGTCAAGTGAATGTTTCAAATAGAAAAAAAATCAATCAATACCTATTTATCAATTATAATATGAGTTGTATTTTATGTATGATACTATATTAAATTATATTATTTTTAATGTATGTAAAATAAGGTATAATACATAATTAGGATGTACATTTAAAAAAATATTTTCATTTAACATAGATTCAACGTTAATAATAAATATTTCTTCTAAATAAATAAATAAATTTCTTAGAACTACAATTTAGTAAGTTAAAGTATGAATTTCTAAATTTACAATTGATAAGTAAATATGTTTGAGGGACTTGTCAAAGAGGCGGCGGCGACCTACTAGAGCATTGACGACGGCGATTTGCTACATGTTACTATCCGAACGCCAGCCACACCAGATGGCTGGGCTGGATCCTTCATCATTGCTTGATTTTCCACCATTAAATCCTAAGACTGTACCCAACATCCATACAACTCAAATTACAAGTTCATTTGCAGATATTATCAAAGGTCATCGAATGAAAGATATGATAGGCAAAGGGAAAGCCATTGCTGATGTAGAACCCATTCCACAGAAAAAACCAAACCTAGTAGGGGTTATTCCTACTATCTCCTGGACTACTAGTGAAATACAAATAATGAATATCTTAAAGAATTTGCAACTTGCTGTGATGGGTAAATTCTCCTATGGATCCCCTGATATTTATGAATTGCGATCCTCGATTCCAAATCTGTGTGGGATAATAGGGGGTGTCAGATTGGATATCTTCTTAATAAATATCTTAATGAGATTTGATCGTATGGAGGATTATATTAAGTTACTATCTAAAACTTCTTATTACATAATAGCAAAGGATGGATTTGCATATCAAATGAGGCCATTTATATATGATGTAAACTTCAAAGCTAGTGAAGAGACGACAAAGGCTACGACTTGGATCTCTTTTCCTGATTTGTCGCCAACTTTCTTTGTGAAGGAAGTATTGTTCTCTCTTGCGTCCGTGGTTGGGAAACCTCTTCAGTTAGACCTGTCAGATATAAATAAGACGCGTCCAAGTTGTGCAAGGGTGAAGGACCAAGTGGATCTACTTGCTGAAAAACCTCAATTTGTGTAGATGTAGTTAGAAGATGAGAACACTCTTGAGAATAAAGTTTGTCACGACCCAGGGGTTCCCCCTAGACGTAACACGATGTACTTGACCCCGAAGGGGTCTCATACAAGCCCTTAGCATACATAAACATAGGAACTGGAAATGATGCAGAATTTAAAATTTTACAATCAAAGTCTTTCTTTCATAAATCGAAAAGAATCTAGTCATTATATCATAATTCATCTACTACAATAGAATGTCAATAGGGTCACAGTCCTTTACAACTGAAAAAGTCTCAAAAGTAGAATATAAGAAAAATCAACTAGAAGTGAATGACATCTTGTCCTCGCACCATGAGGACTCACCACAAGTCTTGGAGATATGCAATCGAAGCCTTAATCAGAAAAGGATGAACACTTCACCTAGCTGAAAATGTAGAAGAAATAGGGGTTAGCACAAATATGTACCAAGTATGGAAGCATGAATAAAAATCCTTGAAATATGATAAAAAGGACATTTTGGTTGAAAAGTATGCATTTGTCAAGTTTGAGAATCACTTATGCATTTTAATGTAAAACACAAGTCATAGCATATTCATCACATAAATCCTCATAACATAGTAGAACCATTACCTTAGCAACCCTAAGGTATGCTTGTGCAATGTATGGTTGACATCCCATAATACCATCCATACTAAGTACTCCTTTGAAGCCACCTTAGTCATACATATCATCTTTAGACCTCATGATAGTCAATAGTCATAGATAAGGAAATAGTCATGTACAATACTTGAACATAAGGAAAGTCATTCATCGCAACAACCCATTCAATCATACATGCATACATACATTCATGTCTTTTCATAGCATAAAACAACCATCCCATAATCCCTTTCTAAGTCTAATTGTGCAATGTAAAAATGAAGTCCCATACCCCCACTCCTACTAAGTAAAAATCATCAAGAAGTCATAAGTATGGTTCGTGTCATATTCATTATCTTGTCATATAGGGAAAATAGCCATAACCGACATAGACCATGCGAGCTACATGGAATCCGGTATCGTGTAACCCCACACTGAAAAAAGGTGTCCTACTTGCCTAAGGTAGAACTACATGTATTAGCTTTTAGGTGGATCCACTAGCTAAAGACCTATGTGGGCACATAGTTATGGTATAGGGATATTGCTTCTAGAAACTCGACCTATTGTATTGGTGGGGGAGCTTCCATCTCATGAGAATAGTCTAGATGACCCGACCTATTGTATTGACGGGAGGGCCTCTACCTCATTTACCATATCCACTCGGATTATTCCCCAAATTATACATAATTAATTTTGAATTGAATTTACGTGTGTGAAGGAATATCTGGCCCTCCATTCAATACAACTCATAAAATAGTTCATAGATTCATTTATGTGAGAATGAACTTTCAACCTTAGAATCAACATTAACATGTGAGTAAACCTTTCACATTATGTTCATAGTGTTTCATGATAATAGCCTTTCAATCAACACAACAACATTATCATCATCCTAGACAATTCATACATAGTCAAGTGTAAGGGTAAGGGGAGAATGATCTTTCAACAATACAACAATTTAAACAATATTCATAGGATCTTCACTTTCTAAGTGAATCATAAGTTCATACACAACTTTCATCAACATGCACAAACCTTCATAATTTTACCCCTCAAGGATCATGAATCATGTCTCAAAATCACACATAGAAATATTACATTAGGCATGAATAAAACAAGATTCAATAACTACAATACCATAGAAACAATTCAAGTATTCACCTTGCATCAATACACCCATCACAATTCATGAAATTGGGGTCACGGGGGATTCTACTATAAAAATCACCATTAAACAACAAATCAACCATAATATAAGACAATTGACCCATTGAAATCGTTTTTAGGAAGAACCCATGGCTAGATTGAAAACCTTAGTTTTTTGAAGAGTGTACCAATTCAAAATTAAGAGTTGAAGGGCTTCATGGAGGAAAACTCTCCATGAATCAAGACTCCCATACTTTGATTAAAGCTTTCCCCACAAATTGGAGTTGAGAAGATGGATTCTTGAGTCCTATTCTTCAAGTTCTTGTTCTTCTTGAATGGAGTCTTAGAGAGAGAATATTTGGAGAGGAGAGTTAGTTATGTTTTGAGTCTCATAAGTTATGAGGTGTTAAAAGAGTTGGTTAATAGTTAATAACTACTTATATATGTCTAAATAACTAATATAAACATTCCCCACCCTTTAATAATTAAAATAGAACTTACCTAAATTAATTCACCCTTGGCCGAATTTAAGACAGTCTCACAGACCCCATCCACGACCCCTACCCACGGAGGGTGGATGGACCCACGGACCGTACTGGTCACTTGTGGGTTGGGTATGAGACTTGTCATTTTGACCATGACGAGATCCCACCCACAGGGCGTGAGTGGGTCCACGGCTCGTACTACACGTGCTTAGAATGGTACTGGAACTTTGGATATTTGGGAGAGGTCTGGCCTCGACTCTCGACCCCCACCCACGGGGCGTGAGTCTACCCACGGGGTGTGGGTGCCCATTTCGTGAGTTAAGCTGCTTTTGACAGCTTTTTGGGTAGTCCCTTGGTCCTCCTCAAGGACCCTTAGGGGGTCCTTGGGGCTATGCCTTGACGTTTAGGGACTAAAACATTAGAACTAAGTCGGGGAGGTTATTTTACGACTCTTATCTTTACGTTTAACCTCATTTAGTCTACTAGACTACGTGTTAGGCTCTATCTTAGTTCATTAGATTTTTGGGGTGTTACATTATCTCCCCCTTGGGAACATTCGTCCTGGAATGAGGATCTTGACACCAAACTAAATTAGAAACTCAAGATTAGCAGCCCATCATGCATGAAACATCAAAAATGTGCAAAAATTATAGATGCACTACTCATTTCAAGCATTTATTTAAAAGGAAACTTCAACTCCATCTTAAGACGTGGTCAATGCAACACAAGGAAGTAGGAACTACATCTACCAACCCAATATGCACAAAACTCATCATTTCATATAAACATGGGAGGAACTACCTTCTCCAACTCAAAGCAAGCTCAACACCACAATATGGAGCCAATATGCCATTTCATCAAAAGCATAACTAAACATGCTCATCATAAACATAACTAAGCATGTTCAACAAATCATCTCAAGAAGTCAATTATGCAATCATCATACCAAAATGCAAATCAACATGAGGAACATATAAATCATGAAAACTTAATTTATGCTAAATATGAATGCTCACAAGAACATGCATATCATAAGGAAATCATAAAGAACACTCATAGCACATATGACTTCTAAAACACCAAACTCAAGAAAACTACTTACCTCAAGTTTGAATAGGAGTAGAAGGAAAAAGATGAGGGTAGCGGGACTTCATATCGACCTCAGCCTCCCATGTAGCACCCTCAACTAAGCGATTCCTCCATGCCGGTCTAGGATCTCTAACAAAATCTCTTTATAGGAAAGGCTCTCATCGATTCCTAAACCTTCTAAAGGAATGATAGTTATCGCATCACCAGTACACTTCTTGAGCATCGAAACATGATTCATTTGGCAAGTCTAATTCATAGGAAACTTTCCCAATACGCTTCAAAACTTGATAGGGACCCACAAACTGGGGACTAAGTTTCCCCTTTTTGCCAAACCTCATCACACCCTTCATGGGTGAGATTTTCAAATAGACCCAATCACCAACTTCAAATTCTAGATCCCTTCTTCTATTGTCAGCATAAGACTTTTGCTGAATTTGGGCCATCCTCAACCTCTCTCTTATGAGTCGGACCTTCCCAATGGCCTCATAAACTAGTTCGGGACTAATCAAAGCAATTTCACCCACTTCAAACCACCCAACCGAAGATCCACACCACCTACCATATAGTGCTTCAAATGGAGCCATGACAATACTTGAGTGGTAACTATTGTTGTAGGGAAACTCAATCAACGGTAGATAGTCATCCCAATTACCTTGAAAATCTATGACACACACCCTCAACATATCCACTAAGGTTTTGATACGCTCAAATTACATCTCCCTAAAGAAGCATAAACGATCGTTATCAAGTAAAGAACCCAGCTTATAGGTTGGGGTCGATCCCACGAGGAAACTGGTTTAGACTTAACTTTAACTTTCACTTATATTCGTTTAGTCAAAGTACTTCCAGAAACAAGTAATAAAAAATGGGGATTTGTGAAACGAATTGTAAGAATTCAGTAAGTAATCAGTAAACAAAAGTCAATTTTTGTTGTTATTAAGATGAGAAAATTAACTAGGGTATACGTGTTCACCACAAGCTCATAACGCAATAATCCTAGTAATAGCAATCCTTTCCTAGTGTATTACATGCAAAGTGATAAGTTAGGTATCTCTAAATCCTTGGTCCGGCATCTAGAGAATTTCACCTCGGACCTTGGTTCGGCTACGTGTGTATAATTTACTAACCCTTACCTTTACCTCATATTATACATCATAATCGATGTTTGACTTAGTTATTACTTCGCACCAATCGACACTAGCCTATTATATAGTATCACACTAAATCTATGTTGATAATTCTTTTCTTTTTGATTACCTCCTTGGTCCAGCAAGTCCCAACAAGGCGAGTTCTAACGCGTGCACTCGTTAAAAAGACTTTTGAACGAAAGAATTATCAATGCATGCAAAACAGTATTCAAGAATTGCTTATTTACTATTCATACTTTGTTAATCGCTCATGGATCCCACAACCCTAGTTGTGGAGTTTAGTTACCCATAATCATATGAACACAATTCATTATTTTAGATGAAAGAATTATGAACCTATGTAGTTGAGAAAAATAAACCCAAAAATTCAACTCGAATTTCAAACCAAATCTTGAAAATTAACCTTTGGAAATCAAGAATTGCTAGGGTAGCAAAATTAATTCCCCAGTCACAAAGTAAAACAAAAGTAATAAAATCTCACCCACTAAAACCGAGGTTTACATGCCCTATTTATAGAAAATAAGTCCTAAATTAAAAGGGAAACAAATTAAGGAAAGTTTGTTCAGGCACGCGTCTTCATTCCACGAGACTGACTCACGGACCGTCAACGGATCTACGGTCCGTGAGTCCCTTCCGTCAGCTAGGACTTAGAAAATATTTCAGCCTCCAAAATTAGCTTCTCTGAAGCAAACGACGGACTTGCAGTACGGACTGTAGATCGATCTACAGTCCGTCAATCCCCCTCCGTGGCTCCACACTTAGAATCTTTAAAAATCAGGTACTAGAACCCCCGTAGTATCAATCTACGGATCAACAGTAATCTACGGACTGTCAGTGGCTACCGTGGTTTCACACTTGGTCAGATTTCCTTGATTTGCATTACCTGCTGATCTATGACCATCACCTACGGAGCGTCAGTGGACCTACGGTCCGTAGATCACCTCCGTAGATGCCCTTTTCTGCATTTCTTTCCGTTGTCTCTTTACTTCTGCACCTGAACATCTTTCCTGCAAAATATGATAAAAACACATAAAAAACCAATACAAAAAGGCCCTAGACACACACAACTTGTAAGTGAAATGTATTAGAAATATCGTAAACTCACAGTATATCAGGTTTGAATGGTGCGTTCCGCTTGACCATCCATTTGATGGTGAAAGGCAGTGCTAAGCTTGACCTTAGTAGCAGTCCTTTTTGGAATGCCTTCAAAAAATGTGAAGTAAATTGAGTACCCCGATCCGGTATATTAGATAGAGGAACCCCATGCAACTTCACTATCTCCTTGATGTACAATTTGGCATAGTCTTCCACCGAAAGTGAAACCTTGACGGGAATAAAGTGGGCGGATTTTGTCATTCTATCAACAATGACCCAAATAGAATCATGTTGCCTTCGAGTACGAGGCAACCCCACAATAAAATCCTTATTCACATCCTCCCACCTCCAAGTGGGAATATTTATATCTTGGGACAAGCCTCCTGATCTCAAGTGTTCGGCCTTAACTTGTTGACAATTCAGACACTTGGCAACAAAATCCGCTATATCCTTCTTCATGCCATTCCACCAATAGACTTCCTGTAGGTCATGGTACATCTTGGTGGCTCCTAGAATAATAAAATACTGCGAACCATGAGCCTCTTCTAAATTTCTCTCTTAAGCCATCAACAACCGGAACACATAATCTACCTTGGTACTTAAGCACCCCATCTCCCCCTTGGGAGAAAGCCTCAACGGACTAGTTGAGTACCGATTCTTTCAACTCCATCAATATGGGATCAAGGCTTTGTTTAGACTTCACATCAACCACAAAGGAGGATTCGGAACCTGATGGACCATGACACCACCCTTGGTAGAATCCACTAGTTGGACACCTAACCGGGCCAACCTATGTACATCACGAACTAGCTCCTTCTTCTCATCCTCTATATGATCCACACTACCCATGGACAATCAAGTTAGGGCATCCACAACTACATTGGCTTTCCCGGAGTGGTAAAGGACACTCATGTCATAATCCTTTAAATGCTCTAACGACCTTCTTTGTCGGAGATTCAAGTCTTTTTGTTAAACACATATTGAAGATTCTTGTGATTGGTGAAAACATCCATATGGACCCCATATAGGTAATGTCTCCATATTTTCAAAGCAAACACCACCACCGCTAGTTCAAAATCATGGGTCGGATAGTTCTTTTCACGAATCTTGAGTTGCCCTTGAAGCATATGCAATAACTTACCATGTTGCATAAGGACACATCCCAAACCCACTCAAGAAGCGTCACAATACACCACAAACCCATCAGTACCCTTCGGTAAGGTCAACATCAGAGCGAAAGTAAGTCTATCTTTCAACTCTTGGAAGCTCTTCTCATAAGCCTCCGACCACTCAAACTTAGCTTTCTTTTGAGTCAAAGCCGTCATGGATAAGCAATGGAGGAAAAACCCTCAACAAACCTCCTATAGTAACTGGCCAAACCCAAAAAGTTTCTAATATCGGTAGGAGTTAGAGGTCTAGGCCAACCTTTGACAACATTCGTCTTTTTAGGATCTACCTCAATACCTTTGCTCGACATAATATGACCAAGCAAGGCTACAAACCTTAGCCAAAACTCACACTTACTAAACTTTGCATACCCCTCTTACCCTTAGTTGATGGTAACCCAAATGAAGATCTGTTTTAGAGAAATAGTTATACCCTTGGAGTTGATCAAACAAGCCGTCAATCCTAGAAAGAGGATATTTATTCTATATAGTGACCTTGTTCAATTGGTGGTAGTCAATACACATCCTAAGGGACCCATCTTTCTTCTTTATGAACAATACTGAAGCACCCCATGGAGAGATGCTTGGTCGAATAAAACCCTTGTCTAACAAGTCCTTAAGTTGCTCCTTTAACTCTTTCAATTCGGTTGGAGCAATTCTATAGGGAGGAATGGATATGGGTTGAGTATCTGGCAAGAGATCAATGCGAAAGTTTATTTCTCGTTCGAGAGGAATGTCAGGGAAGTTATCGGGAAAGACTCCCGGAAACTCACTCACTACGGGGACTGATGCTTACGAGTGTCTACGATTGTCGATAATATAGTAACCCAACCAAGGGTTGGGGTTGTGACCCAAGGGAGTGGTTTTGAGAATTAATAGAAAAATAAAATTAAGTTCTAACTAGTCATAGTTAAAGACATTAACGATTAAAAACATTATAAATTAAAAGGGGTGGCACAAAGGTGTCAAATATCAAATGGGGGTTTTGTCACAAGTAGTATAAACAACAAAAATAACAAGAAAATCAAGTATGGGGACAAGTTTTTGGGGTGTGACCTCAATACAAGTTGAGATAAATCGTTGGGTACATGCTTTCGATAGGAAATTTTCAAGATAATAGTGACTAGGCTAAGCTTTAAATGTAAATAAGTTCCCTCTCGGGCAATTTGCCCCGTTTCAAATGCGTTCCTCTCGGACACCCATTTGCCGCATGAAGGCCAGCCTACGCCTTACACCACTTCCTTTCTCGAGCTGAGTGTTAGGATATGGGACTAGGGCTCACCCTCTCGGGCTGAAGCTTATGTCGACCCACTCCTTAGGCCATCAGTCTAGCGGTTTTAGTTTCGCGACCTCCCTCTTGGGCGAGTCGGAGACACATGAGTGGTTTTGTATTTGCAACTACAAACCCATTAAATTAAACCACAATCACTAAGTGAAATCACCATTAAAATACATCTAAACCTATTAGCAAGCAAGACCCAACAATAATATCAACACATATTTGCTAATCACACCCCAAGAATGGGGTTTTTAGCCACACATCAAGAAATAACAAAATACACCTAAAATGATACTAAAATCAAATGGGTATAAGGAATTAAACCTTGATTTAAGCAAATGAAGAAGAATGTAGAAGACCCACTTCCAACTTGGGGAAGATGAAATCCTTCTTTCTTCGAGTCTCCCAAAAAACCCTTTCCAAACTTGAGAGAAAATATATAAAAAGTACTATTCTATTGTGAAAATTAAAATAAATGTTCGAATCTTAAAAATTAATAACATGTTTAGTATTTATAGACTTCAGAAAATAGTGCTGGCGGATCTTTCGGCGAGGTTAGTCGGAATCATTGATTAACTCGGCGATTTGCCCTTTGGTGTAGTTCATCGCCGTCTTGCACCAGCCTTCATCATCGTCGTGCTCTGTGTCATTGGGCAACATAGTACTACTTCGTGAAATTATTCGGCGAAATGTCGACTGCTCCTTTCATCGCCTTTTTGATCTTGCTCCTTCAGGGCTTTGCGTACTGGAACAAAGGGCGGAGTGCGTCCCTTCGGCGAATCGCCAAGTGTGCTTGGCGATGCTCAGGTTTCAACTTCTTTGTTCTTTTAAGCCTTTTTTTTCCTTTTTGCGTCTAAGTGTCTATTCTTCCACTAAAACTTCAAATACCTGAAACTCAAGAGTTTTCATCAGATATTGAGGCAAAATAAACATGTGAGGACACTATTTCTATCAAAATAAAGCCCTAAATTAGTCAGAGCAAGCTTAAGTTCAGCCGTTCAAAAAGGATGTCTCAAATTGTGCTACACAAGACTCAATCATGAATGCCCACAACAAGACTTGAATTACTCATGCAAAGATCAACTGTGTACTCAAAGATTCAAGTTGTGACACACCATTACCAAAGATTCTCATGCTCTCAATAGTTGCTACTTGTGCAAGTTCAAGCTCAACAAAAAGTATCAAAATGCCCTCATATAAAGAATGATTCCATATTCACACACAGAGGTTAATCAATTCCAGATCAGGATTCAGATGCAACGCTCACACTAAAAAAAAGGAACACAATGCATGTTTTCACCCATAGGCTTGCCCTTATTTTCCAATTAATCTTCGGTTCGGCTCACTCAAGATCAAAAAGGTCTTTCTAAGGTTTGTAATGGGGCTGAGTGCAAAGATATGGTCATTTAGGCTCAGTGACTTTTCATTCTCGTGAGATGTGGTGATTTAAAGCCATTTCCTTCTTTTTCTTTTTATCAACTTTTTTTCTAGTGCTTCTAAGTCATCTTTTTATTCACCTCCATGGATTGCTTGGAAAATCGATTTCTTAGGTACTTTATTCCACAAATATATATATATATATATATATATATTGTTCTGCAACACCAGGGGTTAAGGGGGACTTTTCTTGCACTTCTTGACTTCTCCTTTTTCTTTTTACCACACCCCCAACTTAGGGTTTTGGCCTAAGTTGACTATTCGCTAAACCACAAATCAAGAGGATTATAGGTAGTGGGTCAAGTAAGGTCTAGGGTTCATCAAGGTTCTTCCAAGGAGAGGTAAGGCTTAACGGGTGTTCAAAAGAGTTTCACACGCTCACGGGTAGGCCACAAAAGAGGTATATGTCAAATTTGGCTCACCTCTTTAAAGTTGCCTAAGATCATTTCAAGAGAACACCTTTCTAAATCAATCAGACTAACAGGGAAAATTCTAGGTTTATTCATGCAAGGTTCAAAGCAAGCTCATCACACACGACATCGACACTTAAGTCAAACAAGACTACACACTTTCACTAGTGTGCAACAGTCATTACAAGAGAATCAATTCGATAAATGGCTAATCACAACGAGATACAAAGAGTTCATATATTGTCTATGCAACTCATTTGGCCTCATCGTAGCCGTACATTCATGTTTGTTCAATTGTAAGCACTATTGAAGCCATCGGTATTGATCAAAACCGAGACTCAAATTTTTACAAAAGAACAACCACATTCAACACATGAGAGGTGGCAGAAATGTGTGAAAAATTCAAAATTTTTTGAAAGGGTCAAATTTATTTTGCAATTTAAAATAAACAGAAATAGAGCCACAAGCTTAACAATTCACAGAAAACAGTATTAACACAATTTAAAACAGAACACCCCAAGAGTATGCACAAAACACAACTATCAACACAAAAAGTGTGGGCCTCACCCCACCAAAAGTAAAAGCAATTGTCCTCAAATATATAGAGATGTAGGTAAAGAGGGGGTCCTGACTAAACCGTCACTCCATGAGTCTTGGCATCAGTGCCCAGTGTATTCCCTGCCTGACTCTGGTTTTCTAGTTCAGCTGCTGCAACGAGGTTAGCCTTAATCATCTCTTCTAAATCATGAGCTGCTCCAAAGGTATATACCCCTCAAACATTAACTCCACTCGATGCATTGAAGAACAAAATATCACAGTGTACGCAAGCAAATTGAGGCTTTTGCGCTGCTCAGATGGTTATTGAAATGCTAGGAAGCAGTGCAATTCTTTGGTTAGAAAGGACTGTCCAATTTTCCCCCCCATTTGGTGACATTAATTCGGATCGCCAAACCTCTTGGCAATTCATTGAGTGAGCACTCGACTCGCCGAGTTTTATAGAATCTTCAGTCATTGTGAAGGTCCAAACGATGGTTTTCATCGTGGTCACTGAGATGGTCGGCGATTCACAAATAATCTCCAAATCTCACCGAGTTTTACAGACTTCAATGTTGACGATGTCTTGAGTCAATCGGCGAATAAGGTCGAATTCACCGACCCTTTTGGTGACTCACCGATAGGATCTATTGTTTGCCATGCTTCACTTTTTCAAATACTTCGCATACTTTCACCTACACAAACAACATACCATTCTATTACCAGGAGATAACTGCTGATAATAATAAAAATAAAGCAATTAACGGGATTTTGGGTTGCCTCCCAAACAGTGCCTTTGCTAATGTCGCGGCACGATGCAATAACACCTTTAGGCGTTTTAGAAATATATCACTTCAACCAACGAAATCTCTTGACAATCACCTAGATACAATTTCAGACATTGATTGTTCACTGTAAATGGATGTCCTTTCGATCTTCAACTTCTATGGCACCATTGATGAACACTCGCGTTACTCTAAACGATCCAGACCATTTGGATTTGAGCTTTTTGGGGAAATGTCTAAGTCGCGAGTTGTATAGCAAAACCCAATCTCTTACCTTGAAGACCCGCTTGAGTATCCAAGCATCATGCCATTTCTTCATCTTTTCTTTATAGACGGCTGAAATTTTATATGATCTGAGTTAAAATTCATCCAGTCCGTTCAACTGCTCTACTCTCTCCCTTGATGTTTTTGACCAGTCCAAATATAAAACTTTCAATGCCCACAATGTTTTGTGTTCTAACTCAACGGGCAAATGGCAAGCCTTACCATAAACCAACTGATATGGAGACATCCCGATTGTAAGCAGTCTGATATGCCCATAGTGCATCATCGAGTTTCCTAGACCAGTCAGTTCTATTGACATTTACTGTCTTTGCGAAGATGCTTTTGATTTCCCGATTTGACACTTTGACTTGGCCACTTGTTTGGGGATGATATGGGGTTGCCACTTTGTGTTTCACCCCATATTTAGTCAGTGACTTTGAGAACCACTTGTTGCAAAAGTGGGATCCCCCATTGCTAATGATTGCTCTCGTAGTGCCAAATCTTGCAAAGATGTGGCATTTCAGAAATTGGACAATGTTTTTCCCTTCGTTGTTTGGTAGTGTGATGGCTTCCACCAATTTGGAAACATAATCTACAGCCACTAAGATATATTTATTTCCAAACGAGCTCACAAATGGGCCCATAAAATCGATCCCCCATACATCGAATAACTCGACCTCTAAAATAGGAGTGAGAGGTAATTCGTGTCTTCTAGACACTCCGCCTTGCTGCTGACATTTAGAGCATTTCTTTGCAAACTCATGTGCATCCTTGTAAAGTGACGACCAGTAGTATCCACTCTGGAGAGATTTAGCTGTGGTGAGAATACCACCATGGTGACCTCCCACTGGAGATGTATGGAAAGCATGGAAAATTTCTACCGCTTCTTCTTCTGGAACACACCTTCTAATGACATGGTCAGCACACTCTCAGAACAAGTATGGTTCGTCCCGAAAGTAATTTTTAACATCAAACATGAATCTTTTCTGTTGGTAAAAGGTCAACTCATCCGGCATCAACCTACACATAATGTAATTTGCAAAATCTGCATACCATGGCGTATGTTTGAGGGATATTGTAAACACCCGTTCATCGGGGAAAGAGTCGTCTATATCAACCTCATGCTCAACATTCGCCCTTGCTTCCAACCTTGATAAATGATCAACCACTTGATTTTTGTATCCTTTTCGATCTTTTACCTCGAAATCAAATTCGTGTAATAGTAATACCCACCTAATCAATCGTGGTTTTGCATCTTTCTTTGCCATCAAGTAACGGAGTGCAACATGATCAGTGTGTACGATTACTTTGGTGCCTAGCAAGTATGCCCTGAACTTTTCAAATTCATAGACTACTGCAAGCAACTCTTGTTCGGTGACCGTATAATTTTGCTGGGCACTATTTAGAGTCTTGCTTGCATAGTAGATTGGGTGAAACAGTTTGTTGCGCTTTTGTTCCAACACAACCCCAGCGCCATACCGCTAGCATCACACATTAACTCAAAAGATTCGGACCAATTAGGGCTGATAATAATCAGGGTGTATATTAGTTTCTCTTTCAAATACTAAAATGCAGCCACACAGGCATCATTAAAGTGGAATTTCACTTCCTTCTTTAAGAGTTTGCATAATGGGAGTGCAATCTTTGAGAAGTCTTTAATGAACCTTCTGTAAATCCTGCATGCCCCAAGAAGCTGCGAACACCCTTTACTCAGATCGGCGGGGGTAATTTCTCAATGACCTCAATTTTTGCATTGTCAACTTCCAGCCCCTTTTATGACACCTTGTGACCAAGAACAATACCTTTTTTCACCATAAAGTGACATTTCTCCCAATTTAGAACCAAATTCATTTTCACACATCTTCAGAGTACCTGCCCTAAGTGCGTCAAGCATTCTTTGAACGCATCCCCTACGACTGAGAAGTCGTCCATGAACACCTTCATAGAGTCTTCAACCATATTTGCAAAAATAGACAACATGTAACGCTGAAATATTGTTGGGGCATTACATAGCCCGAATGGTATTCTTTTGAATGCAAATGTTCCATAAGGGCAAGTAAAAGTGGTTTTCTCTTGATCTTCTTGTGCAATAAAGATTTGATTGTAACCGGAGTACCCATCCAAAAAACAATGCCACCCTCTTTCTGTTAACCGATCAAGCATCTGATCCATAAAAGACATTGAAAAATGGTCTTTCTCGGTCCATGAGTTGAGCTTTCGGTAGTCCATGCATACTCTCCACCCAGTTACTGGTCTTGTTGGCACAAGTTCTCCTTTTGTGTTTGTGACTATGGTTATACCTCCCTTTTTTGGTACACATTGCACTGGACTTACCCACTTACTATCTGTAATACGGTAGACCACTCCCGCATCTAGTTACTTGATGACCTCTTTTTTTACCACCTCTTGCATTAGAGGGTTCAATCTCTGTTGATGTTCCACACTAGGTTTACATTCACTGTCGAGCCTAATCTTGTGAGTACAGATGCCAGAAGGAATTCCTACTATATCGGCTATTGTCAATCCAATATCTTTTATATGCTTCCGCAGTACTTTCATGAGCAATATCACCTGCCTTTCAAGCAGATTGGCGGCGATAATTACCGGTAAAGTATTATTGACTCCTAAGAAGGCATATGAGAGGGTAGGGCTTTTAACTCCAGATTTGGTGGTTCTTCTGTTAATGGCCTTGCAGGAGGACTTTCTCTGTTTGTCAGGTCAATATCCAACTTCATTGGATTCATTGAATATGCTCCTAATCCTGATAAAGCAGCTACCACTTCCTTGTAACCTTGAACTTCAGATTCATAATAATTAGTAAGTATAGATTCAAAGGGTTCGTTCCTGTGCATTAAATGACACACTTGCTACTGCCTCATCTATCACATCCTCATTAGATACCACATGGATATTACTTGGTTGCTTCATGTATTTACTGATATTGAAGGTCACCTCATCATCGTTCACACAAAACTTCAATTTCCCGCTTTTAACATCCACCAATGCTCTTTCGATAGCTAAGAATGGCCTTCCCAAAATAATGGGGGTTTCAACATCGATCTCACAATCTTGAATCACAAAATCAGCCAAAAAGATGAATCGATCCACTTTTACCAATATGTCATAGAGTATCCCCATTGGGTGCTTGATTGATCGATCAGCCATAAGGAGTCTCATTGTGGTTGCCTTTGGTTCACCCAAACCAAGTTGCTTGTATATTGCATAGGGCATCAGGTTGATGCTTGCTCCTAGGTCGCACATGGCTCTAGCGAATTGGAGCTTGCCAATTGTGCACGGGATTATAAATGCCCCAAGATCTTCTCTCTTAGTGATTAAATCATTTGTCATAATTGCATTGCAACTATGAAGCACCTCAATCATTTCATAATCCAAAATCCTTTTCTTTGTAACCAGTTCTTTCATGAATTTAGCGTATCCTGGCATTTCCAACAATGCTTCTACTAGAGGAAGGTTAATTGATAAGCTCTTGAATACTGATAATTTTTATTTGAACTTCCATCTTCATTCTTCTTTTTCAAACGTTGGGGAAATGGTGGAGGTATCTTGGGTAAAGGGTGTAGGACTTTTGGAACTTGAACTTGAACTTGTTGCTCTGTTCCACCTGTGGTTCTTTAGTGAGGTTTTGTCGAAGAGGTAGATCTTGTTCATCCAACCTTTGTCTTTCTTCATGTTTTTGAGGATCTTCATCTTCCATCACATTTCCTATTGCCACTTTACCGCTACGGGTAATTACCACCAGTTTTTTTTTCAATATAGTCCATCGGTGTTTAGGATGTTAATTGAGCTGCTAATAGACTCAATTTACCTTCCAACATTTTGATGGCATCAACATGAGAATTCACTTTACTATTCAATGATGAAAAGTCATCTGTTATCCCTTCTAGAAAATCATCCGGGCCCTCGACTTTATCGAGTATGCGCGATAACAAATCATTTACCCAAGGACTACTTGCACTCCCTTTAGATTTCGGGCTTTCACTCAAGTGAGTATGGTCCTCCTCCTGATCATCCTGCTCAGCTCCATCTTGCCAACATCTTCTTGGTTCTTTACCACTATAATAGTTCCAACCTTGATTCCCACCCCGCGGCTGATAGCGTGGGTGGAAACCCTTCTCGTATATTCTGGAATTCCAACCTTGATTCTCCCCCGGTCTTGAGTAGCCGAAACAAGAACCCTCCTCAACTTGAAATACTCTACGTGTCCCTTTCATGTGTTCTTGTAGGATTTCCATTTGAGATAACATCTTCTTGATGTTTTCGTCCCTCTCCCTTTCTTTTTCGATCCATTCTTGCGTTAACTGGAAGTATAGTGGGGAAACTTGATCATCTTTGGTATACCATGCCTGGTTTACTTTAGTCATACCATCTAGGAGAAATGAGGCTACTTCAAATGATTGTAGCATTATTCCTCCTTGCACCGATTGATCAGCTATCCCTTTATTAATCGAGTCCAGACTACGGTAAAAGTATTGGAGCAGCAATTCACCTGGCAGTCCATGCGTTGGGCACTTACACAAAAATCTCTTGAACCTTGTCCATGACTAGTGAATTGGTTCACCCTCCTTTTGCTTGTAATTCTGAATATCATCTCTCAACTTCATCATTCTTGATGGAGGAAAGAATCTTTTGAGAAATGCCATAACCAACTCCTCCCATGATTTAATGGAGTTGTTGGGATGCTCAACCAACCATTTAGTAGCGCCCCTAGTCAATGATAATGGAAATAAGCGAACCGTATGGATTCTTGAGATAGGTTCTTGAATGATAAAAGGGTGCACACTTCCACAAAGCTTCGTATATGTTCGTGTGGATCTTCATGCTCTAACCCTCCAAATAACCCTCTTGAATGTATGAGTTGGAGTGTTGCACTGGTAACTTCAAACATTACATTCCCGTCAGCTTGTGGCATGCACATTTCACCCATCACGCCCACATCGGTAGGGTTGTAAACACTATTAGCATCATCGATGTCGTTTCGATGAAAAACACCACCCGCTGATTGGCCCGCTTGGCAGCTATTCTCCCCGTTTGCACTCATGCTTTCTGAAATGTTTACACAATCAACAGAACAAAACTAAAAATTAAATTAGTAAACTACCACTAATAAAGAAATTCTATTAATCTAAAAATTCTTAAACAACACCACTCCCCGGCAGCGGTGCCATTTTGATGCTTATCATGACCAACGACACTAACTTACGGTACAAGTGTCTACGGTCGTCGATAATATAGTAACCCAACTAAGGGTTGGGATCGTGTCCCAAGGGAGTGGTTTTGAGAATTAATAGAAAAATAAAATTAAATTCTAACTAGTCGTAGCTAAAGACATTAACGATTAAAAACATTGTAAATTAAAATGGGTGACATAAAGGTGTCAAATATCAAATGGGAGTTTTGTCATAAGTAGTAAAAAAAACAAAAATAACTAGAAAATCAAGTATGGGGACAAGTTCTTAGGGTGTGACCGCAATACAAGTTGAGATAAATCGTTGGGTATGTGCTTTCGATAGGAAATTTGCAAGATAATAGTGACTAGGCTAAGCTTTAAATGGAAATAAGTTCCCTCTCGGGTAACTTACCCCGTTTCAAATGTGTTCCTCTCAGACACCCATTTGCCGCATGAAGGCCAGCCTACGCCTTACCCCACTCTCTCTCTCGCTAAGTGCTAGGATATGGGACTAGGGCTCACCCTCTCGGGCTGAACCTCATGTCGACCCACTCTTAGGCCATCAGTCTAGCAGTCTTGGTTTCGCGACCTCCCTTTCAGGCAAGCCGAAAACACATGGGTGGTTTTGTATCTGCAACTACAAACCCATTAAATTAAAGCACAAACACTAGGGGAAATCACCATTAAAATACATCTAACTTATCAGCAAGCAAGACCCAACAATAATATCAACACATATTTGCTAAATCACACCCCAAGAATGGGGGTTTTTAGGCACACATCAAGAAATAATAAACTACACCTAAAATGATACTAGAATCAAATGGGTATAATAAATTAAACCTTGATTTAAGCAAAGGAAGAAGAATGGAGAAGACCCACTTCCAACTTGGGGAAGATGAAATCCTTCTTTCTTCAAGTCTCCTAAAAAAACCTCTCCAAACTTGAGAGAAAATATCTAAAAAGTACTATTCTATTGTGAAAATTAAAATAAATGTTCGACTCTTAAAAATTAATAACAAGTTTAGTATTTATAGACTTCAGATAATAGTGCTGGCGGATCTTTCGGAAAGGTTAGTCAGAATCGCTGATTAACCCGGCGATTCGCCCTTTGGTGTAGTTCATTGCCGTCTTGCACTAGCCTTCAGCATCGTCGTGCTATGTGTCATTGGGTGATATAGTACTGCTTTACGGAATTATTCGGCGAAACGTTGACTGCTTCTTTCATCGCCTTTTTGATCTTGCTCCTTCAGGGCTTCGCGTACTGGAACAAAGGGCGGAGTGCGTCCCTTCGGTGAATCGCCAAGTGTGCGTGGCAATGCTCAGGCTTCAGCTTCCTCGTTCTTTTCAGCCTTTCTGTTCCTTTTTGCGCCTAAGTGTCCATGCTTCCACTAAAAGCTCAAATAACTGAAACTTAAGAGTTTTCATCAGATATTGAGATAAAATAAACATTTAAGGATACTATTTCTATCAAAATAAAGCCCTAAATGAGTCCAATTTGTGGACACATCAGGGGTCGACTCTAAAGAAGGGACCTTGGACTCAACATCCATAATCCTAACAATATAATAAAGCCACCCTTTGGAGATCATTTTCCTAGCTTTTAGACATGAAACAAATTGGCCTCTAGGAATAGAATATCCCCCTTTCCACTCTAAAAAAAGGCCTATTTGGAAATTGAAATTTGACCACCCGGGTCCTACAATCTATTGAAGCATAACATGCATGCAACCAATCCATGCCTAATATTACATCAAAATCAAGCATGTCTAATTTTACCAAATTAACCAAAGTGACTTTATGAGACAAAGAAATAGGACAACTCCTATAGACTCTTTTTTCCACTACTGAGTCACCAACCGGGGTAGACACCGAAAAAGGTTCTTCTAACACATCGGGGAGTATTTCAAATTTCATAGCCACAAAAGGTGTAACAAATGACAAAGTGGCACCGAGGTCTAACAATGAATAAACATCAATAGAAAATACTTGCAACATACTCGTCACAACATCCGGGGAGCTCTCTTGGTCACCTTGGGATTGAAGAGCATAGAAGTGGTTCTTTTTAGGAGTATCGAAATTTGAACCCACTAGGGGGAGTTTTCTTATCATCTCTCCCTTTGGCCGTACGTGTTGGGCAATCTTTCAATTGATGTCCACTCTTACCACAACCATATAACACCTCCATACTTCTTGCCATCATGCTTCTTACCGTACTTGGCACAAGTAGGCCTCACCATAGAAGATCCACCACTATTTTCTCCTTGAGGCTTAGGGTTAGACACCCTATCTTAGTTGACCCTTGGAGCATTAGAGGAGCCTTGGTTGGAAAACCTCTTCTTGATCCTTGGCTTATCTTGACCCTCAAACTTACCCTTAGAAGAATTCCCATCATCGGTCCTTTCCCTCTTTACCTCTCTATTCTTCTTCCTTTGCCTTGTCTCCTCAACTTGTTGAGCATACACCATTAAACGTGAGATATCCATATTATCATGAAGCATTGCCGCATGGCATTCTTCCTCAATCGAGTTGTACACACCCATCACAAATCGACTCATCTCATCCCTCAGATTAGACACCAAAGACGGGGCATACTTGGATAACTTAGTGAATTTCAAAGAATATTCTTGAACACTCATACCTCCTTGACGAAGGTTGATAAATTCCTCCACCTTTTCTTCCCTCTTTTATCATGGAAAGAACCTATCAAGGAATGCTTTCTTGACCACTTCCCAACTTGTGGGATCCACTCTTATAGGCCTATTATCCTTCCATTGAGTATACCATACCTGGGCCACATCCTTCAATTGATAAGCGGCTAGTTAGGTTTTCTCAATAGAAGTCACCCCCATAACATCAACTATCTTGTAGATATCCTCCACAAACTCTTGTGGATCGTCATTCACATTGGAACCAAAGAACATATGAGGATTCATCCTTGTGAGGTCTCTCAACCTTGAAGCCATGGTACTCACATTAGAGTTCAAACAGGGCCCAACATCTCAGTTGGCTTGGGTCGTCATGGGTTGGGTTTGTGTTGTAACAGCTTGAGCTTGAGCCGTCATGACTTGAGTCAATGTTTGGAGAGCCGCCTTTATTTCCACATTGGTCATAGCTCCCTTATTATTAAGAGCTTGAGGATCTTGGGGAGGAACTCCCTCATTCACATTCTCATCCTCTGTCCTCCTTGCATTATCCTTTCTTGTATTTACAGCCTATAAACACAAGAGAAGGGTCAGGAAAAGGACTTCATAGAGTTAGGACTCCAAACCACGACTAAAGAGTAATGAATGAAGTGAACTTTCCTAAGAATCTTATCCCCTCTCATCCATAAGTGTGGCATGCTTCACACTCATGAACTAGACTCTACTAGACGTTGTTTATGAGACATCAACCTATAAAATATCCCAAAACCTTATGCTTTGATACCAATTTTGTTACAACCCAGGTTTCACGACCCGGGGGTATACCCTGAATGCAACTTGACGTACTCGACCCTGAAGGGGTCTTATACAAGCCTCATAGCATTCTTGAACATAAGAACATAGGAGGATAGAGAAGAATTAAAAACTTCTTTTACAGTCAAAGACATTTTCATTAAAAAGTAAGCGGAAGACTTTCTAGACTTTGTACACTATGTCTCAAACCATGTAATACTTTGAATACAACATTGGGACTTAGCCCATACAAAAGCCTTAACATAACTAAAAGACATAAAAGGAAACACCATGGGTTTTGTCCTCGAAACTAGGAGGACTCACAAAGACTTCATCTCCAACCACCTTAGAAACGTATTCCTCAAGCATAGAACACCAATATCTCCCAACCCTACACTTTGGTAAAACAGGAGAAGAAATATGGGTTAGCACATTAGATGCACTAAGTATGGAAGTCATGCAAAAACCATGCTTAAAACATACATTTATTTGGAAGTCATGCTTTTATGCCATTTTGGTAAAACTTCATGAACATTAATAAAAAAGGCATAATATTAAACCACAACCAACATACAAGTCATTTAAACCACATTAGAACATACTCACATATAAATCTTTACCTTCGCATTAAGACTTCACCTCAAGTAACTATCAAGCTATACTTTGTGCAATGTATGTATAGCGTCCCATACCACCATCCACACCAAAGTACCACCTTAAGGTCACCAAAAGTGAACTTACCATTTAACATTTGTACCTTTACACAATAAAGCATATAGGAGCATTAAACATTACATAAGTCACATCATCACATTAAGACCAACATCTAGGACAACTCTAAGTCATACTTGTGCAATGTGCAAGTAGCATCCCAAACAACTACTCACACTAAGTACTCATTTGAAGTTACCTTAGACAAGGCACATACATATACAATAAGTCATGAAAAGAAAGTAACTCATAATGTAATCCAAGTATAGCATGCATCATTTTCATTTAAGCATATATAAGAGTCAACATTCATCCATAGCTTCATTTAGAAATCCTTCATTCATTAGACACTAGATCGTCATTCTCATTAACTTTATCTTAAGAGGATATTCATACATTAGCCATTAAGGCTTAGAGAACTCACTATGACCCTCTCAAAGCCTACTCGTGCAATGCATGGATATCATCCCATACTACTACCCACACTTCATAGAACTTATCAAGAAATCATAATGCACATCTCACATGATGGGAATAGACATTAAACGACATAGATCGTGAGAGCTAAATCATGGAATCCAGTATCATATGACCTCACACCGAAAAAAAGGTGTTCTACTTGCCTAAGATAGAACTAGGTAATATCTTAGCATTGGTAAGAATACCATCGGTTAATATATATCCTATGTGGGCACATAGTTATTGGATAGGAAGATGTTCATTGGAACTCTAGCCTAACATTGGGAGAGTTTCCATCTTACCATAGCCACTCGGTGCTTATCCTTCATTCCCATAGAGTAGTTCATTTACATTAACATTATTGTACTTGAGAGAGTGACCAACACTGGTTCTACCAACCCAAAGTACATTACACAAGAAAGGACCACCATCATTAGGTCTACCGATTCAAGGTACATTAGGGATAGCTCCTTGACTTTCCAAGAAGGGTGCCATAAACATTGGGTCTACCGATACAAGGTCATCATTTCACACATGAAAGGGATACCAACACTAGGTCTACCGATTCAAGGTTCATCACATTAGTTCCTAGACTTATCATGAAGGGCTACCAACACTAGGTCTACTGGTTCATGTTTAGCCTAGAATAGTTCATCATTCATTGATGAAAGGAATGCCATTGGCCTATCTATTCATATTCATCAAGTCAAGACATATTAATTAGTCAAGAGTGGGTGTCTAAGCCTACCAACTCAAGATTCAACAATACTTTCATTCATTCAAGAAGAGGGTGTCTAAGCCTACCAATTCAAGATACACATTCACTTGTACATTCATTCATACAAGAATAGGATGCACAAGCCTACCGATTCAAGGTATACAACATTACATTATAGAACCCTTCACCTTCCATCATCCACATTCATGAGTGTTAAGTGAGAATATGCTTTCAATCATAACACATTTACATTCTATACAAGATCATCATTCTATCATTGAAATCACATGCATATCCTTCACATTATACATAATAATTAAACACCTCCACCTTTCAAGTGGATCAATATCTTTAGCGCAAATTCTACTTCAAGATGTAATTAGGTCATAACTTGCCTTTAAGGCCATGAATCTCAAATAATCAACACATCAACAATTTACCACAATTATGGCATAGATGATGATACCATTCAATAACCCAAAGCAATTTAGACATAATTCATTCCTAAGCCTTTATAATCATCGAACCCACTTCTTAAAGGTATAATTTAGGAATTGAGAGAATTCATGGGTTCATAGAGTATTTTCATCATAAATCATCAATTAAACACCAATACAATCATAATTTTTCATTTGAAACCATTTGAAAATGTTTGATGAAAGAACCCATGAGATTGAGTTAAACCCTAGGTTTTTGATAACTTGAAATCACCTTGAAATTGGCTCCTTGAATGAAAAGTTAGACAAGGATCAAGACTACCTTATCTTTACTAAGAATCCCCAAGCAATTTGAGGAAGAACCACCTTGGAATCACCAAACCCTAGCTTCAATGGCTCTCTTTTTCTTCTTCTTCTCTAATGGAGGATTTCTAGTGTTAGAAATTTTTGAGAGGAGGTGGCTTTCTTTTTTATTCTATTTGGGGTGACTAAAATGAGAGAATTCAAGTCTAAAGGGTCTTATAGTTGCTAGAAAAGGTATAGAATAAGGTGGACTGAACTTTGGAAAAGAACTAAGGACCCACAAAGTTACAACTTAAAAATCTTCCCCTTGCCAGTCTAAGCTCGCACTTTGGATCCTTAGGCTCTCCAAGTGTACTAGGCGACTCGCCAAGTGCACCCTTGGCTTGCCTAAATTTCCAGTGAGCTCATTAAATGGGTAGATCATTAGGCGATGGAGGGGGCCAATGGGCGACACGCCAACCAACTTGGCGTGCTACGACTTAGCTCACCCTTTGGTCAGGCAACTAGGCCAAATGGGCAGTCCACTAGGCGATCACAAGAGCACAAGGGCAACTCGCCGAATCCTTTGGGTGATCAATCAACCCTATCGCCAAACAGACCCTCAAGGAACATGGCTTCATTCACCCTATCTTGCTAGCCTAGGTCCTCTCTTGCACCCTAGGCTTATACCTTGCTCCATTTAGGTTCTAAAATAAGCTAGACATCAACCTAAAGTCATACTAACCCAAACGTTAAGGATCTAGTTCAACCTTTCATTTTCTGAGTCGTTACATTATCCTCCACTTAGGAACATTCGTCCTCGAATAATACTTAAAACACTTTAATGGAAAAACGACTCGAGACTAGCAACCCAATAATCATGACATATCAACATGAACTCATAATCATAGGAGGAAACATCAACTCCACATCAATAAGCTCAATGCAACACAAGCAAGTAGGAACTACATCTACAAACTCATTATGCATCAAAACAATAAGATTTCTCATTTTGTTGGAGGAACTTCCTTCTCCAATTCATATCATGCTAATTACCACATCAATATGCACATTATGCAATTTCTCTCAAAAGCACATTAAGCATGTTCAACATTTAACCTCATGAAACATGTAAGCAACTCATACTAAATGTACATTAACATGAGGAACATAAATCATGAAAACTAATTTTCTCATTCAAACATAAACTCATTAAAAACATGTACATTATAAGGAGACCATGGAAACACAATATCACTCATGACTCCAAAACATGAAGCAAGCCAAAAGGGAACTTTTTGTGTCAAACTTGAAAAGGCATACAAGGAAAGAGGTAAGGATATCAGAACTCTCAACAACCTTACTACTCAACCATACTATCTCCCACTTAAGAGAAAACCCAACTAAGGCTTATCATGAACATAACATAGGAACCTCAATACAACATTCATAACTTACAAGAAACCATCAACATGCCGGTGCTTTTAAACTAGGAAGGTCCTCATTAAGCAACTCTTGCTCACAACCAACCTTACCAACACCCAAAGTCTCATATGAGTCTACCACACCGGGTCTAAACTCCTTAACTCATTACACCTCATAAGGTGAGAACATCAAACAAGCCTAACTCATGAACATCAAGGACACTCAAAGACCTTGCCATCTAAGCACATCATCCCCACTTAGGAGTAAGCCTATACAAACCCTTTTAAACTTCACTTCTTACAATTCTATGGGGAGTAAAACATCACTAAACCTTTATACTCATCACCCAAGATGATTCTAAACCAAGGTGAATTACACTTCTACCCCTCTTAGAGGAGTCTACTCTCTCAACACTTCAAGGCATCACTTAATTACCACTATTCATCAACTCTTTCAACATACCTCAAAACTCATCATAACCTTCTACCAACATCACACATAACCATAAGGCAATCTATTCATACTAAAGTCACACAATAACTATCATCCAAATCTATCAAGTCACATAGCCATAATTGGCATCACAACCAACCTTTTCTCTCCCTCAACCTTTCTAGCATACTCCTATCAAGAGGTCATACACTAAAGACCATCAGATAAGGAATAAGAGAGAGACACTATAGAGCTAAACTCTTTGGCACAACTTGAAGAATGAAGAAGTGAGACTTTCTTAACACTCGATAGCCTCCTATTCATAATGTGGTGCGCTTCACATTATGAACAAGACTCTACTAGATGTTCTTTGAGACATCCTAAGACCATTCCAAAATCTTGTGCTCTGATACTATGTTTATCACGACCCGGGGGTACACCCCGGATGCAACACGGTTTACTCAACCCCGAAGGGGTCTTATACAAGCCTCATAGCATTCTTTAACATAGGACCATAGGAAGATAGAGAAGAATTAAAAACTTCCTTTACAATCATAGACATTTTCATTAAAAAGTAAGCGGAAGACTTTCTAGACTTTGTACACTATGTCTTAAACCATGTAATACTTTGAATACAACATTGGGACTTAGCCCATACAAAAGCCTTAACATAACTAAAAGACATAAAAGGGAACACCATGGGTTTTGTCCTCGAAACTAGGAGGACTCACCAAGTCTTCATCTCCAAGAACCTTAGAAACGTACTCCTCAAGCATAGAAGACCAATATCTCCAAACCCTACACTTTGGTAAAAATAGAGAAGAAATATGGGTTAGCACATTAGATGCACTAAGTATGGAAGCCATACAAAAGCCATGCTTAAAACGGACATTTATTTGAAAGTCATGCTTTTATGCCATTTTGGTAAAACTTCATGAACATTGATAAAAGAGGCATAATATTCAACCACAATCAACATACAAGTCATTTAAACCACATTAGAACATATTCACATATAAATCTTTACCTTCGTATTAAGCCTTCACCTCAAGTAACCCTCAAGCTATACTTTGTGCAACGTATGGATAGCGTCCCATACCTCTATCCACACCAAGGTACCACCTTAAGGTCACCAAAAGTGAACTTACCATTTAACATTTGCACCTTTACACAATAAAGCATATAAGAGACATAAACATTACATAAGTCACATCATCACATTAAGACCAACATCTAGGACAACTCTAAGTCATACTTATGCAATGTTCAAGTAGCATCCCATACAACTAATCACACTAAGTACTCCTTTTAAGTTACCCTAGACAAGGCACATACATATACAATAAGTCATGAAAAGAAAGTAACTCATAATGTAATCCAAGTATAACATGCATCATTTACATTTAAGCATATATAAAAGTCAACATTCATCAATAGCTTCATTTAGAAGTCCTTCATTCGTTAGACACTAGATCATCATTCTCATTAACTTTGTCTTAAGAGGATATTCATACATTAACCATCAAGGCTTAGAGAACTCACTATGACCCTCTCAAAGCTACTCATGCAATGCATGGATATCATCCCATACTACTACCCACACTTTAAAGAACTTATCAAGAAACCATAATGCACATCTCACATAATGGGAATAGGCATTAAACGACATAGACCATGAGAGCTAAATCATGGAATCCGGTGTCATATGACCCCACATCGAAGAAAGGTGTTCTACTTGCCTAAGCTAGAACTAAGTAATATCTTAGCTTTGGTAAGAATACCATTGGCTAATATATATCTTATGTGGGGACATAGTTATTGGATAGGAAGATGTTCATTGGAACTCTAGCCTAACATTGGAGGGTTTCCAGCTTACCATATCCACTCGGTCCTTTGCCTCCATTCCCATAGAGTAGTTCATTTACATTAACATCATTGTACTTGAGAGGGCTACCAATACTGGGTCTACCGATCCAAAGTACATTACACAAGAAAGGGCCAACATCATTAGGTCTATCGATTCAAGGTACTTTAGGGATAGGTCATTGGCTTTCCAAGAAGGGTTCCATAAACATTGGGTCTACCGATACAAGGTCATCATTTCACACATGAAAGGGATACCAACACTAGGTCTACCGATTCAAGGTTCATCACATTAGTTCCTAGACTTATCATGAAGGGCTACCAACACTAGGTCTACCGGTTCATGTCATAGCCTAGAATACTTCATCATTCATTTATGAAAGGAATGCCATTGTCCTATCGATTCATATTCATCTAGTCAAGACACATCCATTAGCCAAGAGTGGATGCCTAAGCCTACCAACTCAAGATTCAACAATACTTTCATTCATTCAAGAAGAGGGTGCCTAAGCCTACCAATTCAAGATGCACATTCACTTTTACATTCATTCATGCAAGAATAGGATGCACAAGCCTACCGATTCAAGATATACAACATTACACTATAGAACCCTTCACCTTCCATCATCGACATTCATGAGTGTTCAGTGAGAATATGTTTTCAATCATAGCACATTTACATTCTATACAAGATCATCATTCTATCATTGAAATTACATGCATATATTTCACATTATATATAGTAATTAAACACCTCCACCTTTCAAGTGAATCAATATCTATAGCACAAATTCTACTTCAACATGTAATGAGGTCATAACTTGTCTTCAAGGCCATGAATCTCAAATCTTCAACACACCAACAATTTACCACAATTAAGGAATAGATAATGATACCATTCAATAACCCAAAACAATTTAGACATAATTCATTCATAAGCTTTTATAATCATCGAACCCACTTCATAAATGTACAATTTAGGAATTGAGAGAATTCATGGGTTCGTAGAGTATTTTCATCATAAATCATAAATTAAACACCAATACAATCTTAATTTGTCATTAGAAACCATTTGAAAACGTTTGATGAATCAACCCATGAGATTGAGTAAAACCCTAGGTTTTTTATAACTTGAAATCACCTTGAAATTGGCTCCTTGAATGAAAAGTTAGATAAGGATCAAGACTACCATACCTTTACTAAGAATAACCAAGCAATTTGAGGAGGAACCACCTTGGAATCACCAAACCCTAGCTTCTATGGCTCTGTTCTTTTGCTTCCCTAATGGAGGATTTCTAGTGATAGCAATATTTGAGAGGAGGTGGCGTTCTTTTTGATTCTATTTGGGGTGACTAAAATGAGAGAATTCAAGTCTAAAAAGCGTCTTATAGTTGCTAGGAAAGGAATAAAATAAGGTGGACTCAACTTTGGAAAAGAACTAAGGACCCACAAAGTTACAACTTAAAAATCTTCCCCTTGCCCGTCTAATCTCGACCTTTGGACCCTTAGGCTTGCCAAGTTCACTAGGCGACTCGCCAAGTGCACCCTTGGCTTGCCTAAATTTCCAGTGAGCTCACTAAATGGGCAGATCATTAGGCGATGGAGGGGGGCCAATAGGTGACACGCCAACCATCTTTGCATGCTACGACTTAGCTCACCCTTTGGTGCAGCAACTACGCCAAATGGGCAGTCCACTAGGCGATCACAAGAGCACAAGGGTGACTCACCCAATCCTTTGGCCGATCAAACAGACCCATCGTCAAACAGCCCCTCAAGGAACAAGGCTTCTTTCACCCTATATTGCTAGCCTAGGCCCTTGCTTGCACCCTAGGCTTCTACCTTGCTCCATTTAGGTTCTAAAACAGCCTAGACATCAACCTAAATTTACGCTAACTGAAATGTTAAGGCTCTAGTTCAACCTATCATTTTTCGAGTCGTTACACCAAGGGTGCCACCTAGACGTAACACGGTGTACTTGACCCCGAAGGGGTCTCATACAAGCCCTTATCATACATAAATATAGATAATAGAAATGATGCGGAATTTAAAATTTTATAATCAAAGTCTTTCTCTCATAAAACCAAAAAGAATCTAGACATTGTCTCATAATCCATGTACTACAATACAATGTCAATAGGGTCACAACCCTTTACAATAGAAAAATTCTCAAAAGTAGAATATAAGAAAAAACAACTAGACGTGAATGACATCTTGTCTTGCACCATGAGGACTTACCACAAGTCTTGGAGATAAGTAATCCAAGCCTTAGTCAAGAAAGGAAGTACACTTCACCTAGCCGGAATCTACACTTATAAAAATGTAGAAGAAACAGGGGTTAGCACAAATATGTACTAAGTATGGAAGCATGCATAAAAATCCTTGAAATATGATAAAAAGGGCATTTTAGTTGAAAAGTACGCATTTATCAAGTTTGAGAATCACTTATGCATTTTAATGTAAAACACAAGTCATAGCATATTCATCACATAAATCGTCATAACATAGTAGAACCATTACCTTAGCAACCCTAAGGCATACTTGTGCAATGTATGGTTGGCATCCCTTAATACCAACCATACTAAGTACTCCTTTGAAGCCACCTTAGTCATACATATCATCTTTAGACCTCATGATAGTCAATAGTCATAGATAAGAAAATAGTCATGTACATTACTTGAACATAAGAAAAGTCATTCATAGCAACAATCCATTCAACCATACATGCATATATTCATGTCTTTTCATAGCATAAAACAACCATCCCATAATCGCTTTCTAAGTCTACTTTTGCAATGTAAAAGTGAAGTCCCATACCCCCACTCCTACTAAGTAAAACTCATCAAGAAGTCATAAGTATGGTTCGTGCCATATTAATTATCTTGTCATATAGGAAAAATAGCCATAGCCGACATAGACCATGTGAGCTACATGGAATCCGGTGTCGTGTAACCCCACATAGAAAGAAGGTGTCCTACTTGCCTAAGGTAGAGCTACTTGTATTAGGTTTTAGGTGGATCCACTAGCTAATTACCTATGTGGGCACATAATTATGGGAAGGGATATTGCTTCTAGAAACCCAACCTATTGTATTGACGAAGGAGCTTCCATTTCATGAGAATAATATAAATGACCCGGCCTATTGTATTGACGGAAGGTCCTCTACCTCATTTAACATATCCACTCGGTGCTAAGCATTATTCCCCAAATTATACATAATTAGTCTTGAATTATATTTACGTGTGTGAAGGAATATCTGACCCTCCATTCAATAAAACTCATAAAATAGCTCATAGATTCATTTAGGTGAGAATGGACTTTCAACCTTAGAATCAACATTAACTTGTGAGCAAACCTTTCACATTATGTTCATAGTGTTTCATGAGAATAGCCTTTCAATCAATACAACAACATTATCATCATCCTAGACAATTCATACGTAGTCAAGTGTAAGGGTAAGGGGAGAATGATCTTTCAACAATACCACAATTTATACAATAGTCATAGGATCTTCACTTTCTAAGTGAATCATAAGTTCATACACAACTTTCATCAACATGCACAAACCCTCATTATTTCACCCTTCAAGGGTCATAAATCATGTCTCACAATCACATCTAGAAATACTACATTAGGCATGAATAAAACAAGATTCAATAACTACAATACCATAGAATCAATTCATAGTATTCAACTTGCATCAATACACCCATCACAATTCATGAAATTGGGGTCATGGGGAAGTTCATGGGTTCATGGGGGATTTTACTATAAAAATCACCATTAAACAACAAATCAACCATAATATAATACAATTTACCCATTGCAATCATTTTTAGGAAGAACCCATGGCTAGATTGAAAACCCTAGTTTTTTGAATACTCTACCAATTCGAAATTAAGAGTTAAAGGGCTTCATGGAGGAAAGATCTCCATAAATCAAGCTTCCCATACCTTGATTGAAGCTTTCCCATGAATTGAAGTTGAGAAGATGGATTCTTGAGCCCTATTTATCAAGTTCTTATTCTTTTTCAATTGAGTTTGAGAGAGGGAATTTTTGCAGAGGAGAATTGGTTATGTTTTGAGTCTTGTGAAATATGATATGTTAAAAGAGTTTTTTAATAGTTAATAACTACTTATATATGTCTAAGTAACTAATATAAACTGTGCCCACCCCTTAATATTTAAAATAGACCTTACCTAAATTAATTCACCTTTGGCCGAATTTAAGGCAGTCTCACAAACCCCATCCACGAACCCTACCCACGGGGAATGTCATACCCACGAACCGTACTGGTCACTCGTGGGTTGGGTTTGAGACTTGTCATTTTGGCCGTGGTCCAGACCTTACTCTTGAGACCCCATCCACGGGGCGTGAGTGGGTCCACGGACCGTACTGAACATTCATAGAATGGTACTGGAACTTTCAAGATTTGGGGGAGGTCTAGCCTCGACTCACGAGCCCCACCTACAGGGAGTGAGTCCACCCACAGGGTGTGGGTGGCCATTTCGTGAGTCAAGCTGCTTTTGACAACTTTTTAGGCAGTCTCCTGGTCCTCCTCAAGGACCCTTGGGGGTCCTTGAGGGGGCCATGCCTTGACGTTTAGGGACTAAAACATTAGAACTAAGTAGGGGAGGTTATTTTATGACTCTTATCTTTATGGTTCACCTCATTTAAGCTACTAGACTACGTGTTAGGCTCGAGCTTAGTTCATTAGATTTCCAAGGTGTTACAGAGTTGTTACAGTAAAAAATTAGTATGATTCATTACCATCTTATTGCAAAAAATGTAAATTAAAGGGTCATGGTGAAGAAGAATGCAGGGTACTTAATCTAGAGTTGGTGCAACAACATGAAGACAGACCAAAAGCAGCACAACATGCAAATAATATGCAATTTTACAAAGGAGTTGTAAAGAGAAAATGGAAGCCTACTAATGGACATTTTACAAAGAATACTGGAGAATTAATGAGTAATAAGGTTCAAGAGAGTGAGGGGATACTCAAAAATTATAATTCTTTTGAGGTGCTTGATCAACCATTAATGAGAGAGGTGAGAATTGTTTCAAATCACAGTTATAGTCTTCAAGGAGGAGTGGAGGGTGTAAGGAGTGACTATACTCATGAGCCTGTTAAAGTTGGAGGTAAAATGGAGGTAACAAAAGTAGAAAGTGGGGACAATAGTGCAAGTGACAAGGGGCATTTGATACAAATGGAAGATGCTATGATGATTTATGCAGGGATCAATAATGAAGTGAATTTGGAGATAGTGAGGGTTGAAGAAAATAATACTGAGTTAGCTCATTAATAGATGTCCAGCCAGCAACTGAACAATAGCATGTTACATGTTTCTTTTCAAATTCCTCTGCAAATGTTGGAGCCAAAAGAGGAGAGGTATCCACCTCAATTGCAGGGGTCTGTATTATTGATAAGGGAGAAGGAGGAACACAAAAATCAGGATCTGGAAGTGGTTTGTTTTAAATCACAACCTGTTCAAACCTTACATGAGATGGTATCACACCAAGAGACTGTGGAGGGGAAAGAAATGGTTAACAGTAGTGCAACAGAAAATAATGAAGAAAAAGAAGTTTTGCAAATTGATTATAAGGCTTTTGAAGAAGCAGGGATCTCACTTTCATCAGCAATAACACTTAGAGGCAAAAGTAAAGGGAAAGTCTTACCTATAAGATCAAATCCTAGAAGGGGGACCAGGAATGGGTCTAAATGATGATGAAGACTTTGTTTTGGAATGTGAAGTTTATTAGATCTCAAAATTCATTCCATAAAATTCAAATGTTACACAGATTTCACAAGTTCTGTATCATTACTTTGATGGAGCCTTTTCAAAATATTAATAATAAACAAAGGTTCAAAAGGAGATTGGGAATGGAGTATTCTAATTATAACTATAATGGCAAAATTTGGATATTCATTAAAGAACATATTCAGGTGTTAGTGATGTCTGATACTGAACAGATGCTGACACTTAGGTTAATTTTCCAGGAAACCAATAATCCTTTGATTGTTTCTATAGTTTATGCCAAGTGTGATGTTGAGGAAAGGGTTCAATTATGAAATGAGATTTACTGTATTTGTAATGCTAATTAGAATGCTCCTTGGTTTATTGGGGTGATTTTAATGTCATTATGAGTGAAGAGGAAAAGATTGGTTGCTTGCATGTATATCCAAATGAGTATGAGGATTTTGCATTTTGTGTAAATTCTTATGACTTGGTGGAAGTCAATTATAAAGTGAGCCCTTTTTGAAACGACCCCAAAAATGCCCGAAAATGTGCTTCGAAAACACCTAAAATTGTAATTTCCATATATCTCAAAATCCATGCATCATTTCGGAAATTCGACTTCATATTCTTATTCAGGGGGTCAAATTGAGTGGGAAATGAGTCTAACCCGAATTTTAGAACAACCGTATCAAAATTCGAAAATCGCAAAAAATGCGATTTTGAGGGTCAACTTTAAAGGGGCATATCTCTCAGCACACAAGGAACTGGAAGGAGCTCAAACTATCAAAATTAAAGCTCTGTGAGTTAGCTTTCCAACGCAATTTGTTTCACCTCATTCCGAGTTAGGATGAAGGAGTTATGACCATTTTCGTAAAACCTGTCCGGCAGAAAATGCAAATTCCAGTAGCCGAAAACACTGTTCACCCGCCTCAATTTTTTTTCTAAGTGTTGGGACGTTTTTTTATAAAAAGGGGACATATCCATACTTAGTCATTTAACTTCAAAACATCCAAAAACTCTCTCTAAACCCTCTCCAAAAATTCCACCAAGATCATCAACCAAATTCAAGGATCCCAAGCTTTAATTCCGGATTCAAGATTCAATCTCAAGCAATTCTCCATTCCAATCTTCATCAAGAATTCTCCAAAGTTGAGGTATGTGGGTTGATTGTGGAAACCTTCCTTTCCACAAGTCCAACCATTTATCCTCTATTTTACTTCAAGTTTATGGGTCCTTATGATCATTTATGAACTCTTGAATTATGGAATTATTACTACACATCCTATTATGGTCTATTTTTGTATATTATCATGAAATGGAATGATTATATGATGTTTATGGTTTTCATGCCTCCATGATCAAATTATGAAGGTTGTTATATATGTATATATATATGTATGTTGTTGGTGGGCTGTTTTATATGGATTTTGAAATTGGTTGGACTTAGTACTCTTGAAACACATGATTTTATTTACATGAACAAGTAGCCCACCATATGTTTGATAAAATGCCATTTATAGAATTCTTATGAAATGGAAGGTCCAATGTACGTCCTATGAGTCGGATGATTATATAAGTATTGAAATGATGATGAAATGGATACATGTATATGATTTTCTCTATATAGTGTGTGAGTCGACCAAGCCTAGCTCGGGGGGTTGTAGGCCCGGGTAACCGTATCGAGGGGTTTGTACCTTGGTTGCCTAGTACGGGGGGTAGTAGGCCCGTATAACCGTATCGAGGGGTTTGTACCTTGGTTGCCTAGTACGGGGGGTAGTAGGCCCGTATAACCACATCGAGGGGTTTGTACCTTGGTCCCTAGCTCGGGGGGTGGTAGGCCCGGGTAACCACATTGAGGGGTTTGTACCTCTTTCGCCTCTCCAAGGGGGTGGTAGGCCTTGGAAATACTATATTGATGGTCACTCACCACACATGTACTACGTCCCACTAAATATGATTTTTATGTAAGCATCATTATACATATCATTTCTCTAATGTGCTATCTATCGGGTATGATTATGCATTTTTCCTATGATGTCCATCTATTGTAGCATTGCATTGCATCCCACATACTTAGTACATTCAAACGTACTAACGCATACTCTATGCCTACATGATGTCACCATGTAGGGACCGGAGCACCGCTTGACCATCCTCCTCCGCGTGGCTAATACGATTTCCTATCAAGGTTATTGGTGAGTCCTCCATTCCGGGGACGTTGCTCATGATCTTTTGCTATGTATAAGACTTTTCTTTTTAGTTATGTTTTGACTATGAGGGTGAGCCCGGTAGTTTGTCTTGGCCCCCGCTAAGTACTCATGTTTAGAGGTGGTGTTGGACAAGTTGTGTATTATGCTTGAGCTTGACTCATCTATGGTATTTATGTACCATTTCTTCTTTTTTTCTCTTGCTCCCTTAGTCCCGATTTCCCCCTTTGATTATGCTTATTGCTTATGGTCATTTTAATTGCTTCCGCGACCAAGGATGTGTAATGATACGCTATGAGGCTTGTTTGGGGTTCCTTCGGGTTCCCCATTCGCCGGTCACGTCTAGGCCCTAGGCTTGGGTCGTGACAAACTTGGTATCAGAGCACTAGGTTGATAGATCCTCGGAGTCCAACCCACCGCGTTGATTAGAGTCCGATTCATGGTTGTGTTGTGCACCACAACTATGAGTAGGAGGCTATGAGACGTTTTAGGAAATGTTTCCCTTCTCCTTGTTCTAAGTCGTGCTATAGAGTTGAATTAAGTTCTTCCCTAACGGTTGCTCTTTGCTATGCTAGATCATGCCTAATACAAGAGGAAGACGAGCCCGCGCACCCGAGGAACAACCGACCAATGGGGATCTTCGGGATGCCCTTACTTTATTTGCTCAAGCTATGGCTAATCAAGCCAACCACGGGGCCCAAGCTCCTCAGGCTCCTACCCCGGCATCTCGGGTGAGAGACTTCGTGCGGATGAATCCCCCGGAATTCTATGGGTCTAAGTTAGATGAAGACCCTCAAGAGTTCATTGATGAAGTCCACAAGATATTAGCTATCATGGGCATGAGGTCAGAAGATAAGGCGGAGTTGGCGGCCTACCAACTAAAAGGGGTGGCCCAAATATGGTACAACCAATGGAAGGAAGAGAAGGGGGCAAACTATGTGGTGCCTTGGGAAGAGTTCAAAACGGCTTTCCTTAATCGATTCTTTCCTCTTGAACTTAGGGAAGCCAAATTGGTGGAGTTCATGAATTTAAAACAAGGGTCTATGAGTGTGAGGGAGTATGCCCTCAAGTTTAACCAACTTTCAAGATATGCTCCACACTTGGTTGCCGACTCACGATCTAGAATGAACAAATTCGTGATGGGTGTGTCCGACCTAGTGAGTGAAGAATGCCGGTCCGCAATGTTGATTAGTGACATGGACTTGTCCCGCTTGATGGTCTATGCCGAACAAATGGAGGAAGAGAAGTTGAGGAAGAGGAGGGGTCATGAGGCCAAGAGGGCCCGTTTTGAGGGCAAGTTCCAAAGTCGAAGGGGAGGCCGGTTTCATCAAGGCCAAGGGTCTTCTCATGCGCCCCATAAGGGGTTTGCCAATGATGTTCCAAGGGCCCAAGGTGTTGGTGGTATGGGTCCTATTGATGTATGTCCGAAGTGTGGTAAGGGCCATGGTGGCCCGTGCTTGAGAAATACCGGTGCTTGCTATAGTTGTGGGGAAATGGGGCACAAGGCAATGGATTGTCCTCGAAATCGCAACAAGGGTAAGGAGGTCCGTCCACAAGGTGCCAATGCGGTTCCTTTGGGGAGAGGGGGCCGACAAGATGGTGCCCCAAGGCACAATCGATTTTATGCTTTGCATGGGAGGCAAGGGGTCGATGAAGTCCCCGATGTCGTTACCGGTATGTTGAAAATCTTTGACTTTGATGTATATGCATTAATTGATCCGGGTGCCTCTCTTTCTTTTGTCACCCCCTTTGTTGCCAAAAAGTTTCATGTTGAGCCCGAATTGTTGCGTGAGTCATATAAGGTGTCTACTCCTATTGGTGCATATATTGTTGCTAGGAAGGTCTATAGAAATTGTCCTATTTGCATCTTGCATAAAATATTGCCTTGTGATCTTGTTGAGTTGAACATGGTCGATTTTGATGTTGTTCTTGGGATGGATTGGTTGCATGCATACTATGCTTCCATTGATTGTAGAACCCGTAGAGTCAAGTTTCAATTCCCAAGTGAACCCATTCTTGAGTGGGAAAGCCAAAATGTGGTAGTCAAGGGTAGGTTCATCTCTTGCATTAAAGCCCGTAAGTTGATCTCTAAGGGGTGTCTCTATCACCTTGTGAGGGTTAAGGATGTGGAGTCCAAAACCCTTCCTATAGAGTCGGTTCCGATCGTAAATGAATTCCTTGATGTCTTTCCTAATGACCTTCCCGGTGTTCCTCCCGAAAGGGAAATAGATTTTGGCATAGACCTCCTCCCCGATACTCAACCCATTTCTATTCCCCCTTACCGTATGGCCCCGGCGGAGTTAAAGGAGTTGAAGGAACAATTGAAGGACTTGTTGGAGAAGGGTTTTATTAGGCCTAGCCAATCACCATGGGGTGCACCGGTGTTGTTTGTGAAGAAGAAAGATGGGTCCCTTAGGATGTGTATTGATTACCGGCAACTCAATAGGGTCACCGTCAAGAATAAATATCCTCTTCCTAGGATTGATGACTTGTTCGACCAATTGCAAGGGGCTAGCCACTTCTCTAAGATTGATCTTCGGTCCGGGTATCATCAAGTGAAGGTGAGGGAGTGTGACATTCCCAAGACAGCCTTCCGGACTAGGTATGGGCATTATGAATTTGTGGTCATGTCCTTTGGGTTGACCAATGCACCGGCTATCTTCATGGACCTAATGAATAGGGTCTTTAAACCCTACCTTGATTCCTTTGTTGTGGTCTTCATTGATGATATTTTAATCTATTCGCATAGCGAGGAAGAACATATGGGTCACTTGAGGGTTGTGTTGCAAAGATTGAGAGAGGAGAAGTTGTATGCCAAGTATGAAAAGTGTGAATTTTGGTTGAGGGAGGTTGCCTTCCTAGGTCATGTGGTGTCGGGGGATGGTATTAAGGTAGACCCTAAGAAGACCGATGTGATTAGAAATTGGCCTAGGCCATTGACCCCGTCGGATATTAGGAGCTTCTTGGGCTTAGCGGGTTACTACCGGAGATTTGTGAATGGGTTTTCTTCTATTGCTTCTCCCATGACTAAGTTGACACAAAAGAAGGCTAAGTTTGAGTGGACCGACGAGTGCGAAAGGAGTTTTCAAACCTTGAAAGATAAACTTGTGTCCGCTCCTATATTGTCACTACCGGATGGGCTTGAGGGATTTGTTGTGTATTGTGATGCTTCTAGAGTTGGCTTGGGTTGTGTCCTAATGCAAAATGGTAAGGTGATAGCCTATGCTTCTAGACAACTCAAAGTGCATGAAAAGAACTATCCTACGCATGATCTTGAATTAGCCGCGGTGGTGTTTGCTTTAAAGATTTGGCGTCATTACTTGTATGGGGTACATGTTGATGTGTTCACCGATCATAAGAGCCTCCAATATGTCTTCACCCAAAAAGATCTCAACTTGAGACAAAGAAGGTGGCTAGAATTTCTTAAAGATTATGATATGAGTGTGCATTATCATCCCGGTAAAGCTAATGTGGTGGCGGATGCTTTGAGTAGGGTGTCTATGGGTAGCCTAGCTCATGTTGATATTGGTGATAGGGAAATGGCTAGGGAGGTGCATCGGTTGGCTAGGTTGGGGGTTAGGTTGGAAGAGGTTGGTAATGGTGGTGTGGTCGTTGTTGATGGTGCTAGGTCTTCCTTGGTTGATGAGGTGATAGCAAAACAAGATCTTGACTCTTCCTTGTTAGAATTGAAGGCCTTGGTGAAAGAGGGCAAGGTGGAAGTTTTCTCCCAAGGGGGAGATGGTGCCCTTAGGTACCAAGGTAGGTTGTGTGTGCCTTGTGTTGATGGTTTGAGGGAGAAAATTCTTGAGGAGGCTCATAATTCTTCCTACTCCATTCACCCCGGTTCCACCAAAATGTATAGAGATTTGAGGGATGTGTATTGGTGGGGAGGCATGAAGAAGGACATTGCCAAATTCGTCTCCGGTTGTCATAGTTGTCAACAAGTCAAGGCCGAACATCAAAGGCCGGGTGGTCTAACCCAAGACATAGAGATTCCTACTTGGAAGTGGGAAGAAATTAATATGGATTTTGTAGTTGGTTTACCCAAGACTAGAAAAGGTTTTGATTCTATTTGGGTGGTGGTTGATAGGATGACAAAATCGGCTCATTTTCTACCGGTAAAGACAACATATGGGGCGGAAGATTATGCAAGGTTATATATTCATGACTTGGTAAGGTTGCATGGGATTCCTCTATCCATCATATCGGACCGTGGTACTCAATTTACTTCACACTTTTGGAAGTCCTTTCAAAGGGGTCTAGGTACGAGAGTTAAGCTTACTACGGCCTTTCACCCGCAAACGGATGGACAAGCCGAAAGGACTATCCAAACACTTGAGGATATGCTTAGGGCTTGTGTATTGGAGCTTAAGGGTAGTTGGGATGATCATCTTCCATTGATTGAGTTTGCCTATAACAATAGCTATCATTCTAGCATCGGTATGGCTCCTTTTGAGGCTCTCTATGGGAGGCGTTGTAGATCACCGGTTGGGTGGTTTGAGGTTGGTGAGGTGGCCTTGTTAGGACCAGATCTAGTTATGGAGGCTCTTGAGAAGGTTAGGATGATTAGAGAAAGGTTGAAGACGGCCCAAAGTCGCCAAAAGTCCTATGCCGATGTGAGGAGAAGGGCTCTTGAATTCCAAGTTGGTGATTGGGTCTATTTGAAGGTGTCACCCATGAAGGGTGTGGTTCGTTTTGGTAAGAAGGGCAAGTTGAGCCCAAGATACGTGGGTCCTTATAAGGTGATGAGGAGAATTGGCAAGGTAGCTTATGAGTTGGAATTGCCTAGCGAAATGGATTTGGTTCATCCGGTATTTCATGTGTCTATGTTGAGGAAGTGTGTGGGTGATCCGAATGCCATTGTGCCTCTTGATGTTGTGGGTGTTGTTGAAGATAATTTGACCTATGAAGAGGTTCCGGTCCAGATTTTAGATAGACAAGTGAAGAGGTTGAGAAACAAAGATGTGGCTTCCGTTAAGGTCCTTTGGAGAAATCAACAAGTTGAAAGTGCGACTTGGGAGGCCGAAGCGGACATGCAAAGGCGATATCCTTATCTTTTCCACTCCACTCAAGCTTAAGGTATTGATCTAAACCCTTTATAAAATCTCAGGTCTTAAGTTCAGCCACCATGTCATTGCATACATTCATGTTTAAGTTAACAAGTTCATTGTGGTTTTACAACTATGTTGAAGTTTTTGAAATGAGGTGTAAGTGCATTGTTGCATCCCTATGTGGGCTGAATTTGCCATGTTTGTGTTTCTCATGTACGTTTCTTTGACATTCGGGGACGAATGTTCCCAAGGGGGAGATATTGAAACGACCCCAAAAATGCCCGAAAATGTGCTTCGAAAACACCTAAAATTGTAATTTCCATATATCTCAAAATCCGTGCATCATTTCGGAAATTCGACTTCATATTCTTATTCAGGGGGTCAAATTGAGTGGGAAATGAGTCTAACCCGAATTTTAGAACAACCGTATCAAAATTCGAAAATCGCAAAAAATGCGATTTTGAGGGTCAACTTTAAAGGGGCATATCTCTCAGCACACAAGGAACTGGAAGGAGCTCAAACTATCAAAATTAAAGCTCTGTGAGTTAGCTTTCCAACGCAATTTGTTTCACCTCATTCCGAGTTAGGATGAAGGAGTTATGACCATTTTCGTAAAACCTGTCCGGCAGAAAATGCAAATTCCAGTAGCCGAAAACACTGTTCACCCGCCTCAATTTTTTTTCTAAGTGTTGGGACGTTTTTTTATAAAAAGGGGACATATCCATACTTAGTCATTTAACTTCAAAACATCCAAAAACTCTCTCTAAACCCTCTCCAAAAATTCCACCAAGATCATCAACCAAATTCAAGGATCCCAAGCTTTAATTCCGGATTCAAGATTCAATCTCAAGCAATTCTCCATTCCAATCTTCATCAAGAATTCTCCAAAGTTGAGGTATGTGGGTTGATTGTGGAAACCTTCCTTTCCACAAGTCCAACCATTTATCCTCTATTTTACTTCAAGTTTATGGGTCCTTATGATCATTTATGAACTCTTGAATTATGGAATTATTACTACACATCCTATTATGGTCTATTTTTGTATATTATCATGAAATGGAATGATTATATGATGTTTATGGTTTTCATGCCTCCATGATCAAATTATGAAGGTTGTTATATATGTATATATATATGTATGTTGTTGGTGGGCTGTTTTATATGGATTTTGAAATTGGTTGGACTTAGTACTCTTGAAACACATGATTTTATTTACATGAACAAGTAGCCCACCATATGTTTGATAAAATGCCATTTATAGAATTCTTATGAAATGGAAGGTCCAATGTACGTCCTATGAGTCGGATGATTATATAAGTATTGAAATGATGATGAAATGGATACATGTATATGATTTTCTCTATATAGTGTGTGAGTCGACCAAGCCTAGCTCGGGGGGTTGTAGGCCCGGGTAACCGTATCAAGGGGTTGGTACCTTGGTTGCCTAGTACGGGGGGTAGTAGGCCCGTATAACCGTATCGAGGGGTTTGTACCTTGGTTGCCTAGTACGGGGGGTAGTAGGCCCGTATAACCATATCGAGGGGTTTGTACCTTGGTCCCTAGCTCGGGGGGTGGTAGGCCCGGGTAACCACATTGAGGGGTTTGTACCTCTTTCGCCTCTCCAAGGGGGTGGTAGGCCTTGGAAATACTATATTGATGGTCACTCACTACACATATACTATGCCCTACTAAATATGATTTTTATATAAGCATCATTATACATATCATCTCATTAATATGCTATCTATCGGGTACGATTATGCATTTTGCCTATGATGTCCATCCCTTGTTGCATTGCATTGCATCCCATATACTTAGTACATTCAAACGTACTAACGCATACTCTATGCCTACATGATGTCACCATGTAGGGACCGGAGCACCGCTTGACCCTCGTCCTCCGCGTGGCTAATACGATTTTCTATCAAGGTTATTGGTGAGTCCTCCATTCCGGGGACGTTGCTTATGATCTTTTGCTATGTATAAGACTTTTCCTTTTAGTTATGTTTTGTCTATGAGGGTGAGCCCAGTTGTTTGTCTTGGCCCCCGCTAAAGTACCTATGTTTAGAGGTGGTGTTGGACAAGTTGTGTATTATGTTTGAGCTTGATTCATCTATGGTATTTATGTATCATTTCTTATTTTTTTCTTGCTCCCTTAGTCCCGATTTCCACCTTGATTATGCTTATCGCTTATGGTCATTTTAATTGCTTCCGCGACCAATGATGTGTAAGATACGCTATGAGGATTGTTTGGGGTTCCTTCGGGTTCCCCATTCGCCGGTCACGTCTAGGCCCTAGGCTTGGGTCGTGACACTTTTACATGGTGGAATGGGAAGATTGATAATCAATGTATATTCAAAAGGCTGGATAGATACATGATGAATAATTACTTTTTGGGATCCATTGAGATGGTAGAAGTAGAACTTTTGGAAAGATCATGGTCTGATGATGCTCCTATGTTACTCTCTTATGGACAGAAGAATAATGTTACTAGAAGACTTTTTAGGTTCCTTAAATTTTGGATTGAAAGATCAGATTTCCAACAGGTAATGAAGGACAGTTGGGTTTCTGAGGAGGTTGATGTGTTTATAAATTTGAAACAAACGCTGGAAAATACCAAAACTACCTTGTCTAGTTGGAGTAGAGTGGCTTTTGGTGACATTTTCAAGCAACTTGTTATCAAGGAGGAGATTGTAAGGGTGAAGGAGCAATTATTTGAAGATGCCTCCACTGCAGATAATAAAAGAATTCTACATTAAGCTCATGCATAATTGAAAAAATATGTACATTTTGAGGAAGAGTATTAGAGATAGAAAGCTGGAATTCAATGGTTTACTGAAGGGGAAAAATACTAGATTCTTTCATAGCTTGGTGAGAGGTAGAAGGAAAAGATTGAGCTTCAATAGAATTCAGAACATGGAAGGTGAATAGATGAAAGGGGTAGAACTGGTGGCAACAACTGCTCAGGAGTTTTTCAAGAAGCAATTCACAGACAACTATATTATGGAGGAAACCCCAATATTGAGATATGTTCAGAAGAGTGTTACTAATGATGACAATTGCAAGTTAAATGCACACCCTACTAAGGATGAAATTAATAAACAGTGTTTGCTCTCAATAGGGACAGTGCTAGTGGCCCTGATAGGTTCACTTGTCATTTTTATCAACAATGCTGGGATATTGTTGGTGATGATGTGGTTAAAGTGGTTGATGCCTTTTTTTCCAGGTGGTACACTTCCTAAGTCTATTACTCACTCTAACCTGGTTTTATTGCCTTAGAAATAAGATATTCAATCATTTTCAGACTTAAGACCAAATAGCTTGAGTAATTTTCTTAACAAAGTAATTTCAAGGGTGATGAATGATAGAATTGGAGTTCTCCTTCCATCTTTGATTTCACAAAACAAATATGGTTTTGTAAAAGGAAGAAGTATAACATAAAATGTGTTGCTTGCTCAGGAGATTATTTCTGATATTAATAAGAGAGGTAAACCTGCAGATGTGGTGATCAAGTTAGATATGGCAAAGGCTTATGACAGAGTGGAGTGGGATTTTTTGATAAAGATTCTGAAGAGAATGGGTTTTGATTCTGGTGTTGTGGATAAAGTTTGGAGATTTTTTGCTAACAAGTGGTATTCTATTCTTATAAATGGGCAGGTTACTGGCTTCTTTCACTCAACTAGGGGAGTGAAGCAAAGGGACCCTCTATCCTTTGCCTTATTCATTCTAACTGCTGAATCTCTCTCTAGAAGTTTAAATGATTTGTGTTGCAATGAGGTCTACAAGGGTTATGGATTACCAAAATGGAGCATTTATCATCTTTCTTATGCAGATGATACTATTATTTTCACTTCAGCAGATGGTACATCTTTATAGTTATTGATGACAACTTTGAGGGATTATGAGAAGCAATCAGGGCAGATGATTAATATACAAAAGAACTCATTCTTTGTTTTTCACAATATACCAAATGAATTGATTTCTGACATTGCCGTGAAGACTGATTTTTCTAGAGGGAAGTTTCCAATTATGTATTTGGGTTGTCACATTGGTCATGCCAAGAAGAAAAAAACACACTTTGCAGAATTGATGAAAAAGGTGCATCATAAGCTTCAAGCTTGGAAAGGGAAGTTGTTGTCATTTGGAGGTAAGGTTGTTCTAATTCAAAATCTATTAAACAACATCCCTATATATCTCTTATATGCTATTATTTCTCCAAAATGTGTTATAAATGATTTGCATAGAGTTTTTGCTAAATATTTTTGGAGGTTTAGGGATGTGGGCAGTAACAACAACTCGGTGACTTGGTCAGAATTGTGCAAACCCAAGGAGGAAGGGGGTTTGGGCTTGAAATCCCTGTTTGATATTTCTAAAGCTTTATTTGCAAAACTACAGTGGATATTTAGAACACAAAAGTCTTTGTGGTCTAATTTTATGTGAAATAAATACTGTAAAAAAGAGAGGCCTCAAATGGTGGAATGGAAAAGGGGTTCTTTAACTTGGAAGTGTATGCTGGAAGCTAGAGATTTGATTGATCAACATATTTGGTGGGAACCAAAATGTGGACATTCAAGTATCTGGTATGATAATTGGTCATAATTAGGGGTTCTTCATTACCTAATGCCTATTGACTCTTCTAGAAATGTACAATTGGAAGAGGTCAAACAGTGCTTTTTGAATGGAGAGTGGAATTCTTAATTGTTGCAATTAAGTTTTGGGGAAGATTTCAGTAGATGTAAGTCAACTTCTTAGGAGTACTGAGGTTGAGGAGCAGTGGGATAAACCTTGGTGGATGCTGAATGCTACTGGAAAGTTCACTGTTTGATCTGCTTGGGATTTTTTAAGGGATAAAAATGAAGCATGTCTGAACTACAAACATATTTGGATTACATGAATTCCTTTTAAAGTTTCATTCCTTACTTGGAGAATATGGCAACATAGGCTTCCAATTGTCGAAGTTCTAGTTAGAAATAGAATGTGTGATGGAGTGGAATGTGAATGTTGTGCTGATGGAGTTCAGGAGACTATTGAACATTTATTCATTAGATGTTCAGATTCTAACTCAGTATGGAGATACTTTGCAGGTACAGTAGGAGTGGATGGTCCTTTCATTCATCTGAAAGACACTGTGTATAAACGGTGGAATGCAAAATATTATGCAGAACTTAAACCTCTGATAATGACTGTTCCAATGTTTATTTTTTGGCAAGTATGGAAAAGAAGAAATGCTAAGAAGTTTGGTGGTGATATGTCTTATATGAGCAGGAGGGGAGGGATTTGCAGTAATTTAATCCTATTGGCTAAACAGAGATATCCATGGATGCAGAATATGCCCAATAATTGGCCTGAAATTGTAAGATTCTTGATTGAATATAGTCCTAAGGTAGGCTGTAAAATGTTTTACTGGAAGTTACCTAAGGAAAATTATTTTAAGTGCAACACAAATGGGGATTTCAAAGGCAACCTTGGACCAAGCTCTTCAGCTTTCTGTGTTAGAGATGATCAAGGCAATCTAGTATATGCTGAAGGAAAAATTATTGGAGTGTCAAACAATTTAAAAGCTGAAATAGTAGCTATGAGACTAGGGCTGGAATATGGTAGGATTCACAATCTATTTCCTTTGGTTCTTGAAATAGATTCATTAGATGTCAAAAAGATGGTAGAAGGAGATTGGCACATTCCTTGGGAGGTGTCACTTGAGATTAACAGAATACGAGTTCTTAAGGAAGGATAGGACGTGGCCATTAAACACACATTGCGAGAAGGAAATAAGCTGGCAAATTTTATGGCTAACATTATGTTTTGTTTTGTAGGTACAAAATTCATACGTTATAATAATTTTCGAGCATTACCTAGGGAAGCTAAGGCATTATTAAACATGGACAAAAGGTAGATTCCTAATCTAAGGATTACTATGCTACAAAATGGAAATTTTACACATAATGGATGAACCAATATCAGAATTTTGATTACAGTGGTACATAATGACAAAATTCAAGACATTGCAAACACATGATGGAATTCAAGGGAGAAGCTAATAACACAAACAAAGACACACAACAGAAGTAGCACAGAAACGCATATTACCTGAAGAAGATTATTGTAGCTTTGTCCTAAAGCTATAGGTAGTGGTATTAGCTCCTTAATTGAGCTCAACCTGTCACAACTAAGGGATGAAACATACGAGGGTCTGAATCATGTAAGAATTAACAGTGAATATAGAGTATAAATCGAGGGAGTGACACCGCCGTCTGACCGAAATAGTCAACTAAATGTCGTTGAGTTGGAGAAGTCTTCGTTTGGGATGATTTCATGATGTTAGTGAGAGTTGTTAATGTATTATATGAAATAGACCCATAGCTTGACGTATCAATTTAGTCGTTTCAGGTTCATGGCGATGGATATGGATGATGAAGCTTACACTTGCAATAGGAGCTGCAACTAGGGCTAATTTGGAGAAGAAGACCCGCCCTTTCCCTTTCCTAATTTGTTCCTTTTTGTTTCCTAATTATAGAATAGGTATTTGTTTTGGATATTGGACCGGGTCCTTTTTGGGCCTAGTCACGCTTGTAATCTTGTTCTTTATATATTAAATGGGCTTTGCCCATCCGTTTTAGTCAAACTTTTTTTTTGTTTAATCATAATCAACAAACAAAATTATATACAATTCTACAATGATTAATGGATCACTCATATACCATGTGCGTGTTTTTTTAAAGGAAAAAAATGAATATAAGATTAACAACTTAGAACTAAAGTGCGACTACGACATTATTGCATGACTATCTTGGGTAGTTGTGAATTAGGGTCGGAGAAAAGGCATAAATTCAGCTCTGAAGTTGTATTAAAAAGTCATTTACAAGATTAAACTATTAGGACCATCTATTACACACCTATATTACTTAAAAATGTATTTATTTACCCCTTCCGTCACCCACTCCCAATTACTATGTTAGAATTAGAGTCACTCGCCTCCTAATGACGCCACATATTAAATGAACCCAAACTCGATTCATTTCACCCAAATCCATTTCATTTCATTTAGCCCAAACCCAATCACTCAAACCTATTTTATTCATCCATACCTAATCCATTTTATCCACCTGTTTAGTTTCTCGAAGAACACTAAAACCTAATTGATCAATTAGACCGTCAATCAAAGAAATTGTTAACATTTGATAAAGATTTCTTTGATTTCATAGTGTTTTTAAGTCAATCCTTTGATTTCTTTTACCATTGTAATTTTGGGAGAAATTTGATAGTTATAATTAAAGAGTTCTTCGTTTGGTGGAAGAAAATCAGAGGTTCTTATGATTTGGTAGAACATCTATTGTGTAATTGTCTCCATTGCTAAAAGTTAGGCTCCATATCTCACTATTTCTATTTTTATACAGTTTAACCCTAGGGTTTCTATTTGTTTTTAGTTTTTTTTTTTCAAATTTACAATTATTTTGGTAAATAATTTCATATGCAATAAAAGAAGTCCTAACACCTATAATTATAACTTAGTATGACTTTTTGTTGTTGTATGTTTTTGTTGCGGTCGAAGATCAATTGTAATAATGGTCAAGGGTTACGAAATTGGCTTGTTAATATTGTTTTCAGATTGTTAAAATGTCTCTTGATATGATCATTTGAGATTTTAGCATGACGGTGTTATGTAGAAGGGACATAAGGAAAAAAAGGGGAAGGGAAAAAAACTATATGATGGTGGACAAATTATTGAATTTTTAGATGTTGATATAGATAGAATTTCTTATTCTGAATTGAGGGATTATGTAAAAGAGTTAGGATATGAACCTGGACAATGCTTACTATATGTGAGACTACATAATAGTGCTGCTTTAATATAAATTCAATTAGATAGAGATACTATTGATATTTATGAATATTTGAGTAATGGAGATATGTTGGAGGCATTTGTGTGCCACTAGATTGCAAATCATATCTTGGTCCTGCCTTCATTGGAATATGTAAAAGGGAAAAATGGAGTAATTGGAGGTGAGAGAGCATACCAAAATAGTGGGTGTGATACTTCTTTTAATGCTGGATTAGAACCAACCCACGAGGTCTAAAAAAGGTTTCAAACCCTGCCCCTGCTGCTACAAATACTTCTTCTCCTATCCACTCTTATACTACTCTAAATATTCCTCCTTCTGTCCATCCTTGTACTGATCCAACTCCTAACTCTTTTAATCCTTTTATTGGTCTAACTCTTGCCTTTGTCCATCCTTCTTTCTATTTAATTCTTGAATCCTTCAATCCAACTCCTGTCCCTGTCCATCCTTCTACTGATCCAACTTCTGTTCCTGTGCATCCTACTATTGAACTAGACTCTGATATAGAATCATTAAATATAAAATTAGATGATGGGAATGATGTAGATGAAGAGATAAGAACTTTTAGGGAGGAAAAAAAGAAAAGAAAGATAAGGGAGAAGCGAGAATGAACTTCATTGCCTGATCATGGAATGTTAGGAACATAAAAAAGGGCTAGATGGTGGGTATGATGAATCTACATGTGGTAATAAAAATATCTCAGAAGGCATGTTAGCTGGTGATGAACCTTAATATGCTTCATATGAAACTATCATTTTTGAAACAGATCTAGATGATTACAACGATTATGAAAAAGAGGTTTAACAGAGATTTAAAGTTGAAAGAGTAAGAAGTTGAAAAGAGTTGTATATGATGCAACTTGTCAGAAAATAGTATGAAAGTTGAGTCTTATTGTCACGATCTAGGGGTACACCCTAGAAGTAACACATCGTACTCGACTCCGAAAGGGTCTAATATTGGCCCTTAGCATATCATGAACATAAGATAATAGAAAGGTACGAAAAATTTAAAATCTTTATCCATACAATCAAAGTCTTTCATAAAAGCAAGCGGAAGCCTTTACTACACTTTGTCTCAAACCATCTATACTCAACTTTGAATTAAAACCGTTGGGACACAACCCATACAATAGTCTCATGACATGAAAATAAAAGACATAAATGAAATAGTGGCTTCATCCTCGAAGCTATGCGGACTCACCCAAATCTTCAGCTCCTTTGCTCCTTAGAAACCTAGCCTCAAGATTGGTATTCAAATCTCCGAACCCTAAATTTGATTAGAATGTAGGCAAAGTATGTGTTAGTACAAAATGTACTAACTATGTTAGCTAGCATAACATTATAAGAGCAAACACAAGGATTAGTCAATAAGAGACATAAGTCATAAGAATAATAGACAATGACATAATTATAAGCATAATCTCAAACATAGGCATAACTCATATACATAGTCAATACTTAGACTTTCATAGCATAAGAGAACCCATATCATAAGGAAAGTCCAAGTATACTTGTGCAATGCATGGATAGGATCCCATAATCCCATATATGCTAAGTATCCCCTTTGGTCATCATAGTCATACTTATCATCTTAGGATCTCATCCTTAGCATAATTCTCAAAACCAAGGGAATCTCTCACCTTTAGTCAATCATAACATAACAAGGAAGGCAACTATAGCACAATCCTATCTAAGCATTCATCATATAAGAGAAACACTTCATGAGTCACCTCAAGGGAAGCTTGTGCAATGCATGAACAAGACCCCATAATCCTACCCATGCTAAACTAGACACTTTAGGTTCTTCATTCATGTTTATCATCTTTTAACATCACAAAGACAAGGCGGAATCACCACTAGTCATGCATGTATTGGAGGGGCCTACCAAGCTACAATCCAAACTAGTCATGCTTATGTTCATAATTGAAAGGGGAATCACCTCAAGGCATACATGTTTAGTTCATCATGAAGGACAAGGGGAATCACCTCAAGCCATACATATCATGGAATCATAAAAACAAAGGTAATCACCTCTAGTCATACATATTACTGAATCATAAAGACAAGGAGAATCACTTCTAGTCATACATAACAATGAATCATAGTTATTCGCCTCCATGCTCATTTTAATGGGATATAGGTATTCGCCTCAATATCCATTTTAATGTGTAATATAGGTATTCACCTCCACATCATCACATAAGGATCATAGGTAATCACCTCCATGATCAACATAAAGGCTAATAGGTAATCACCGCTTGCCTTGGGAGTTATACATACATAAAGGGTAATCACCTCACACTCCCCACGTTTAACTAATTAGGAATAAGGGAACTCACCTCACATTCCTATCATGTAAAGTTCTTTTAGGGGAATTACCACAACCTCATCACATTTCATAGTCCCTTGGACATAGATTCATTTTAGGTGAGAAAACCTTTTAACCTAGAATCATTCTATGTGAGAACCTTTTATAATATATCAGATTCATGCATCATACCATATCTAGAATTCAACATTAGACATGGAAATCATCATATGACTCAAGTGATTCTATCACTTCATACATTCATTAGGTAGATTAGGTAGGTAAAGGTATTCCACCATAATTCTATCCACTAGTCTTCTATTCTCATCTATACTTTACTCTCAAAGCCTTAGCATACATAGTTAATCACATTGGCTTTACTCTCAAAACCCTAGTGATCAATATTCATGACTACAAGCCCTACTCTTAAAGCTTTACTTCTACAATCATCATTCATTCCTAGATTTCAAGGCATTCTAATCACATTCTTTATTATTAAGTGATTCTAATGATAATTCATCCTAAAGGTTCAACTTCAAGCTTTACAAGTCATAATCCATCATATATACTATAATATAATTCAATTTATGTCTATATGTTTCTATTGTTGATCAATTACTCTTTATATCATCAATTTTAGAAAATCATCTCTAAGTCTTCACTTTCACCTGCAAGTGTCTACGATCGTACAATAGTTTAGTAACCCAACCAAGGGTTGGGGTCGAGTCCCAAGGGAGTGGGCATGCGAATTAGTGGTTAAGTGCGAAGATTGCTAAGACTTATCGTAGCTAAAGACTTTGGCGAATGAAAACATAACAAATTAAAAAGGGTGACGTAAGCGTCAAGTGTCAAATAGGGGTTTGTAAGAAAGAAACAACTAAAACAGTGAAAATAAAGAAAATTACAAGCATGGAGCGGGATTCTTGGGATGTGATAGGAATATGGGATAGACTAATCATTGGGTACATGCTTTTGATAGTAAATTCATTGAGTATTTGTGACTAGGCAGGACTTTAAGGGGGATAAGCTCTCTCTCGAGCAACTTACCCTGTTTCAAATGCGTTCCTCTCGGACACCCACTTGCCGCATGAAGAACAACCTCTCCCTTAACCCACTCACTCTCTCGAGCTGAGTGTGTGGATATGGGACTAGGATTCACTCTCTCGAGCTGAACCTCATGTCAATCCACTCACACTGGCCATCAATCTAGTGATCTTAGTTTTACGACCTCTCTCTCGCAAACCGAAAACACATAAATAAACTTGTATTTGCAACTAGAAATTCATTAAATTCATCAACAACCACTGAACGAAATCACATTTAAACTACAAATAGACTATCAGCAAGCAAGACCCAACAACTAATCTAACCTATATTCACAAAATCACACCCCAAGAATTGGGGTTTTAGCTACGCATGTAAAAGAGATAAAGAAGTATACCAATATCAGTTTCCATCAATGGGTATGCAATATTAAGTCTTAAACCAAGCCATAAGTGAACGTATCCAAGAGACCCAAGTCCAATTTCTTGAAAATGAAACCCTTGAAAGCTCCAAGTTCTTGAAAATCCTCTCCAAAACTTAGAGAGAATATCTCCAAAACTCTGTCTCAAACTTAATAATCTAAAAACTAGGTATAAAAGTAAAAATTCTCCCTAAGAATTAAAAACTGAACTAGTATTTATAGTTTTCAGAAAATGTTCTCCGAAGGATCTTTCGGCGACGATAGTGGGAATCACAGATGCATTCGGCGATCTGCCCTTTGGTCTACTTCGTCACCTTTCATCAGTTGCCTTCAGGATCTTTGTGTCCTGGATAATTGGGTGTTGTAGCACTGCTTCGCGGAGTCGCTCGGTGATACGCCGACTGCTCCCTTTCACCGCCGATTTGCTTATTTTCTTCAGGGCATGGCACACTGGAACAAAAGGCGAATATGCGATCTATTGGCGATTCGCCGAATGGGTTCGGCGATTTGAAAATCTTTATTTCTTAGTTCTTTTATCTTGTTTTGCTCCTTTTTGCTCGTTATTGTCCATGCTTTCCCTCAAACTTCAAACACTTGAAACTTAAAGGTTTTTATTAGATATCAAAGTAAAACATGCATATGAGGACACTAATTTCATCAAAATATATCCCTAAATGGGTCCAAATCGTGGACTCATCAACACCCCCAACTTAAAATTTTGCTTTTCCTCAAGCAAACTCAAGTTCAGTCATCTAAAAAGGGTGTCATGAACAGTGCTACACAAGACTAGACCATGAATGCACACAACAAGACTCAATTTACTTATGCAAAGATCAAGTATGCAGTCAAAGGTTCAAATAGTGACTCACTAATATCAAAGAATCTCATGCTCACAATACTTGCCTCAAGTGCAAGTTCAAGCTCAACTAAAGTGTTTGAATGCCCTCACCGAAAGAATGATTCCATAATCGCTTATAATAACTTAATCATCTAAAGTTCAGGAATCAGAGGCAACGCTCACACTAAAAAAAGATAAAAACAATGCATGCTTTCACCCATAGGTTTGCCCGTATTTCCAATTGACATTTGCTTCAGCTTTCTCAAGATCAAAAAGGTCTTTGCAAGGCTTGCAATGGGGCTGAGTACAGAGGTATGGTCATTTAGGCTTAGTTGATTTCATCCTCATGAATTGTGGTGCTCACAACACCTCATTCCCTTTTCCTTCATCATTTTCTACAGTGCTTCTAAGTCATCCAATTATTCAGTTTCCCATAGTGTGTTGGAAACCCCCTTTCTTTTGCACTTTATTCTGCAACTTTCTTTTTCATTCTTTTCTTTTATTTTTCTCTTTCTCTCTCTTTTTTATATGGAGGGGTTCCATTTTTCTCAACACCATGGGTTAACAGAGACTTCTCTTGCACTTCTTGATTTTCCCGTTTCTTCTCACCACACCCTCAACTTAGGATTTTGGCCTAAGTTGGCTATTCATTAAACCACAACAATGGTAACTGATTAAGAAAGGTCTAATTTTCATCAAGTTTCTTCCAAAGAAGGTTAAGGTTCAAGGGGTGTTCAAGAGAGGTCCACATGCTCACAAGGTAGGGCACAAAAGCGGTATATGTCAAATTGGCTCACACTCTTCAAAGTTGCCTAAGATCATGTCAAGAGAAAGCTTTACTTAGTCGATCGGACCAATGGGGAAAATTCTAGGATCTATCATGCATGTTTCAAAGTAAGCTCATCACACTAGGCATCGACACTATAGTCAAACAAGACTCCACACTTTTTCTAGTGTGCAACGTTCATTACAAGAGACTCGATTCGATACTAGGCTAGTCAAAATGAAATGCAAAGAGTTCACATATTGTCTATGCAACTTCATTTGGCCTCATCGTAGCCACACATTCATGTTCGTTCGATTGAGAGCACTATTCAAGTCATCGGTATTGATTGGGACCGAGACTTAAATGTGGCAAAAGAACAACCACATTCAACACACGAGAGGTGGCAAAAATATTTGGACGGGTGAAAATCATTTTGCAATATAAGACAGAAGGAGCCATAAGCTCAATCATCTACAGAAATACATAAAACACAATTTTAAAGTAGAATAACCCAAATATATACACAAAACACAACTATCAACACAAAAGGTGTGGCCTCACCCCACTACAATTAAAAAGTATTTGTTCTAAATGCAACTAAAAGTTAAAATATAATAAGATAGAGAGGGAGCTAAAGAAAGGTCCTGTCTATGCAGTCTCTCTCTCTGTCAGGGTCTCGGTGGCTGTGTAAACTGCTCGAATTCATGGTATCAGAGAGTTTCAAGGACATCAGGATGCTTGCCTTCTAGGCCCTCTAAGGATAGTAACTTTTCCTCTATGATGATTCGTAAACCATCACCTTTCAATCTGTTTAACAGCCTCAGAGGAGGAACTATAGGAAATGCAGAAGTTACTAAGGTTACCTGGCACTGAGTGTAGTTGGAGGAGTGGTGGTTGAGGGAGTACTGGCGGCTGTGGACTGAGATCTGGTCTAGAGCGCATCCCTTCGGTTAATCACAGGCTGTTCATCCTCTGGTCCATCAAAATCTAGCTTAATAGCTACTCCTTTTCTGGCTATATGTTTCTTTCTCTTGCCTTTGTCTCCCGGTTGGAGGTCATCTCCTTTCCTCTTTGGAGGGTTTGATCCTCTTTTCTTCATTGTAATTCCCTTTGACTTTTTCTGGGGTGGTTCGGTTAGATTGGTGTGTACCATATCTGCAAAAGATCGAGAGAAATTAAGAAAACAAAATCAAACTCTAGCATAGCAAATCTTGTTGCAGACAAACTCGCCGATCTAGACAGCGAGTCACCGAACCGCTTTGGCGAGCTAAGTCTAGCTCGCCGATGTGGTTGGCTAAACAATTAAGGCAAGTCGGCAATAGGAGAGTCCTTTCAGCGTGTCACCGACTACTTTCGGTGAGCAAGGGTTTGTCCGCCGAAAGTTACATTGCATAAGGGTCTCAGGGGTGCAAATAAAAAGCGATAAAGAGTACTTTCGGTGAGTCACCGAGTGCCTTCGGCGACCCATGGCTTCTCGCCGGAAGTTACAGACTCAAACATCCAATTTTGACACAAAATTAAATGCGAGATGAAGAAAATAGGCGAACCGCTGAGTGATTTGGTGAGCTCGACTCAGCTCGCCGAATGACCCAACATGCTTATTTTCAACCCATTATCTCGAATTCAACTCCGCGAACCCCGAAATTGAAATAAAAGCACACACTCATGAAATTCAAACAAAACCCATACTACCCACCACCCTGGAATACTTAGACTTCTCCCGGATTTATCGAATTTGGCCATTTTGATGATATTTGCTCTTAAGAGTGGTGCCACCTGCTCTATCATTGAGAAAAAATTTGACATTTAGCACAAACGTGGGCTACTCAGACTTCACCCATGCAATTTAACAACACGCAATCACAATCCAACTCATTAAAAAAACACAAAAGCTATGGGCATTTGGCAATCAAGCACTACGGGCAAGATTTTCAAGTTAAAGTAGGCATTTCATCATTCTAATCCTATCAGAGAGGCCCAACATGCATCACTAAGAGACAATTATTGCAAATGAGTAAACAATTTTTGAATGTACACTTGAGATTCGGAAACCAACCTTTGATGCCGATTAAATTACGATTGGAAAGCTAGACGGCACATTATCCTAACTCCGAGCACAAATTAACAAACTAAAATGCTAGAAAAGCGTTAAATAAAGAAAATACTACCTTGATGTGAGTTTAGGAGATTTAAGAGCAAGGGAAAGTGAAGAATTTCAAATTTCAAGTCTCTTGGCCATTATAAACCATCTAGTTCGCGCCTGTTCGGTGACGTTAGTCGCACTCGTCGATTCGCCGAGTGATCACTTGCCTGCCAGTTGCTAAAGTTCTTTCAGTTTCTTGGGGGTCAAGACGGTGATCTGCATCGAGGTTGCCGAGATGGTTGGTGACACGCCGAACTGCTTTGTAAGTTCACCGAGTTTTATAGGCTCTGACCCAACTTTGAATTGAGCCAAACGGCGGGTCGAGTCGGGCCCGCCAACCTCTTCGGCGATACGCCGAATGACTATTTTCTCGCCAATCAGTATTTTTCACCACTTTCCTCATTCAAACTTGCACCACTAACACACCATTATTTATAAAAGTTAAAAATGCAATTAAAACCTTGGGTTGCCTCCCAAGAAGCGCCTTATTTAACGTCGTGGCACGACGCGAGTCTGTACTCACTCCCTATTGGTTTGGTTAGCCCTAGTGCTACTAGGTAACCCAAATACTTCGTTTGAGTGAATAGGAGGCACCACATAGTTCAGGAGTGTCCTAATCAGCTGAATCGATCTAGAGTGAGAGCTAACCATTAGATTCAACACTTCAATACTCTCCTTCATCTCTTCCAACATTTGATCTTGTTCGGTGATCTTTTAGAGAATGATTTGAAGTGTGTCCTTGAAACGATTGTTCTCTCTGTCTCTAGACTGCTTCCTCTCGTGAGGAGGTATGCACCTCCCTTGACTCTTGCATTGGTTTTCCACCTCTGCTATTTTGGTGGACAACTCGTTCAATTGAGTTACCAGTGCGGTTAACTCGAAGTCCCTCTGGACTTCTTGGCTCGTCTCAGCCGAGTTGTCACCATTTCCCCCAGCCATGCTTAGGGTACCTACCTACATCAACAAATTCAAAGGAAAACAAAACTAAAAATAAGATTAGTAAACTACGATTATTGAAAGAAGAATTTGACTTAAGCCAAAAACTATCACGTAACACCACACCCCGACAGCGGCGCCATTTGATGTTTGCGTAATCAAGACACAACTTCCGATGCAAGTGTCTACGATCGTACTATAGTCCCAAGAGAGTGGTTTTGAGAATTCATTGAAAAATAAATTTTAGTTCTAACTAGTCATAGCTAAAGACATTAACGAGTAAATATATTGTAAATTAAAGGGGGACACAAAAGTGTCAATTAACAATTGGGGGGGGGGGGTTGTCACTAGTAAGTAAAAACAACAAAATATGCCATTGAACTAAGCTAGATAACTAAGTAAAAACTGAGGCGAAATCAGTGGGTTGAACACATAAATTGTATTCTATATTCAAGAGGCAAAGAACCAAACTAGAACATATTGAAACTATATTGAAAACACTTGAACCAAAAAAAAGAGCAATGAATAGTAAGTATAAACTAAAAATTAATTGAAATTTGTACTACAAAACAACTTAAACAATGAATCACATCTTAGACAATAAATAGAACAACAACATTAAAGGAAAATTTATGACTCGACCATTTAACACAACGACCGAACTTAACCCACAACAACTCATATACGAGCAATTCACAACATCACACTAATATCACCTATTTAAACGCCAACATAGAGATAAAACTAATCAAAATGGAGATTAACATGCTAAAAACAGAATCAAGCTTTTTTAAAAAAAATGAATTGTTAAACAAGAAAGAAACTAGACTAACTAGCTAAGAGTACATCGAATTAATCAACCCAACGAGGTTATACAAGGATTTAAATAAGATGATAAAATTTACCTTTTTTGGAGCAGCAACTGGGAACAACGAGCTTTGACTACGAAGGCGAACCACCCTCAGGATTAGGGCTCCAATGAACTCGAAAACCACAAATTACTATGTTTTTTGAACCCTTAATTCTAATTTTTTTATGCTATTTGAGAACTTTTCTGTTTCATTTAACTTATGTTAAATTGTATGTTCTTGTGGGTCCAAAAAATAGCTAACTAAGAGTTGTGGTCAAACATAAGAGACTATTATTTCAAAACACACCACAAATCCCTTTTTCAATTAAGCAAAAAGCTAATGGCTTCGGTTGGTACGGATAAATAGTCCACATGCAAACTTTTCACAAAAGAAATCCTCATTCTCATGAAACATTTTCAAAAACCAAGAATCATTTAAGTGACAACAACTCAAACTCAAGAAATGACTCAACTCGTTAACTCTTTCACATGCTCACTTGTCTCAATTAGGAATTTTCAAAATCACCACCTTTTCAACTTACGTGCCCTCACAAGAAAGAAGTATCTCAAAACTACACACACATATAAACAAGACAAGGGACAAAGATGCAACACTCACACTCACAAAGAATCATCTCATACACACAAATGTCACACCATAGGCTTGCCCATATTTTCAATCAACCTTGACTCAACTCCATTTGGTTAGAAATCTCAAAGGACTTTGTTAAGCTTGTAATATAGTCTTAGGGACGGTTAGCATATCATTTAGGTGTAAGTGACTACACCTTCCTTTAACACTACACAACAATTCATCATTTCCAACTCTATCCGCTTTTCTTCACTTTTCAAACTCATGCACATTTCACACTATTTTTCATTTTCCTTTTCCACTCTAGATGTCCAACATTCAATCATTTCAACTTTTGGAAGATTCAAGTCTCATTTATTCATTTTCTTTCTTAAGTCTTTCTATCCATCCCTCAATTTCTTTCTTTTTTTTTCTTTTTTTATATCATGTCCTCATGTGGCAAGCTTCCCTTCAATGAATTTCTCATAACACCCCCAACTTAGGCTTTTAGCCTCAACTTTCACAATCTCAAGTTCAAGGAGGGAAGGGTTCAAAAGAGGGTTACATTTTCAAAAAGGATAAGGCCTGTAATGTGGTTGCCAATACTCAAAGGGGACAACTAAGGATATATTTAGTGCAAAAGGTGGGATTTTTAGGTCAAGTGGACTTCAAGAACATCAAAGAAAGCCTAAGATCATTTCTCCAACCAAACTCAATCAAGACCAACCGGCAAGTTGTGGGTGACAAAAGTGGACACAAGGCATTATTCAACAACTCACCACATATGACCTGCAATCAATCAAGATGGTTCAAAATCTTACTTCTTTTTCAAGATACAAGTAGCATTGAACATTTTTACCGCTAATGAATCAAAAGTCACAAAACAAGTTGTAAGAGTTGTCAAAAAATCTTTCATAACATTCCCAACCTTTTAAAAACGAAGAGGTATGCTCAACACTATTCACATGCATGACTATGCTCTTAGTTCCAACCAAGTCAAAACCTTACAAAAAAGATGACGATTTTGCCCTCATGAAAGTCGTCAACAATCCATCATCAGGCAACCTCATGCATCTATTCAGGAACGGCTACTCAGACTTTGCCACAATCAAACATTCAGAAGTCGACGATTTACCCTTAAGAAAATAGTCACCCTATAGCCATCATCGGGCATCGTCAATCCAAATCTTATTATCAAAACAAAAACAAAGAAGCTATAAACTACAAATCAAAAACTAAAATAGACCAATCCAACACAATATCAATAGAAACATCCACAATATCAAATCCCGACAAGGGCACACCAATCCATGACAAAGAAAGAAAAGTATGCCCGACAAGGGCACAATCACTATATGCAAAACAATCAACAAAATGACTACAAGGGCAGCCCCAACTGAAAATGAGATTGTGTTCTCACAATTTAAATATCAAAAGAGAATACGCGGGACTCCTTGAATTATGTCACTCTGAGCTCGAGCTGCTTCTGCATGTCGGTCCCAACCTTATAGAGGTCACTCTCTCCATCGCCTAAAGGATCACTGATGACCTCAACCGGTAGCCGCCGATTTAATATCTGAGTTGTGGTGCTTCCAAAAATCAATGGCTCACATTTTTCCAGCCGTCCCTGGATTTCTTCAAATTCCTTGTGTTGTATATGAAAAATTATCGTATCAAGAAGAAATTCCTCAACAGTATAAGCCTTTATAATGTTGTAGTAGTGATAGGGAGAACCACAAAAATCAATGCAGACCTGCAACCTTTGTTAAACCATAAGCTTGTGAATAGAAGGAATAAAAATGGTGAAGTCCTCTCCAAGAGCATGACCTAGGCAACGAAGTGCATCAATAGCCGCTTTCTTAAGCTCATCTTTGTTCCTGTGAATGGAAGGGAGCACCAAGAATTTATCAACACAAACTTGAAGAAAGTAATGTAGAAATCACATAGTACAAAGCTTTTATCAGGTACAAAAACTCACAATTCAGTCTGCTTTAGAATTAAAACAGAAAGGATAAGATAAAATCAACTGAGTTTTCGAAAATAGCAGTAGTAGAATCATCTAGCATTGTTCATGACATAAGGAAAGGAATTGCATTCAAAATGAAGTTTGGACAAACATGAGAAAAACTCTTGCAATATTGACTGAAATTGAAACACTAATATAATGATTTAAATTTTAATGTTTGCTTCACAAATTTCCAGCCATTTGTGTCAAATTACTAGATGACCTTCAGTAAAAGGAAGCAGAAGTCGCAATTAGTATACATTCCAATGTAATAAATCAGAGTTCAAGGTTCACTTCTATATAAGTGTGTGCGAATGTAGATACATATGGGTTGGAATTTGATATCTGAGAGTGTACTCACTAGAGTCAACATCAAAACCCACAAACAATAGATCTTTGTCATTTCATTTGTTATCTATTGATTCGAAGAAAATAAGTCTCATATATTATCAGTGATATTAATGTGAAGGAGAAAAATCAGACCCGTCCAAGACAAGCTTCAAGTGATGCACAAGCGAAGATATGTGTCCAATAACCTGCAAAATGGAAATGAAGAGAAAAAGAAAAGAGTTTAGGAAAACAAGCAATCATATGGAAACAATGAAACTTAGAAGCATTCCCTTAGTCCCTTTTACACCAACCTGCACACAAGGTATCAATTTTGAAAGAGTTTTGATTGCACCATGTCTTTCTTCTACTGAAGCGTCCACTTTAAACAACCGAATAAGTGCAGGAAAAAGAAGATGCATATGCTCATCTAATGTCCCTGCACATTAAGGTGAGACTACTACCATCAACATCAAAGTGATACTAACCAAGGAATGGACCACATAAACAACCAAGGAAGACTAACCACCAAAAACTTCAAGGGTGTGGAGAATAGGAATTACATATGTGTACTCATTAAACCTCTCCGCATCAGTAAGAACTTGAATACAACAGGGAAGTATATCAGGAAGATACTTTCTGAATTCATCATTGAGTGCCAAACAAAGTTGCTGCACGAGATGCAGAATCTAAAAAAGCAAAAGAAAACGACCAGTAAGATCATTAACCAAAGCATATGATTATAATGACCTACACCAAAAGTATGTGCAGTATATTAATACCAACTGAAGATACTACTTACAGGAGTAATGTGAACAGGTCTGTTAGCAACAGGTGATGACCATAATCTGATATCAGAGAGAGCTACTCTGGCAGATATTTATGGATGTGCTCCAAACAAAAAATCATTCAACAGACCTTGAGAAAATTACAAATCCAAAAGAACAACAAGACAGACAATATAATTAAAACGAAATATTACCTGTCGTGCAGTAGATACCAAGGATCCAAGTTTCCATGTTATAAATTCCTTTAGACCATCCTCAGATATGCGTACAATGTGAAAGAGATCAGGCAAAACCTACAGAAAAATAAAAGATTCAATCATAAATAAGCATCTCTGATAAAATCATCCACAACTAATGTTTGGGAAAAGAAGGGTATACTAATTACAAGCAATAAAATTCACTATGTTCTACTTAAGTTTTCAACTTCCCCGTTTCATTGGCTGGTTGTCCCCTACTTTTATAAGTCAAAAAAGTAAATATCTTTATTTAGCTCAGGTTCTTTTCTCTCACCTTTGCTTTGTAAAAAGGGTGCAAATAGGAGGGTCTGCCGGGCGTGGAACTGTTTGTCACATGCTAAAGAACCACATTTGATAAAACACCAGGGGAAGGATGAACTCACATTTTAAAACATACTAGAGGTGCATGGCCCGTGTATCATAGTTTAAAAAATATCAAGCTTTCCAAAACGTTGGACTAAAGCCATAGCATCCATGTATTGTCGGCACATATCTCTAGGACCTCCCGTAAAACTAAGGGGAATTATTCTATGTTTACCTACTTGCGAAGCTTCTCTTTCACCATGCCGTAGAACATCTAGAAGCCCTCCTAACATATCAGTTTTAAACAAGTCTTGGTTGAAAGAAGCAAAATCAAGTCTTTGAGTTTCAATTTTGATCCATTTATCTCATTCATCTACTACATATTGTTGGAATAGAGGCCTGAATGCAAAATTATATTTTCATCATCTCTTATTTGAAGTTTATAACAATAATATTCACGACAAGAAACAGTTTCTCTTTTTCGCTTTCCTTTGTTCATAATTTCATCTTCAATTTTTCAAATCTGGTGGAAGTTGGTGGGAAATTAGCTTAATAGCACCTTTGGTACAACAGAAACCTATACATTCATATTCAAATCTTTTTGTAGCACAAAATTTACATTTTGGGACAGATTTGAACATACAATAATTTATGGATGTTTGTTCCGTTGTTGAATTTTCTTCATATTGGAGTTAATAGTATATCAATATATATACTTATTTTTTTAAAAAAGTATCAATATAATTTTTTGACCTATTTCAAATTGATACAGGCAATCTCCTCAGAGAACATGATGTAGTTTAGCAGAATTTGGCTGCTCGAAGAAAGATTCAGAGAGGGTTGAGTCAACAGTGAAATGTTGTCTCCTACTCAACTTTATTTGCCCGGGTTTTTGTCAAGGCAATTTCCTTTTTGTTAGCTTGCATCATTTTATATAGTTCATGGCGTCTAGTTCTTTGATAGGCCTTTATAAAAGTTGGGTCTATTTTCTCATTTTTGTTCGACATAATCAACAACACTTTCTATCAGCCATAAAGCATTACCTAATACTCAGGAGATTATATGACCACAGGAACACAGAGCTGGAACGAAAAAGTTGCATTACACAGAAGGGAAAATCCAAAAAAGGTAACAAACTATCAACCACCAATGACAAAATTTAAATATATAGAATTTGTACAGTGGTGAAGAATAAAATCTTTTCATTCACTAATGCAAAAACATTAAACTGCTAGAGGATATAAATTAAATTACAGAGATAACAGATCTCTTAGTATGTTATGCTTTTCAGATGGCTACATAATTTAAATCAAAAGTGACCTAGTTAGTATTGGAATAATTAATTCCCATGTATTCCATTTATCTATTTAGATTCATTTCATTTGTAACTACCAATCTACTATGGTTCCAGCAGATTTGAGAGATCATCAAGGTGGGCATGTAATATGAGATTAGATGTGGGTAAATAAAAGGAGAAATACACATAATGAAGATGTGCAAAATAGCAATAACAATACTAATCCATATTCTTTATTACACTATAAAATAAGGCTGAAATCTTAAACATGGAATTTGGTTATTTGGGGAATGCAAATTCTTGATTGATCATGAGGTATTTTGGAGTTGGGTTAATCTTGATTTTTTTTTAAATTTTTGTTAGCTTTGTTGAGCTTAATAAAGGTCAAATTCCAACTACACTTGATGGACCCGTGAAAGATTCTTATCGATACAACTAAATAGTAAATTCATAATATTGAGTATGTGAAAAAGTTCTCATTCATACCACTAAATTATAAGATTAGAACACATATTGTCTGAAAGACTCTAATCGATGCTACTAAAGTGTAATCTAAGAACACCTATTATGCAAAAGACTCTCATCGATACCGCTAATTTGTAACATGAGAACACCTATTATGTGAAAGGTTCTTATCGATACCATTAAATTGTAAACTCACGAATCACAATACCTATAGGATCAAAGTTTTAGGGGATATGTTATAGATTTGGTAGACTCTGATCCTAGAGTTTAAGGGGATGTTAAAGGATTTGAACCTGAGCAGATATCTATTTCTCTTTCTACCTATAACTCTGTTTTGATTTCTTGGATTAAAGACTCTAATTGATGCCACTAAACTGTAATCTAAGAACACCAATTACGCAAAAGACTCTCATCGATACCGCCAATTTGTAACATGAAAACACCTATTGTGTAAAAGGTTCTTATCGATACCATTAAATTATAAACTCACGAATCACAATACCTATTGGATCAAAGTTTTAGGGGATATGTTGCAGATTTGGTAGACTCTGATCCTAGAGTTTAACGGACTATTAAATGAACCTGAGCAGATATCTGTTTCTCTTTCTACCTATAACTCTGTTTTGATTTCTTAGATTACTGGCAAAAAAATCCCTTTTTATAGTCTATTCTTTATTCGTATTATTATGTGCTTTTTATTGTATTTTGACTATGGTATTATTTTGTTGTAGCATGTTTTGTTACTATTTGTTGTTTCTTCTACTTCTATTTTTTGCTTTTTTCTTGAGCCGAGGGTCTGTTGAAAACAATCTCTCTACCTTACATCTTTGAGTTAGGTTGAGGTAAAGTCTACCTACACTTTACAATCCTCAGATCCCACTTTGTGAGATTACATTGGGTATGTTGTTGTTGATTGTTGTTAGCTCTAAATGAAAATAAAGGAGCAGACACTTTACTTTCCAAATTTTTATCTGCTGCGATTCAAGGAATTCATTTTAATCTGATTTAAGGAGGTAATATTTAGTACCAAGTTGTTCTAATAACCATAGAAACTTTTTCAGCTTTTTTCTACACTAAAGATATAATTCTAAATTACTCAAAAAGTGGAAATCAGTCCTATTTTTTAGAGGTGAGAACAAAAGAGATCTTCCATGTAGCTCTTTTTGGGTAATTATTACTCTTCTAATTTTCAGCAGTAACTTGGTTACAAAAATTACAACTCCAACATCTGAGGCTAAACCTTGCAATCTTTCACAGGGAAGAAACAGTTCCCATTCTTGTTCTTCTATAGCAATTGGTATTTTGGGATTGCGGGGTTAATTTTGATTTGGTTTTTGACTGTTATTAGCTTTGTTGAGGTTAATAGGCCAACTTCCAACTACACTTGATGGACCCGCGAAAGATTCTCATCGATACAACTAAGCAAATTCATAATAGCGATTGTCTGTGAGACTCTCATCGATGCCATTAAATTATAATTTTATACCACATATTGTGTGCAAGACTCTAATGGATACCATTAAATTGTAATCAAAGAACATCTACCATGTGAAAGATTCCAATGGATGCCACTAAATTGTAATCTAAGAACACCTATTATATGAAAGACTATCATCGATACCACTAATCTGTAGCATATAAACCATTAAATTGAAAACTCACAAATCATAAGCTTTAGGGGATACACTGTAAATTTGCTAGACACTGATCCTACAGTTCAAAGGGCTGCTAAACGATTTAAACCTGAGCAGATTCCTGTTTTCCTTTCTTCCACTTATGAATTTGTTCCCCTTGGCTGAAAGAGTCCACAAAACATAAGTACTTAGTAATCCCGACAAAACAATTCTTAAGAATTTTATAAGAAAACGTTAAACTAAATTGAAGTGTAGTAACTTGGGTCTATTTATAAACTAAAGCTAGAATTAAACAAAAAAAAATGCAGGAGAAGGCAACATTTGATTGTTGTTGTGTTATTCTTATAGCTTTTTGTTCATTTGTGTTATTATATGTTTTTTGTTGCATTTCGATTATGATATTATTTTGTTACTGTATGTTTCGTTACTATTTGTTGTTTTAGTTACTGCTTGTTATTTCTAGTACTTCCATCTTTTGTTATTTTCTTGAGTCGATGGTCTAATGAAAACAACCTCTCCTCCTTACATCTCTAAGGTAGGTTGAGTAAGGTCGACCTACAGTTTACAAATCTCAGGTCCCAATTTGGGGGACTACACTTGGTATGTTGTTATTGTTATTAGTTTGAGTATAAATTTTAGCTTGTAAAAGTAGTATTTGTATCAATAACTTTATTCATTTGAAGGACCTCAGAACTATATTGTTGGTATTATACACCATGTCCAACTTACAGGTACGCTAGCTACAACCTAATATCGCTTTCTCTGTTCTAATAGTTTAGTTCTAATAAAACAACAATCTAATCTAGTTAATACAAACTAACACATCAGCAGGGAAAAATAAGCCAGTTGAAAATATTACATCGGCAATGATATAATCATAATGCCTCTACGAGATATTCAGCATAAAACTCGCAGAGAGTAGAAGTCTCATCACATACCAGAACTCACACTTTCGTTGATTTTAAGTACTGTAGCTTCTAATATGATCTTAAGTTTAAACCTATGACTATAGTGGAGCATGTGCAAGAAAGCTACAGTGAAAGCATAATTTGTCTACACAATTTCAAGAAATGCAAATTCATCTAGCACAAACAAGCCAATGCTTATTGAGAAAGAAAATAAAGTAAGAGACAATTGCTCAGATTAAACTAAGAAGAGAAAAGCATAATGGGTTCAACAGTGTGCACATTAAACACTCCACATCATCGATTCATCAAGTTCATGCAATGACATCACATCAATATAACACTTTCCCTACCTATTATACAAGCACAAAGCACAAAATAAATATAAACATAAAATTAAGCAAACATCAATTTTCTATCAGACGCTTGCAATCAAACAAATATGTTTTCATCGTTGCCTCTGTATTACCCATCCACAAATTTCAGATGTGAAAAGCAATGTCAAAAAAGTCAGCTTAGTCAATCAAAACGATAAAGTAATTTCTCACCACATCGCATACAAAGCAAACTCATCAAAAAATTTTAGACCAAAATTAGATTTTTTTAAGCTTAGTTGATCCCAAACAAAATTCTGTAGACTTGAAACCCCAAAACAACAGCCATCTAAAAACACAAATCTATCCTAAAATTTGCTATAGACCAAACCCGACCAAAAATTTCAAACCACAATCAGCTTTTTTAAAACATAGTTAGTCTCAAACAAAACTCTATAGACTTTAAACCCCAAAACAGTAGCCATCTAAAACTCCAAATCTATAAATAGAGCAGCTATGGGAGAACGCTAAACTTCATCTATATACAATACAAAAAGTATCTAAAAAAGATCAACTGAATTACCCTTCTTTTCAATTTAAACACACTTTTTCACAATCCCCCAGGTTAAATCAATGTAGATCTATGTCACGAGCTTATTTTCAACTGCCTCAGCGACACATAATTTACCAGTGTGGTGCACAGAGCTCCCCATAGCTTAGGGCTGCCAGCCTTTCAACTTTTCTCAGTTACCTCAGTATGATCCTTGTACGATCCTTGTACTTGTGGAGAGGTCTACCTCAAGGCTTCCCTCATTGTGTCGCCCATCTCATGTTTAGCTATGGCATTGACATGTATTCGACTCATATGACACACTAATACAAGTTGGATCACTTCCATGTGCGCCTTGGGGTTTGGCTATGGACATACTTGTGTCATGCCGGGACCTGAGCATCGTTACCGCATGCACTTCTAATCCTCAAGCTTGTCAGTCGCATCATGCACCAGCATTTGATCGTCGCTTCACCTGAATAGGGTAATGTTCGATCCTTGGCCTTAGCCATGTGCGTCTTCATGTGTCTTAGGCAATAGCCCAACATAGCCCACGCATCATGCATACAAGTCCAACAGTGCAACGTCGCCCCACGAATGCGTGTCTAGGCCAACGGACCCCTGCTCACTTGGTTGAACCTCTGCCAAGCTCACAAGTTAGCTCACGAGGCTCTGGAGTAAGTCCCTTGATTCCTCATCAGACTAAGAGGTCTTTTCCCACAAGGATAACGACTTGAAGGGCCCAATGTATGTCATAGAAAGCATCCACGACCGTAGGGATTCCCAACGTTGGCTACCGAGCCATGCGCTAGCCATAGAGCTTCCCTAACTCATATGGATGGGTACCTAGGACACTCATTTGAGATGCCTAGGCAGGCCCTTGAAGTTCCCCTTCAAGGAGGCACAGTTGGGGCAAAAAGCCCGGGGGAGGCTGGTAGGCTGTCACCATGTATACCCCTTTTATATATGCTTAAAATAATAAAACCCACGTGACAGGGAGTTGACATGCTTCTGCTAGAAAATCATAATGGGCCATAGACAGCTCTACCGAACTCCATATGAGGTGTCGTCTGGTTATAGTTACTCTTTTTAACTTCCTTTACACTTCCATGAAGTTTCATCCCATTCCCACGCTCGTAGAACAGGTTATAGACTTCGGCCTATTTGCATAATTACGACAATACCATCGTCCTTGGCTAAGTCAAAGAGATATCCAAACGAACTCCGCATGGCCCCAAATTTGGTAATTATATATAAGAACATGCGAGGAACAAGACCCTATCCCGGAATTCATAGATTCAACTTTTAAATTAAGAACGTCCGGCAATCACATACCTCGCCGCACACGGCCTTCGCCGATAGGCTAAGCCCTTGGGTGCACCCCAAGTCCTGGTCAAACAACTTTGGCACTATTAGGGCATGTTCATGCAACATCTCAAATGGTCGTTGTGTATTGTCATGGAACTTTGCCTCATAATCCTACTTTATCCCCTTCTTCAACACATGCTGTCTGCATGGCTGACATGGGTGCGACCTGCTTGGCCTGCACTCCTTGGCCGACTTTCTGGCCAGTGTAGACGCCAATATTTCTGGGCATTACACCCTCACACACCCATGAAAGTCATCATCTCAATGAGATACGCCACCAACGAAGACCCGAAGTTTGTCCCCTTGGGGCTTTACATTGTAGTTCCCAATCCATATGTGATGAAACTCTTTCGAGGTCCTCTTAGGACTCAGTCATGCCCCTCACACTTCATTCTCCCATGTTTTGTCAAAGCTTCATCTGCACTACATCTCCAGGTGTTCACTTGGACGGTGTCTCCACACCTGCACCCTCTGGTGACTAACTATATTGTGACACTCGAGTCAACCACACAATGACCCTCACATTCTTCAGATATCTGGAAACCTTGTTCTTTCTTGCTATTATACTTGCGATGATATGAGTGCCGCAAACAAGACTAAAGTATTGGAGGCCTCAAAAGCGTGTCATAAGCGCCTTCAACCTAGCCTAGTAACTGGACACTTAATTGTGAAAATTGTTTAGTACCGCAAACAAAACTAGAAACTTGGAGGCTTCGAAAGCATGTCCTTGACATCTCTAGTCCGTTCTAGAATCTGAGTATGCCATGGATAACCTGCGGTACCACCATGTCTTCACTTTCATTGGAGAATATCGTTCCTTTCAAAAGCTTGCATTCAACAACACAACATATCTCGACTTGATTGGCCGGGAATTTAGGCATCCTTTGATGTGACATCTATGCCAACCATACCCTTATCTTCATCAAAATTGACCTTGTCCCAATCAGCATACAACTCGGCGTTTGGCACCGATGTTAAAACATGGCACCTTTGGTCAATATGTGCTCCGCACACTTTGGCACCATGCACTTCCTTGGGACGTATTTCTGGCAAGTACTTCATATATCAAAGTGTCGGCATTGTTGACACTCATCGTTGAACAAGACTCGTCATCCCAAACATTCTCTTCCCCTTTGTAGCTATTTGATTCTAGTGTACTGTCGTAGTATCCAAGGCTATGGTGAGTACCCAATGGTGCTCCCAAGTATCAGCTTGGTTGATGGCGAGGCATGCACGACACTCCCATCTTGTGGCCTCCGCCTCAAGCTTCTACTCTTGGAAATCCTTCATTGACGAACTTGGATACCCATCCAATTCAGATGCTTTGGCAATCCCACCTTGATTCATTTTCTTACCAAGTACTTTGGTCACTATGCCTCCTCATGAATGATTCGGTTGACGTGCCCCTCACACAACCTAGGCCTAACTCAACCTATTCTTGACACTACGATCTTTTGCAAAGACGTCTGCATTCAGGCCCAACTTCAAGGTAGTGGTGTGTGTAGCATTAAATTGCAAGATCTAACTTGCTCATGCGGTAGGTTCCAACCTACTCTTCCAACACAGTCCTCATGTAGGGATTATTATGCCATTCTTCGCAACAACATATGGCTATTTAAACGCAATTGAAGGACGCATACACGCCCTCAGGCGTGGCACAAGTTGATCCATGTCGGAAGGACACTCAATTAATACATGCATTGCATCTATGGCAAGATCTTTGCGTGATCAAGCCCCAAAGTTTATTATCCATGGCTAACATACCTCTCAAAACATGATTGCACGACATGGCATATGTAAACCCATTTACTGGCCACCCGAATTATCGGTACATTCCTGTCGTCTTCACAATCCTAGACTCTTTCATGGTTGACAACTTAACTCGTCGCATTACATGAACACATCCAGACCGACAAGCTTCTGATGCACTCACCATCTTTGCCTGACGTTCATCGTCTAGTCCATGTTCTAGCTTAACAAGCTGCCAAGAGACTGCTCATAGAGTTTCAGGAAAGCTGGCGGTTGGTCACAATCTAGGACATTTGAGCAATATCTATTCGTTGTGCAATTTCGTAACAATACCACAATAGCATCACACGAGGTGCATCAAGCCAACCTAATATGCCTTGACATAATCCCTCTGAAAAACAATATCCACTAATTGGAAGTCATCCCTCGAAGATACCTCGATCACATTCGGATGCCTGAAATTTGAATCAACCCACATAGACAAATGCGCAACTCCATGTAGCTCTTTGTATGCTGCAACCAATCCCCTCAAGACTATAGCATTGGTTCATCAATGTTTGATGAGCATGGCGAACAACTATCTCTGCGTTGACATAGTCTCTGCACAGAAGTTTACAATCTGCTAACACTTCCGCAACAACTTGGGTCAAACAAAGCTCTAATACCACTTGTCATGGGCTTATTTTCAACTTTGTCAGCAACACACAATTTACCCGTCAGCGCCCAAAGCTCCTCATAGCTTAGGGCCAGCCTTTCAACTATTCTTAGTTGCCTCTGTACGATCCTTGTACCTATGGAGAGGTCTGCCAAAAGGTTGCCCTCATAGTGTTACCCGTCTCATGTCTAGCTATGGCATTGACATGTATTCGACTGAAATGGCGCACGCACTCATACATGTTAGATCACTTCCATGTTCCTTTGGGAACGACTATGGACATACTTGTGCCATGTCAGGACTTGAGCATCGCTACCACATACACACTTCAATCCTCAAAGCTTGTGAGTCGCCTCATGCATTAGCACTTGGTCGTCGCTTTACCTGAGTAGGGCAACGTTCGATCCTTGGCCTTTGCCATGTGCGTCTTCTTTACTGTGCCTTCATCTGTCTTAGGGCGTAGCCCACACATCATGCATATAGGTCCCACAGTGCAACATCGACCCACGAATGCACGTCTAAGCCAACGAACCCTTGCTCGCTTGGTTGAACCCATGCCAAGCTCACAAGTTAGCTCACAAGTTATTTCACAAGGCTTTGGAGTGCGTCCTTCAATTGCTCATTCAGCTAGGTCTTTGCCCACAGGAGAACGGCTCGGAGGGCCCAATGTTTGATATGGCAAGCCTCCATAGACGTTGGGAGGCCCAACATTCGCTATTGAGCTACATGCCGCCTATAGAGCTTCCCTAACTTATATGGGTACATAGAAAACTCATTTGAGATGCCTAGGCAGGCCGTTGAAGTTACCCTTCAAGGCAACACACTTGGGGTAAAATGCCTGGGCGAGGTTGCTAGGCTGTCACCATAAATATCCCCTTATATATGCTAAAAATAATAAAACCCATGTGACTTGGAGTTGACATACTTCTGCTAGAGAATCATAGTGGGCCATAGACGGCTCTATCGAACTCCAAATTCGGTGTCGTCTAAATTTAGTTACTCATTTGACTTCCTTCACACATCCATGAAGTTTCATCAAATTCACATGCTCATAGAACAGGGTATAGCCTTCGGACTATTTCCACAATTATAACAATGCCATCGTGCCTGGCTAAGTGAAAGACATATCTGAATGAACTCCAATGGCCCCAAATTCGGTAAGCATATATAAGAACATTCTAGGAACAAGACCTTAGGACGGAATCCCTTTATTTCTATTTTAGCTCGAGAACGTCCGACAATCACATACCTCGCTGCATGCAGCCTTCGTCGATAGGTTGAGCCCTTGGGTGCACCCCAAGTCCTTGTCAAAAATCTTTGGCATTATTAGGGCATGTCATACAACATCTCAAATGATAGTTGCCTCTTAGAATTTCCCTCTCCCTCATAATCCTACTTCAGCCACTCTTTCAACACACGTCACTAGCATGGCTGACATGGGTGCGATGTGCTTGGCCTACACTACTTTGCCGATTTCCTGGCCAGTGTAGATGCCCATTCTGGGGCCTTACACCCTCACACATCTAAGAAGGTCATTGTCACGATGACATACGACACCAACGAAGACCCGAAGTCTGTCCCCTTGGGGCTTGACACCGTAGTTCCTAATACATGTGTGTTGAAACTCTTTCGAGCTCCTATTAAAGACTGAGGCATGTCTCTTGCACTTCCACCTCCCATGTTTTGTCCAAGCTGCATCTGCTCTACACCTCCCAGTGTTCACTTGGACGGTGTCTCCACGCCTATCCCCTCTTGTGACTAACTTCGTGGTGACACTCAAGTCAACAACACAATGACCCTCACATCCTTCAGCTATCTGGAAACCTTGTTCTTCCTTGCTATTATGCTTGCGATGATATGAGTGCCGCAAACAAGACTAAAGTATTGGACGCCTCAAAAGCGTGTCATAAGCACTTTCAACCTAGCCTAGTAACTGGACACTTCATGGTGAAAATTCTTTAGTACCGCAAACAAAACTAGAGAATTGGAGGCTTCGAAAGCATATCCTTGACATCTCCAGCCCGGTCCAGAATCTGAGTACTCCATGGATAACTTGTGGTCCCACCATGTCTTCACTTTCATTGGAGAATATCGTTCCTTTCAAACGCTTGCATTCAATAACACAACATTCCTCGACTTGATTGGATGGGAATGTAGGTATCCTTCGATGTGACATCTATGCCAACCATGCCCTTATCTTTATCAAACTTGAATTTGTCCCAATTGGCATACATCTCGGCGTTTGGCACTGATGTTGCAACATGGCACCTTTGGTCATTATGTTCTCCGCACACGTAGGCACCATGCACTTCCTTGGGACGTATTTCTGGCAAGTACTTAATATATCAAAGTGTCGGCGTTGTTGACACTCATCGCTGAACAAGACTCGCCATCCCGAACATTCTCTTCCCCTTTGTATCTATTTGATTCCAGTGTACCGTCGTAGTACACAAGCCTATGGTGAGTACCCAATAGTGCTCCCAAGTATCAGCTTAGTCGATGGCGAGGCGTGCACGACACACCCATCTCGTGGCCTCCGCCTCAACCTTCTACTCTTGGAAATCCTTCATTGACGACTTGAGATACCCATCCAATTCAGACGCTTCGTCAACTCCCACCTTGATTCATTTCCTTACCAAGTACTTTGGTCACTATGCCTCCTCATGAATGATTCGGCTGACGTGCCCCTCACACACCCTAGGGCTGACTTAACCTGTTCTTGACACTACGATCTTTTGCAAAGACGCCTGCATTCAGGCCCAACTTCAAGGTAGTGGTGTGTGTAGCATAAAATTGCAAGCTCTAACTTGCTCAAGCGGTAGGTTCCAACCTACTCTTCCAACACGATCCTCATGTAGGGACTCTCATGCCATTCTTCGCAACAACAAATGGCTACGTAAACGCAATAGAAGGACACATACATGCCCTCAGGCGTGGTACAAGTTGATCCTTGTCGGAAGGACACTCAATTAATGCATGCACGACATCTATGGCAGGAGCTTTGCATGATCAAGTCCCAAAGTTTATAGGCCATGGCTAATAAACCTCTCAAAACATGGTTGCACGACCTGGCATACGTAGACCCATTTACTGGCCACCTGACCTATCAGTACATTCTTGTCGTCTTCACAAGCCTAGACTATTTCATGGTTAACAACTTAACTCGTCGCATTACATGAACACATCCAAACCAACAAGCTTCTGATGTACTCACCATCTCTGCCTGACGTTCATCGTCTAGTCCATGTTTCTAGGTTAACAAGCTGCCAAGAGACTGCTCACAGAGTTTCAAGAAAGCTGGCGCTTGGTCACGATCTAGGACATTTGAGCAACATCTGTTCGTTTGTCCAATTTTGTAACAATACCACAATAAAATCACACGAGGTGCATCAATCCAACCCAATATTCCTTAACATAATCCCTTTGAAAAACAATATCCACTAATTGGAAGTCATCCCTCGAAGATACCTCGATTACATTCGAATGCCTCATATTCGAGTCAACCCACATAACAAATGCGGAACTCCATGTAGCTCATTGTATTCTGCAACCAATCCCCTCAAGACTATAGCATCGGTTCATCGATGTTTAATGAGCATGGCGAACAACTATCTACGCTTTGACATACTCTCTGCATAGAAGTTCACAATCTGCTCACACTTCCACAACAACTTGGGTCAAACCAAGCTCTAATACCACTTGTCATGGGCTTATTTTCAACTATGTCAGCAACACATAATTTACCCGTCGTCGCCCGATGCTCCTCATAGCTTAGGGCCAGCCTTTCAACTATTCTTAGTTGCCTCTGTACGATCCTTGTACCTATGGAAAGGTTTGCCCAAAGGCTGCCCTCATAGTGTTACCCGTCTCATGTCTAGCTATGGCATTGACATGTATTTGACTGAAATGGCGCACCCATACATGTTAGATCACTTTCTTGTTCCTTTGGGAACGGCTATGGACATACTTGTGCCATGTCAGGACCTGAGCATCGCTACCGCATGCACACTTCAATCCTCAAAACTTGTGAGTCGCCTTATGCATCAACACTTGGTCGTCGCTTTGCCTGAGTAGGGCAACGTTCGATCCTTGGCCTTAGCCATGTGCGTCTTCCTTACCGTGCCTTCATCTATCTTAGGGCATAGCCCACACATCATGCATATAAGTCCCACAGTGCAACATCGACCACGAATGCACGTCTAGGCCAACGAACCCTTGCTCTCTTGGTTTAACCCATTCCAAGATCACAAGTTATTTCACGAGGCTTTGGAGTGAGTCCTTCGATTGCTCATTTGGCTAGGTCTTTGCCCACAAGGAGAATGGCTCGGAAGGACGAATGTTCGATATGGCAAGCCTCCACGAACGTCGGGACGCACAACGTTCGCTATTGAGCCACATGTCGCCCATAGAGCTCCCCTAACTTATATGGGTACCTAGGAAACTCCTTTGAGATGCCTAGGAAGTCCCTTGAAGTTACCTTTCAAGGCAGCACACTCGGGGTAAAATGCCTAGGCGAGGTTGCTAGGCTGTCACCATATATATCCCTTTATATATACTACAAATAATAAAACCCATGTGACATGGAGTTGACATGCTTCTGCTTAAGAATCATAATGGGCCATAGATGGCTCTATCGAACTCCAAATTAGGTGTCGTCTGAATGTAGTTATTCGTCTTGACTTCCTTCACACATCCATGAAGTTTCATCCAATTCACATGCTCATAGAAGAGGTTATAGCCTTCGGACTATTTGCAAAATTACAACAATGCCATCGTCCCTGGCTAAGTCAAAGACATATCCGAATGAACTTCAATGGCCCCAAATTTGGTACGAATATATATGAACATGGTAGGAACAAGACCCTCGGCCGAAATCCCTCTATTTCACTTTTAGCTCGAGAACGTCCGACAATCACATACCTCACTGCACGCAGCCTTCGCCGATATTCTGAGCCCTTAGGTGCACCCCAAGTCCTTGTCAAACATCTTTGGCATTATTAGGGCATGTCATACAACATCTCAAATGATAGTTGCCTCTTAGAATTTCCCTCTCCCTCATAATCCTACTTCAGCCACTCTTACAACACACGTCACTAGCATGGCTGACATGGGTGCGATGTGTTTGGCCTACACTACTTTGTCAATTTCCTGGCCAGTGTAGATGCCCATTCTGGGGCATTACACCCTCACACATCTAAGAAAGTCATCGTCACGATGACATACGACACCAACGAAGACCCGACGTCTGTCCCCTTGGGGATTTACATCGTAGTTCCTAATCCATGTGTGTTGAAACTCTTTCGAGCTCCTCTTAAGACTGAGGCATGCCTTTTCCACTTCCACCTCCCATGTTTTGTCCAAGCTGCATCTTCTCTACACCTCTCGGTGTTCACTTGGACGGTGTCTCCACACCTATCCTTTCTAGTGACTAACTTCGTGGTGACACTCGAGTCAACCACACAATGACCCTCACATACTTCAGTTATATGGAAACCTTGTTCTTCCTTGCTATTATACTTGCGATGATATGAGTGCCGCAAACAAGACTAAAGTATTGGAGGCCTCAAAAGCGTGTCATAAGCACCTTCAACCTAGCCTAGTAACTGGACACTTCATGGTGAAAACTATTTAGTACCGCAAACAAAACTAGAGAATTGGAGGCTTCGAAAGCATGTCCTTGACATCTCTAGCCCGGTCCAGAATCTGAGTACTCCATGGATAAGTTGCGGTCCAACCATGTCTTCACTTTTATTGGAGAATATCGTTCCTTTCAAACGCTTGCAATCAATAGCACGAACATACCTCGGCTTGGCCAATGGTGAGGGTATTGGTGCTCCAAATTCTCAGCTTAGCCGATGGCGAGGCGTGCACGACACTAACATCTTAGGCCATCTGACTCAACCTTTTACTCTTTGAAATCCTTCATTCACGAACTTGGATACCCATCCAATTCAGAAGCTTCGACTAATCCACCTTGATTAATTTCTTACCATTATACTTTGGTCAGTATGCCTCCTCATGAATGATTTGGCAGACGTGCCCCTTACACACACGATGGCTGACTCAACCTACACTATGATCTTTCACAAAGAGGCCTACATTCAAGCCCAATTTCACGGCAGTGGTGTGCACAACACGATCAACTTGCAAGCTCTAGCTTGCTCATGCGGTAGGATCCAACCTACTCTTCCAGCATGCTGCTCACGCTTTCGCAACAACTTGGCTCAAGCCAAGCTCTGATACCACTTGTCACAAGCCTATTTTCAACTGTCTCTGCAACACACAATTTACCCGTCAGCGCTCAAAGCTTCCCATAGGTTAGGGGCAGCCTTACAACTTTTCAAAGTTTCCTCAATACAATCTTTGTACCTGTAAAAAGGTCTGCCTCAAGGCTTCCCTCATTGTGTCACCCTTGTCATGTCTATGGCATGTATTCAACTCAAATTTTTGTTGCCTTTTTCCATGGTCCTTTGCCTCAGAGTTGGTAGCGATGCAAATAGAAGGCCAAGATTATGTTGTTCCCTAGTTGTGGTTAAGACAAAGAAGGTGGTCAGAGTGTGGGTGCAAAGGTTGGCGGGTATTTTCCTTATAGCATGTTTTCTTCTGGTTGATTTCTTTATATTAGTTGTTGGGTATCGGGTTGACCGATGATGCCTACCGGTATGTGTTGCTTGTATTGATACTACTCTAGCTATGCAACTTGACATAGTCTTGTTGCAAGGTTAGTGATGTTTCATAGGAGAAGACAAAGATGATCTCCCAACAGCTTCTACTTTTCCTTCCCTATGGTGGGAGTTGTGTCATAATATTATTCTATTTACTGACGTATCTTTAGTAGCTCTTGTACCTGTTTAGGCTAGATCCCTGGGGTGTTAATTATTCAAGAAATTCAATCTTGGTTTTGCTTAAATTCAGTGTCTTGTAAACTTCATGAATTTTCCGTTTTATCTCTTAACTCCTTAATTTTTATGCATGATGAATTGATTGGGGACTAAGGGTTCTCCTATCTAGGTGTTAGAGTAGGTGCCCGCACGACCCAGTGGATTGGGTCGTGACACGGAGTTTCTGTAAGACACCATGAGTTTGAGAATGAATACAAAGGCCATAAACTAGTCACCCAAGCTCTCATGTAAGCATTTCCGGATTGAAAATATCAAAAAATCATGATTGGACAACAAAAATGCAACTCACTCACTGAGGGAAGTTCTGAAATTTATCTCGACATTTCTTCTTGCACCCTTTATGCGTTCATTCCACATATTGGGAAAAAGTGCTCTTCTTCCTTCAACAACATGGTTTCCCATAGGAGGAAGAGTACAGTACTCAATGACCTAATTAGAATGAGATAAAAATGAATTCTCAGATCATTAAAAATCACAGCAATTAGGAATCACTTTATAGAAAAGGCTAAAAATATGTCACTTCTTCTAATTCATAAAGTTGTTGAACGTGAACTGTGTGGTTGTAAGCACGTTCATAGCTCTCAAGAACCTAGATGAATTAATAGAGAATTGTCAAGAATTTTGATATAAAATCATGTTAAGTCATCAAATGAGTATAAAAGGGGATGAGATAATGAGATGAAGACACAAACCAGTGCAGCAAGCTCGGTTGCCAAACATTTCCTTTCTCTTTTGAAATATTCACATGCTTCATCGTACTGATGAAAGAAGGGGTGCAAGTACAAATATTACACTAGAGCAGAGCATGTCACAACATCAAAACAAATGAATGAGTGAAAAATGGATGGACTGCCTTCCCTCAACAAACTAGAAGAAAGGCCCTAAAAATGGTGCCATGACTATTCCATCACCGCTAGAAGCAGTATTTCCCAGGACTTGGAGTTTGGTTTCATCACCAAGTCAAGCTGAGAAACATATTCTGCCATCTGATCCCACTCACCCATGTTCCAGGAAGCATTAGCAGCCTAACTAGTCCAAAACATGCATTCACTATCCCAGAGTTGCAACTTCTCATACCTTAAAAATCGACAAATAGCAATGACATTAGTGAAGCAGAAGATACATTTGAGACCATCATTTCATGTTAAAGCTTATGCAGCCTATAGTAACTTACTAAGATTATCAGGAAAAGATGAGCTGCAATTAAAATAGTACAACAGAATGCAACAATCAACAATACCATGACTCCTTCAACTGAACCCCCAAATGCTGCTGAGCATATGTTAATATTCCAATCGTTGCCTGAAGATGTCAAGCACGATTAAGTGTAATCAATAGAAAGTCGGCATGAAACATATGTAAGCTGCAACAAACAACTAAGAAATCAAGACCTCATATTGATGTAATTGATTATTTATATGGATTAGAGCTACAACTATAGCAACAGGATTCACATCCCTCCTGTTTGAAAGTGCGCCTTCAAAGTCCATTTCCTTGTAGTGTAGGGTCTTTGCAAATACTCGACACTGAAAAGATTAGCTCACTATGGATACTACTTAACTAATTAATAGCAGAAGGTATATCAATCAACTACACAATGTCAGAATAAGCCCACCTTCCCCACTAGAGCACCCAGTAGACGGATATCAATAGGAAGGGGTCTCTCATCATGTTCCATAAACTCCAACTAGAAAGTACAATTAGCCAAACGAAAATAAAAATTATAGTACTATAGCTTTACATAGGACATATTATTGTCTTACTATGCAGCTCCTTCAGATATTGAGCCAATCATTTCCAAAAAACATCAGCAATCACCCAAGTAAAGAATATGAGAGTTTTGATAAAAAAAAAAGAAAATCAGAAACAGTTGGTTCTTTCTAATTTGACCACACCCATAACTAATCATCCACTTGATATCATCCTTTATTGGATGATCACTTAATTGATAGTTAATTCCATCTTTGGTCTATCTGTTCTCCTTAGTCTCAACTCTTTTTTAGAATGGTAGCAGCTCTCCTTAGCCCTTAGTCTTCACTCTAGAGTCACTTCACTAGAAGTTCAGTTAGTCCCATAATCCCTTCCACACGTTGAAATGCACAAAACACAACTTCATACTTGTCCTAGAGGAACTAATGTCATAAACCAAAAAATATGTCAATAGCAGCTGTATTTTGTACCAAGCACCTTCTTCGCCCAAACAACCTCCACGAACCTTTACAACATCTTTTTTAAAGAAGTATGAACCTTTGCAATTGCAAGTAGATTTCCTCTCGGATACCAATCAACATACTTTCAACCTATAAAACCCTAAAAGAGACCCACGAGTATGGTCCGATATCAAGTTCTAGGAACAAACACAACTTTTAGAGCTTAGGCTACCCCTTATCAACATTAAGCACCGCAAAAGGAAACAACTAGAATTTTTCACATGCATCAGGTAAAACCACAGTACAATCTAGGTGATGATTCCATATAATTCTCTACCCTTCCCCTCCCCCCCAAAAAAAAACATGGTTAAACAATGATATTGCCCCCAGCACCCAACCACCTAAAACAAACAATATCAAATAACTCAAAGACTACGAGATCCTACTATTACCATTATGATTTAATTATGAGCACTTCTACTCTTTCTAGGGGTGATCTATTACAGGAAAAATGGAGGGACTATCTTGTTAAGGTAATTATTTTGGAGAACCTATATTCAAGCAGTCTAAACATGTAAAGGGGCAATCAATCTTCTTGTATACATAAGTTGATTCTCCTACAATCCTGTATATGAAGAAACATGTAAATGCCTTTATTTTGAACTCAAATTTCACATTAACACCGTCATTTTGTGAGAACATCAATGGATCAATATCTTCAAAATTGAAAAATGTGGAAAAAACTAACCAAGTTCAGAAGTGTAGCAAAAATTTCAGGCGGGATATTTGGAGAAGAAAATGTCATTTCTAAACTCCGTACTAGCCTCACTAATTTGTGACCAGCAACTAACAAAACCTGCAGCAAACAGCTCCCGCCCAAAAAAAAGGCTGCAAAAGTTCAACATTAGAAAAAAGTAAGACAACTAGCAGCACTTCCTATTTTTTAGAAAGTCTTTTAGCTTTTGGTTCTTTTTCTTATGAACAATGAAAAAAAGGTTCTCTATTTATTTATTTTTGAGATGAAGGTATCTAATGAGAATGAGGATGTTGAAGAGGTAATACATGTAGTTGAGCCAATCTTGCACATGTTCTTAATGCTGGATAGGTGATTCTTTCAAAAGTACAATGCTGAGATGCCTCATCCACTTTGCCCAATCCTCTTTAGTACTCCGTTGAGACGCCTCACCGGCGGTACGTAATCTACCATCATTGACCTACATAAATGTAGTTTAGAGTCAGCATACCCAACTAGACATCCTCAAAGTTTGAAGAAAAGTAACAGAAATATTATTCAAATAAAAGAAGGGAGAAATAGAAACAGAAATTCAATTATTGCTGCTACAGGCCGACCTTCATATTTTTCTTGGTTTAAAAAAAGGTCGAATGAGGAGCGAGAGATTTGACCCCAAACTGGATTGAAGCCCCCACCTGATGGGATACCTAAGGAATCCCTTTTGTTTTTCGTTTTTTATTTTATGAAAATAAGTGAAATATCATTAAAAGGAATCAAAAAGATGTTAACAAAACATCTATCTTTTAAGGAACTACTAGAATTTGAGATACCATCAAAACATATGTGTTTAAACCTTAGGGCCTAAACCCTTATCCCTAAACCATAAACCTCGGAGCCTAAATCATAAACCTTAAACTATAAACCCTAAATCCTAAACCTTAGGGCATAAACCCTTAACCATACATCATAACCCCTAAACATTAGGGCCTAAACCCTAAATATTAAACCTTAGGGCCTAACAAAAAACCTTAATCACAAATCTGAAACCTTTAACCTTAGGGCCTAAACCCTAAGCGATAAACCTTAAACCGTAAACCCATTTACCCTACACCTTAGGGACTAAATCATAAGTCGTAAACTCTAAACCCTAAACCTTAGGGTCTAAACTCTAAACCCTAAACCCTAAACCTTAGGGCCTAAACCCCAAACCCTAGGGTATAAACCCTAAACCCAAAACCATTAGGTCAAATCCTAAACCCTATTCCCTAAACCTCATGGCAAAAACCCTAAAAACTAAACTCTAAACCTTAGGACTTAGACCCTAAAATTGAAACCCTAAATCCTAAACTCTAAACCTTAGGTCCTAAATCATAAACTCTAAACCCTAAACCCTAAAGCTTAGGTCCTAAACCTAAACCCCAAAGCATTAGGGCCTAAACCCTAAAACCTAAATCCTAAGCCCCAACCTTAGTGCCTAAACCTAAGACTCTAATTAAGCTTCTTCTTGATCATTCACAGGTAGCATATCTTTATCCAATTCATCTTCATAGTGAACCACTTTGTACTCTTCTAGAGGATCATGGGAAATATCAGTAGTCTCAGGGATTGTGTTGATGGTGCATTTTTCCTTTGAACTAGCTAGTCTTCTTCCTTTTTTCCGGGCTAAATATTGTTGGTTTTCCTTCTTTTTTCCTTCCTCAAGAGCTAATTTTTCCTATCTTCTCCTATTAGCTTCTCTTTTTTTCTGACTCATCTGCTCTGAAGCTTTATTATTTGGACCTTGTTTTTCAATAGTGTTTCTACATGAGTCCCTTCACCCACTCCATCAGACTGATGTAAAACAACATTAGAGTTCTCTTTATTTTGTTGACCTTCCTACGTAATACTATTGCTGCTGCACCTAACTCATGGTCTGAGTTGCTGCCTGAAAATGACCCCTTGAATCAGTTTCTTTATACATAGGATTCCCTTTTTCTTGTTGAATTAGAGCATTAACCTCAACCCTGCCTGAGTTCACCTCACCCTCATCATCACTGTGACCCAATTCAGGCCCCTCCATAGACTCATAATCTAGAGAATCTTTAGCAGCAGGGTCTATATCTTCAATCAAAACTGGACTTAGATTCTGAGTGTCATTTTGAGTAGTCATGTTGATCTTGTTGTTGATATTACCTTGTATCATAGGAGCTTGATAAGCTGTGGTAACATGAGCTCTAAGGTCAATCCTAGGTTCATCCATATTAGAACTAGTGAACTACCACCCCCTTTTGGTTCCCTTCCTGCAAATTAGTGATTTTCTCCTGCATACCCCCTTTCATACCTCCAGACTTCTTAGATGAAAGATCCGGGTAAAACAACACAATTATTAATGGGGTGGGGTTGATGGAGTTAATACCTTGCTTATTGTTGGCATCCTTGCTTTGCTTGTTATGAAATACTTTAAGGGCAACACTGGGAATGATGAAAACAATACTACCATGGGGTTGAGGGGTGGGGAGCATTGAGTCAATACCTTGCTTGTTGTTGGCATCCTTGATTTGATTGTCCTGATAAACTTTAGGGGTGGCACTGGAGGTGGGAACTACAACACTACCATTGGGTTGATGGGAGGGGAGGGGAGTATTGAGTCAATACCTTTTTGTGGTTCCTTACTGGTCTCATTCTGATGTGGTACTGGTTTATAAACCTAATTTTGTTGGTTGTTTTGGTGATTCCTCTGATTGTTTTAAGGATAGCCTCTAAAGTTATTTTTCTTTTGTGTCTGCCATTGGTTTCCTTGCATTTTTTGTTGATCCTGATGAGTTCTTGATGGCTGTTCTTGGTACCTGAAACACTAGCAGAAATATTATTCTTAACAGGCTGATAATTAATTGGTAGAGTAGTTACATGAGTGTCATTTCCTTGTGTTGTTTTGGTTTTGTTCTTGTTTGCTGCTTCCACCGCCTTTCTTCTTCGATATTTATCATCTCTCCTCTTGAACCTTGTGGCCTTGATGTTTGCAGTAAATCAATATCTTTACTTGTTGGAACCTGTGGAAAAATAGATGTGCATGCAAATATGGAGGAAACAAATATTATATGACTAGAGTGATATACTTGATGCTTAAAGACATCAACAACCTCCTACTCATCAACTCTCCTTGCATCAAATGGCCATCCAAGTGGCCTGAGTTGATACAGTTTGCAGGAAATTGCTTCCATGATATCAAAATTACAAAGGTAAGTTGGTTTAAGCCACCTACAAATGTGGTTAACATCAACTCTGATGGTAGTGCATTAGACAACCCAGGAAAGATAGGGGTTGGTGGTATTGTTAGAGATGCCCAAGGTGATTTAATCTATGCTTATGCTACTCCACTAGGCCATGGTACCAACAACCAAGCAGAGATTGAAGTTGCTCAATGGGGTCTATCTTGGTGTCTAAATAATGGTTTTAACCAGGTGATTTTTGAAGTAGACTCTGAGTTAGTGGTTCACTGGATAAAACAAGAAGTTGCTCCACCTTGGAATTTGCAGCATACTGTAGCTAACCTTCTGAGAACATGTGATCAATTCCAATCCTTTTCCTGTAATCACACCTTTAGAGAGACTAACTTTATGGCTGATGTTTTATCTAAAACTAGCCATAACAGTGAAGTCCCTCAACATTACTTCCATGTCCACTAGCTACCAAAGAAGCTAGAGGATACTATATGTTGGACAAGAGTGAGATGCCAAATTTTAGAAGAAGAAAGATGAAGATCAGAGAACCACCTTGATCCGACAGCTTTCCATATGGTTCATCTAAAGATGCCCTTTTGTTTTTTGCTTTTTGTTTTTTCTTCTTACTTTGTAAAGGGACAGTCTCCCTCATTTATCGCTTTCCTATATTACTTGTATTGAGAAGAGTCTTCTCTTCTAGGTGCACAGTTGATCTAGGTTTCTTTTCTAGTATCGGGGTTGAGTTGGCCGTCCTTAGTAGGATAGCCGACTTATGAACCACCATAGGATCAGAGGTAAGATTTTTTGATTTATTAATGATAAGGCCTGGGGGTGTTGCTAACCCCTGACCCACCTCAAGGGTCATTAAAAAAAAACTTAAGTCATAAACCCTAAACCTTTGGGCCTAACCTTAAACCCAAATCTCTAGACCTTAAACCTTAGGGCCTAAACAATAAACCCTAAACCTTTGGGCCAAACCCTAAACCCTAAATTAACCTTAGGACCTAAAACCGTTAACCCTAAACCTTAAAGCTTAAACCCTAAACATTAAACCTTAAACCTTAGGGTAAAATCCTAAACCCTAAACCTTAAGGCCTAAACCCTAAACCCTAAACAATAAACCTTAAACCTTAGGGCTAAATCCTAAACCCTATGTAAATCCTACAACATATACCAAAAACCAAAAACCCTAAGCCTTAGGGCCTAAACCCTAAAGCCTAGACCTTAGGACCTAAACTTTTAACCTTGTGCCATAAAAATTCTAAACCATAACCATAAAACATAAACTCCAAATCTAAGGGCCTAAACTCATAAACCTAAATCATAAACCCTAAATCTTAGGATCTAACCCCTAAATCATAAATCTTAGAACCGAAATCATAAATTTATAAACCCTAATCCCTAAATCCTAACCCCTAAATTTAGGGCCTAAATCCTAAACCCTAAAACTTAGAGCCTAAACCCTATATCTTGGGGCCTAAACCGTAAGCCCTACACGCAACCCTAAATTCTAAACTCTAAACCTGAAACCTTAGGACCTAAAATATAAATCCTAAACTCTAAGTCTTAGGGCCTAAACCCAGAAACCTAAACCATAAACCTGAAACCCGCCTTTGTGCCTAAACGCTGAAACACTAAACATTATGCCTAAACCCTAAATCATAAACAATTAACTCTAAGCTTTTAGTGCCTAAATCCTAAACCTTCGGGTCTAAACCATAAACCATAAACCATGAACTCTAAGCCTTAGTGCCTAAACCCTAAACATTAAGACCTAAACTCTAAACCCTAAACCCTAAACATTAGGGCCAAAATCCTAAACCCTAAGTCTTAGGGTCCTTAAATCTTAAACCCTAAACCTTACACCTTAGGGACTAAACCCTAAACTTTTGGGCATTAACCTTAAACCCTAAACCTTAATGCCAAAACCCTAAACATAAACCATAAATCCTAAACCTTAGGGTTTAAACCCTAAACCCTAAACAGAGCAGAGCAATTGGGACATGATTTGAAACCACTCTTTGTAGAGTAGACTACTTTAGATTACTGAATTGATTATTGCATTCTGTGGATCTATTCCAGAGAAATTAGTATGGTCTTATCCTTTAAACCTAGTGCAAGTTCCACATCAAGCTGCAAATCAACTAGTTCTATGCCCTCCATTCAATCTGAAAATTCTCCCATAGCTGAAGTTCTCCTAATGCAGTCCTTTTTTGATATGTGAATCAACATATATTAAATGAACCACAGATAGGCCATAGCCCCTCCATCAGACTTCTAACATCAGGTAATTCCTCTCATATCAGTCTCCTTTCCATTTTTTTGTTAGAAGCATACACACTAGTGATATGACATTCAAAATCATTTAATAGGGCCTAAATCTAAACCATATACCTTAGGACCTAAACCCTTAACCTTAAGGCCTAAACCCCAAACCATAAACCTTAGGGCATTAACACCTAAACGTATCTTCAAACCCTAAACTCTAAACCCTACTCACACTTCATCACATCTAACACCAATCAAACACTCGCAAACAATCGACGATTTACCCTTAAGAAAGTCGTCAATCTATCCATCATTGGGCATCATCAATCCATATCTCAATTATTTAAACAAACACAAAGAAGCCACAAACTAAAGATAAAAAAACTAAGATAGACCACCCTAAACCTTAGGGCCTGAACCCTAAACTCGAAACCCTATACCTAAACACTAAAACATAGGTCCTAAATCCTAAACCATATACCATCAACCCTAAACTCTAAACCTAATGGATTAAACCCTACACCCTAAACCTTAGGACCTAGACCCTAAAACCTAAACCATAAATTCTAAACTCTAAACCTTAGGGCCTAACCCTTAAACCATAAACCATATAAACCTTAAACCCTAAACACTAAAGTATAAACCCTAAACATTAGGGCCTAAACCCTAAAACTTGAACCATAAAAACAAAACCTTAAACCATAAACAATAAATTGTAAACCTTAGAGCCTAAACCCTAAACTTAGAGCCTAAACCCTAAACTTAGAGCCTAAACTCTAAACCCTAAATCATAAATCAGAATCCATAAACCAAAAATCAAAAATCAAAAACCAAAAACCCTTAACCTTAGGATCTATACCCTCAACCCTATACCTTATGGCCTAAACCATAAATCCTAAACCCTACACCTTACGGCCTAAACCCTAAACCGTATACCCTAGGGACTAAAGTCTAAATCCTAAACCGTAAACTCTCAAACCTAAACCTTATGGTCTAAAATCTAAACCATTAAGTCCTAAACCCTAAACACTAACTCATAGGGCCTAAACCCTAAACTTAGGACCTAAAATCTAAACCTTAAACTTGAAACCTCAAACCTTTGTGCCCAAATCCTAAATCCTAAACCCTAAACTCTAAACCTTAGGGCCTAAATCCTTAAGTGTAAATCATAAATTCTAACCTCTAAACCCTAAATCCTAAACTTTTGGGACTAAACCTTGAACCCTAAACCATAAAACCTAAACCCTAAACTAAGAGTGCCTAAATCCTAAATCCCTAACCATAAACCCTAAATATTAAGGCCTAAATCCTAAACCCTTAACCCTAAACCATAAACCCTAAGGCATAAACCTTAGTCCTAAACCGAAAGGGGTTGTTTGATTACTGATTATAGTTATCCAGGTATAAGTTATGCAGGTATTAGTTATGTATGAATAATATTACATGAATCATTTCGTATTGAAAGTTTGATTTGTGATAAATTAATTATATACATGTCCCAAACAAAAATCAAGTGATAATGATATTGTTTAAATATATATTTTTTTCTAATCTTGAATCACGTTAAATACACAAGAAAAATTAAAAGTGAATTAAAGAAAACTTTATAAAAGTCAAAGAAATTATCAATAATGTGGAGAATTGAAAGAGTGTTGTCAAAAAATGAGAAAACAACTTAAGTGGTGATTGCTACTTCCTAAAATACTACTTTGTGAATTCTAGCAAGAATACTTTTTATTATTTAAAGATATAAATATTTTAAACCATATATTATAATTGCTTATTAATTTGTATATATACTAGTGTTAATTCATATATTACTGGTCCTTTCAGAATTTGTTCCTAAACTAAAGCTACCCTTATGGAAAAAAAGAAGGGGTAAATATGTAACTTTATAATTTTATCCATGTATAACTAATACCCACATAACTTATTCTCTACCCTGCATAAAATTGTACATAGATTTCCTAAATAGATGCCAAAATACTCAACACAAGAAAACACATCTCATAAGCTCAAAATTAGTCGACGATTACAGTCAAGGTGAGACGAAGGTGCAAAATTCTCATCCTAAAAGTCAAAAGGTAGCATACTCAGGTGAAGAAGGTCAGTTTATTTAACCTTCAATAGCTCAAGGCCAGGTTGTGAACCAAAATCGGGTCCTTCAAACACAAAGAGATACATGAATTTCAAATGCTATAGAAGGCAGGGGTAATTCTGAGCAGCCTAATCAAGACTTGACAATACTCAATAATGCTAAAGAAGTTGTGTCTGGCAATGATCAACCAAATGTTCAACAAAATTCCAACAAACGAATCACAAAACCTCAAGGAAAGTGTCCTAGAAACTCTGTCTCAATCTCCTCGGATAGTATTAATTGTGTTAATAATGAAGCTGCACCTCAAAAAATGAACGTAAGTGGTAATATAAGACCTCTTGCTGATCAAGGTAAGTATACTAAGCAACTCTGTCTCAATCTCTTCGGATAGTATTAATTGTCGTAGTAATGAAGCTGCACCTCAACAAATAAATGTAAGTGGTAATATAAGACCTCTTGCTGATCAAGATAAGTATACTAATGCTCATCCAATGCTTAATGATCCCAAGATGTTTGATAAAAATGAAGCTCAATTGCAATCTGATGCAATTGAGCAACATTTGAGTGCGCTGACCCATTATATGCAGATTGTTGAAAAAGAAAAAAAGGAACTGGCAGGTTCGTTTTAGACAAAATCCTATCCCTGTTGATCTTAATAATTCCATCAATCATAAGGTTTTGAATGCTTAAGAGAATAGAACTAAAGATGTATCTACCACCTCCCAAAAACCTACTGCTCCTATTCCCCATAATCTCACTAAACTCACTTCCAACTTCGATAAATATATTCCCAACAACCCTCAAAAGAAACAACAATCTCAAATGGAAAATAATACCAAAGTTTTTAGACACCATGATCACTGTACAAACACCAAAAATGGGCTGACCCTTGAACCAGGTCCTTTCATTGTGATCCAAACTTTTGCAACAAGACTACGAGCTAACCAAGCTAAGAATGAAATCCCTATTGAGATATCGACTCCTACACTCCCTACAAGATAAGGCCTGCCAGCAGTGATTTTTAAAAAAGAGGATTTTTTTGTGAAATTAGCTTCAAGATGCAAATACACTATGGTTGGGAAGTTCACAAACACTACGCCAAAAAATGAACTTATCAGGAAGAGTTTTATCCTTCATACTCAGCTTATTTGTGGTGCCAAAATAGCTCACTTTAATACGAGGCATATTTATATTGACTTGAACAACGAAGAAGATCATATTTCTGTGTGGAACATACAAAAGATGTACATTGAGGATCAATTAATGAGACTCCACGTCTAGACCCCCCACCTACACTCCTGAGGAAGAGACCCCCATTGTGCATGTATGGGTTACTCTACCAGAGCTACCTTGGCATTGCTATAACAAAGAGTTTTTGACTGCCCTCCTATCTCCTATTGGTAAAACTTTATATTTGGATGCTGCATTTCTCCAAAAAAAAAAAAATAGAGGCAGCGTGGCAAAAATTAGGATGCAAATAGGCATTACGAAAGATAGACCTCCTCATGTTTGGATGGGGTTTTATGAAGAAGACTTTACTGTGGGAAGATGGCAAGCCATCCAATATGAGGGACTACCAGAGTTTCTTATTGCAAATACCAAGGACACCTATCACAAGTTTGTAACATAAAGAGAAGAGATGAGGAATACAAAAAGAGAAAAGAAGTTGAAGCTGCAAATAAAATCAAGGGCAAGAAGACTGCAAATGCCAGCAATCAGGTAATTCCCCAAACTTCTCCTCCACAGGTTAATGCTAGTATGACTGCTAGTGTTTAAGGTGCTTAGGATACCCAAAAAAAAATTGCAACAAACACAACCTGAGATGGACAAACAACAAATGGATGAGTGGCAAACTCAAAAAAAGGAAAAATAACAAGGGTCAGCAAGGCCATGGTCATCAAAATAAAGTCTACAAATCAATGAACCACCTAAATTTGCAGGAAAATAATTTCAAAAAGCAGCAGGTGGAAAAGTCAAGTATTGACTTAACTCTCCCACAACCCCATTCCACTGATAAAGTTGATCAAACAGGTCCATGTGATGGTAATCAAAAAGCTCAAAATAAACGGAGCAAAGATGGGAAAATAACCCGTATTGACTCAATGCTCCCCAAACCCCATGAACCCCCTAATAAGAGTTTTCTGTTGTTGGTTGTTTCTGAAGTTATGGGAGGTGAGGAGGATGGATCAAGGAGAAACCTACTAAATTGCAGGTAGTTGGCGTTCATAAAGCTTCTAGTACTTTTGAAGAACTGATTCATCTGGAGAGTACCCCAAAGCAGCTCTGTGGATGCAAAGGTTGCTTTCCTGAACAGTCACTACTATCCTGAAAAAATAACACAAACCTAGACCAACTAAACAACAAACTCAATTACCCAAAAGAGAACATAGAAGGCACTAGCAGGAGATACATGAACATAGATGTTTAAAATAATGCTTACCCTACATGCAAGTTGACTTGCACGAAGACCTTCCAGAGATTTAGTAGTCAGGATAGACTTAAGTATTTCAAACAAGGCACTACGCTAGGAGATTAAGGAAGATATAAATTGTTCCAGGACTGTGCATAAGTTTATGATAGAGTGTAGGCACCAGTAATTTCAGATTCACTGATTTTCTCTTCTTCTTTTTCAGTCATTGTGATGTTGTCCAAGCTCTCAACTTTCTATTGATGGCTTTGAGCATTTTTGGCAGTAAGTTCTTGTTCCTTCCTCTCAATGTCGAATTTATTCAACTTTTCTTCAAACTCCTCAATGCATGATTTGAGTTCAGGTTTAGTAAACGTCTTCCCCTAAATGAAGACATTCAAATAGGTAGATAAAGCTCACTTGGTTTCTTCAAGCGTGTTCATGAAGGATACTTTCCCCTGCCAGAAATCACATTTTCAGCTCTTGACCTCTTTTTGCCTCAAGTTCACTTGGTTTCTTCAAATATCTCCTAAATAGACTCTCCATTTCATTTTCATGCAAATATGAAAAATACCACATTAAAATCACCAATTTCTAAACTAAAGCAAGCCAAAAAAACTACGAAAAAGACCTCAAATGAGTGGAAATCCACTACTCATCAACACCCCCAACTTAGAAACTTTGTTTGTCCTCAAGTAAAGAAAATCAAAAACACAAGAGGCTCTTATTTCAAAACACACAACAAATCAATTTCCCTTTCTCAATTAAGCACAAAGGTAATGGCTTCGGTTTGTACTAACAAATAGTCCACATGCAAACTTTTCACAAAAGAAATCCTCTCATTCTCATGAAACATTTTCAAAAACCAAGAATCATTTAAGTGACAACAACTCAAACTCAAGAAATGACTCAACTAATTAACTCATTCACATGCTCACTTGACTCAATTAGGAATTTTCAAAATCACCACTTTTTCAACTTACATGCCCTCACAAGAAAGAAGTATCCCAAAACCACACACATATAAACAAGACAAGGGACAAAGATGCAACACTCACACTCACAAAGAATCATCTCATGCACACAAATGTCACACCATAGGCTTGCCCATATTTTCAATCAATATTGACTTAACTCCTTTTGGTTAGAAATCTCAAAGGACTTTGTTAAGCTTGTAATGTAGGCTTAGGGAAGGTTAGGATATCATTTAGGTATAAGTGACTACACCCTCCTTGAACACTACACAACAACTCATTATTTCCAACTTTCTCCATTTTTCTTCACTTTCCAAACCCATGCACATTCCACACTACTTTCCATTTTTCTTTTCTTATTTCCACTTTAGTTGTCCCCTACTTTTATAAGTTAAAAAAAGTAAAGATCTGAGATATCTATATTCATCTCAGGTTCTTTTTCTTTCACCTTTGCTCTGTAAAAAGGGTGCAAATGGGAGGGTCTACTGAGTGTGGACAACCAGGTGCACTGTTAGTGACATGCTAAAGAACCACATTTGATGAAACACCAGGGGAAGGATGAACTCACATTTTTAAACATAAACATCCAGCCAAATTGATAAAGTAAGCTATACAATGGAATGTGAGCAACAATTCACGTATATACCCTCGTTATGTGAGATAGTGGACTAACCTTAGGCAAATAAAGGATACACGCCAGGCCCATTGACTATACATGCAAAAGTCAGAAGACAAAAACAAATAAGTGTCCCAGGACTACCAGTGTCAAAAGAAGAAACAGGCAAAGCAGGATAATAATATAGGAATCCTGCTTAAGAAACAATTATAAAACAATGAGAAATGAGGTGCCCAACTGAGTCTGCAGACCTTGAAAATAAACATAAGAGATCCAACCACTTTCTGGTGGTAACTTGAGAGAGATGGATCCCTGAGAATCCGCATGAGTGAGTTGATAGCAACCTGCAGCAGTAGATGCCAGTTAGGAAATCCATAAAAGAAAATAATAAGTTGAAGGTTTAAGTCTCACAGTGGAAAAATAATACTCAGATGTTGCAAAGGATGGCCAGAGATCCATAAGGCAATTCATCCATTGATCTTATATGTTGACCAGGATCACCAGTCACCTCTGTAACTTCACCATGGGATCCAGGTAAGCTTTGTTGATTGTGCTTGTGCATATGGAGATCTAAAGCACCCATGATGCCAAGAACCTGTAAAATTCATCCTCAATGAACTTAAGTACTGACTAATCCAAATAAAATATATATATTGGACCAACAAGATTGCAGTTACCTTCAAAACCTCTCTTCTTGTTGACCAAGCCAGTTCATCGATTGAGCAGTTTCAAGAGAAACCCAAGCAACTAAGGATACTCACTGTATGGAGTAATGACATATCTATGAACATTACAAACAACAAATTTTTCAAACAAGATTTTGAATAATTTAAAGCTAAATTAGTACACCGAAGCCATGAATAGTGTGGTGAAGAATACCAGCAAAAATGATAAAATTGAAAATACAGATGGCACAGCACAGTCCATGTGATATTTGAATTATAAAATTGAGTATAGGATATATCCAAAGAAATATCTGAATTATATCACTACCATGTGATGATAGAAATGCAGGGAGAAAAATAATCTGGACATCTGCCCCAATAGGAAACACACTTATCAAATAGTTGAAGTCAATTTATTTACAAAATCAATTTTGATATATCCCCCAACCTGTTCGCATCCCTGTCAGAGGAGAACCAATCCTTTTTTTCTACGATAACTTCATTTACAGTATCATTTAAAAGAGCACTTTACTGTATTAAATTTGTAAGGAGCCAGGGAAAGAAACAGTACACAAAAGAAACACACTAAGCATCTCTAGAAAGTGCTGCATTAGAGATTAGGGTGATCATCATTATGAAGAGGCTACATACCACTCTTGTGAGATCTCCAACATTCACTAATAATGCCACTATTCGTATTGACCCCTGTGCCCTCACAGAGTTTCTCTCTCTCTTACTTTATACTCCCCTCCCTAAGATGTTTGTCACACAATAATTAACTAAAGGTAATAATACCAAACTTTTACCATGCCCCCAAACATAATGATTTAATAGACAAAACTAACAGGGATTCAAAGAAGCACTCTAGAGATTACAAGTGTTAGAATATATGCACAACAAGTTTAGCTCTTTCTTAGAAAAGAATGTAAAATGAGACTAAAAGAGGAGGCAAACAATTCAGATGTCTAAATGAAGATCTAATTCAAACAAAGACTTTAGTTGCTCTATAGTCACTACTTCCAAACAAGGCTTGCGTTAGTTCATTCAGTCAACTTCTTTGACATTCTTCCCATTGCTAAAACCCAAGGAACAAAAAGATATGCATTTTATATATTTCCCGTATAAAATCCATCTTGTAACAAAAAATGTCTAAAGGAAAGAACTACTACATAATGTTCAATAGAAAGAGGAGATCAAACATATAGGATTCTTCTGGAAAGAAAACGTTGACTGAGAAATCTTGCAATATTAACAACAACTGCAAAATGAATGGCTGAGTTTATAAGACTGGGTACTAGTTTATCCATAAGTTCTTAAGACCGTGGATGTTACACCCCTTCCTTTCTCCAAATAAGTAAATAAAATGATCATGAGAAAGTGAATTTTCTCTCGACTTTGACATTTTAATCTTTTTTCTATTTTGGGAACTGAACAAGGATCTAGATTGTTATATCCATGTACTGAGTCATATAAGACTAGCGTCATCTAAGTAGACATTTACAACACATTGAAGAGATACAAAAGCACATGAATTAAGTACCTCAATATAGCTGTCAAATTATCAGCCTGAGACAGAAACTCCTGCATCCGCATAAAGGGAGGAATGCCGAACAGTAACATCAGCAACAAAAGTTTTTGCACAATCTGTAGAAATGTAATTCAGTTAAAAAAGAATCATAAACCACCATGTAAAACCCACAAATAAAAACCTTCATATTTATTCATAATGTCGAGAAGTACTTATCAACCACACCTTACTGCTAAGTTAGTTTTCTGGAGATTTTGTTTCTGCGACAAAATTGAGGAAGGAAAATCAAGAAAAGAACTCTTTATCAAAAAAAATCAAGAAAAGAAGGTAAAGATGAATGTTTCAGATAACTCAAGAAAATCAACTTTTTATCAACAAAAAAAATCCAAAAATAATTAAGATTCCCTGAACTCCACAATTTTCAACAAAATTGAGATGAATTTGGGGGAGGGGAAGAATTTCAAATTCGAACCTAGATGAAATTTCAAAAATCAAAATAATGTCTGATTCCACGAAATGACTAAAGAACAACATCAAGATTCCCTCAACTCCACAATTTCAACAAAAAATAATGAAAGAAATCAAAGATTGGAGATTAATTTAGGGGAGGGGAAACTCAAATTCAAAATTTGAACTTCTCTTGAAGGGATAAGGTCGGCCAGCTCGAATTAGTACCATTCTCAACATGATTTCAACATCTTTCTTGATTCTCCAACGGTCTAGTACAGAGAGGACACACGATGGATTTCAGGTTGCGATTTGGGTCGCTCGGCTGCGAGATTTTTGCATTTTTGTTTTTGGGTTTCCTCGCTCACTGGTTTGTCTGGATTTGCACTTTGCAAGAAGAAGAACAACGTCTGGGTTTGAAGAAGAAGAAGGGTCATATGGTATTGTTGTTGTATGTCGTACATTGGGACTTGTTAAAAAATTGGGTTGGGTATTGGGCTGAGGAGAAGTGGGCTGCTAATTGGAGTTGGGCTGGCCCAAAATTGATCTCCCTTAAAACATAAAATCTACGAGTCTCGGAATGAAAGTTCCACCAGCTTCCAAACAAAGACTTTTGGGTTAGTAAGACTATTGTCTTGGGTCTCAAGACTTTTGATTTGATTTTGAGTCATTAGACGAGTTAAAGTGACCTTGTTTGGGTGCTTTGATGAATTCATTGACTCCGAAATATCATTTACATATTTGTAGCATATTTGGTTTGTGTTCGGGAGGATCTGAATGAGCTTTGAGTTAGTTTTTAAGCTTTTTGGGTGTTTTGGCGTTGTCTCAACAATTTGTGTCAACTAAAAGGTTCGTTATTAATGTTAACGCCAAATTATTCTAGTACTTCCCAAAGTTTGACAATGAATTATAGGAATGATCTTTAAAGTTTGGTTCATTTTCGCTAAGCCGAGTATAACGACCCTAAAAACGAATAAGTAAAACTAGAGTCTAACGTGTGTGTGTTTGAGCTTGGTGTGTGGTTTGATGTTGTCCCGAGTCATGGTTTAGGGATTTAGGGGTTAAAAGTCAAGGTACGACTCCCCATGCACCACCCTAGGGGTCCTTGAGGAGGACTCTAAGCTTAACCCCCAAGGCTGCCCCAATTGATGAAAGTTGGCCAAAGTGTGCTGACCTACGAAAGGGGTCCACGCCCCGTAGGTCCATCCATTCCCCGTGGATGGCCTCCGTAGGTCAAGCCCCTCCAGACTATGCCCCAGCTCCAGGCCACGGACCAGCAGCACGGTCTGTCAATGGACTCACGATCCGTGAGTCCAGGGAATTAATTGAACATGTGTTTGTTGTCTTGGTTCGGCCTAGCTAGGAGTGTATGGACGGTTATTTTAGGGTTATTAAGATATTTTAAGAGTATTAAAACAATAAAATGATATGTTAGATTTCATTATTCAAATTCCCCAAATCAAAACCCCTTCCTCTCCAAATATCTTCTCTCTAGAACTCCATTGAAGACCAAGAGAAGAAGAATACTTAGGTCTTGAAGAGGAGGGCTATTTGAGTGGATTTTCATGGATTTCATCTATTAAGGTATGGTGGTCTTGATCCTTGTCTAACTTTTCATTCAAGGAGCCAAATCCAAAGTGATTTCAAAGTATGAAAAATCTAAGGTTTCACTCAATCTCATGGGTTCTTTCATCAAACATTTTCAAATGGTTTCTAATGACGATATATGATTGTATTGGTGTTTAATTGATGATTTAAGATGAAAACACTTTATGAACCCATGATTTCTCTCAATTCCTAAATTATACCTTATGAAGTGGGTTTGTTGATCATGAATGAATTTTGATGGATTATGCCTAAATGGATTTAGATTGTTGAATTGTATCATTATACATGCCTTAATTGTAGTAAATTGTTGGTGTGTTGGTGAATTCTGATCATGACCTTGAAAGGGCAATTTATGACTTAATTACATGTTGAAGTAGAATTGTGCTAGAGATGTTCATCCACTTGAAAGGTGGAGGTGTTTACTTACTATGTATAATGTGAAGGATATGCATGTGATTTCAATGATAGAATGATGATCTTGTATAGAATGTAATTATGTTGTTGTTGATAGTATATTCTCAATTGACACTCATGAATGATGATGATTGAATGTGAAGGGCTTCTATAATGTAATGTTGTATCGTGGATTGGTAGGCTTAGGTGCCCTCTTCTTGATAGATGAAAGCTATGTTGAATGTGATCTCTTGAATTGATAAGCTTAGGTATCCTTTTCTTGTATGAATAAATGTAAAAGTGAATGTGTATCTTGAATTGGTAGGCTTAGGCACCCTCTTCTTGAATGAATGAAAGTATTGTTGAATCTTGAGTTGGTAGGCTTAGGCATCCTCTCTTGTGTAATGAATGTGTCTTGATTTGATAAATATGAATCGATAGGCCAATGACCTTCCATTCATAAATGAATGATGAAGTATTATAGGCTATGACATGAATCGGTAGACCTAGTGTTGGTACCCCTTCATGATGAGTCGAGGAACGAATGTGATGAACCTTGAATCGGTAGACCTAGTGTTGGTAGTCCTTTCATATGTGAAATGATGACCTTGTATGGGTAGACCCAATGTTTATGGCACCTTTCTTGGAAAGTCAATGAGTTATCCCTAATGTACCTTGAATCGGTAGACCTAGTGATGGTGGCCCTTTCTTGAGTAATGTACTTTGGGTCGGACCTAGTGTTGGTAGCCCTTTCAAGTACAATGATGTTAATGTGAATGAACTAATCTATGGAAATGGAGTCTAAGCACCGAGTGGATATGGTAAGATGGAAATTAACTCTCCCAATGTTAGGCTAGAGTTCCAATGAACATCTTCCTATCCCATAACTATGTGCCCACATAGGATATTAGCTAGCGGATTCCATTCGAGCTAATGTTACCGTTCTACCTTAGGCAAGTAGAACGCCTCTTCGGTATGGGGTCATATGACACCGGATTCCATGATTTAGCTCTCATGGTCTATGTCGATTAATGCATATTCCCATCATGTGAGATGTGCACTATGGTTTCTTGAGAAGTTCTATGAAGTGTGGGTGGTAGTATGGGATGCCATCCATGCATTACACCAGTAGGCTTTGATAGGGTCATAGTGAGTTCTCTAAGTCTTCATGACTAATGAATGAAAGTCCTCTAAATGAAGTTAATGAAGAATGTTGGTCTAATGTTTAATGAATGAAGGTCCTCTAAATGAAGCTATTGATGAATGTTGACTTATATGCTTAAATGTAAAGATGCATGCTATACTTGGATTGTATCGTGGGTTACTTCCTTGTCATGACTTATTGTATATGAATGTGCCTTGTCTATGGTGACTTCAAAGGAGTACTTAGTATGAGTAGTAGAATCGGATGCTACTTGCACATTGCACAAGTATGACTTAGAGTTGTCTTAGATGTTGGTGTTAATGTGATGGTGTGACTCATGTATTGTTTTTGTCTCTTAAATGCTTTATTCTATAAAGGTGGAAAGGATGAATAATAAGTTCCCTTTTGATGACCTTAAGGTGGTGCCTTAGTGTGGGTGGTGGTATGAGACGCTATCCATACATTGCACAAGGTATAGCTTGAGGGTTACTTGAGGTGAAGGCTTACAGTAAAGGTAAAGGTTTATATGTTGATCTTGTTCAAATGTGAAAATGTGACTTGAATGTTGGTTGTGACTTATATTATGCCTCTTTTATCAATGTTCATGAAGTTTTACTAAAATGGCATATATCATGACTTTCAAACTAAATGTCCTTTTAAGCATGTTTTTGCATGGCTTCCATACTTAGTACTTTTTGTGCTAACCCCATTCTTCTCCACTTTTACCAAAGTGTAAGGTTTGGAGATATTGGTGTTTTTGGCTTGAGGAGTATGTTTCTAAGGTGCTTGAAGATGAAGAATTGGTGAGTTCTCATAGTTTCGAGGACAAAATCCATTATGTTCCCCTTATGTCTTTTAGTTTATGTTAAAGCTTTTATATGGGCTAAGTCCCAATGTTGTATTCAAAGTATTATATGGTTTGAGACATAGTATATAACGTCTAGAAAGTCTTCCGCTTGCTTTTTAATGAAAACGTCTTCAATTGTAAAGAAAGTTTTAAATTCTTCTCTATTTTCCTATGTTCTTATGTTCAAGAATGCTATGAGGCTTGTATGAGACCCCTTCAGTGTCGAGTACGTCGTGTCTCATCCGGGGTGTACCCTCGGGTCGTGACACCGAGATTGGACTTTTATCGTGATTATGAAATAATTATTTATCGAGCATGAATGATATTTGACTAGGCAAATGAATACGAAATTGATTTGATTTTCTAATGCAACTACTGTTGTTTAACTATTTAAAATTTTAGACAGTATTCATTTGATATTTTTAGCATATTCTGAGTTTTAGAGCTCAAAAAGAAGTGATTCTTGAGGCATTCTTTTTTATTTAATATGGGAGTTAGTGTCCAATCCTCATTTCAGTATTTTCTCATGATTTCTTCATTTGGTTTTTATCCTTATCCGTGTAATTTTTGGAGAAAACTAGGTTTTTATTGATTTGAACTCAGATTTTGATGAAAAGTGTATATTTAGGATCCTTTTGTTATGGGTAAACTGTTTTTGACATAAACTTGTTGATTCATCAATTATTTTCATCATATTAACAGCGTATAAGCTTGAGAATTTGAGTTTTTTCCAAGTAAAGTTAAAGTTTGATAAATTGAGGATTTTAAGGTTGTAACTTCATTTATGATGAAATTTCATATTTGAACTTTCCTAAGCATGGGTAAGATCTTTTCAAAAATATTTCAGCTTGGAGTCGGGGTTTCAAATTCGAGTATTAAGGGTTTTTCTCATGAACTTGTGTAAGTAAATTAGAGTTTTGAGCAGGATTTCAACTCTTTTTTCAATGAGATTTTAACTATGGAGTTCCAAAATATTTGGATAATGTGATTTTATACAAATTTTCTGAAATATCCCTCGTTTTCATAAATGGATTTTTGGGCCAATTTAGGTAATGTGATGTTTGTGAATTGCCTTGTTGTAACCCTTGTTGATTGATTGATGAAATTCTTAACAGTATGAAAGTGGACTTGAATTGTATATATATATTGTTGTCTCTTTTGTGTGGTGTGATATTGTTTGTGTGCATTGATTTGAAACACTATGATGGGACATGTGATAGCTAATGTTGCCGAGGTCATTTCCGACAAGTGATTGATATGAGACAAGGTCATTTCCAGCTAGTGATTGATATGAGCCAAGGTCATTTCCGGCTAGCGATGATATGAGCCGAGGTCATTTTCGGCTAGTGATATGATATAAAGCTGATAGGAAATGGTTCTGGCTAGTGATATAAAGTCGTTGGGAAATAGTTTCGGCTAGTGATATGATATAAAAGTCGATGGAAAATGGTTTCGGTTAGTGACATGATATAAAGTTAATGGAGAATGGTTCCTCCTAGTGACATGATGTAAATCCAATAGAAAATGGTTTCGGCTAGTGATTGATTATTGTGATTTGATACATTATGATGCTTATGTTTGATTTACTTGTTAATTGTGATTGATACACTTGTTACTTGTGATTTTGACTTACTTGATACGTGTTGGTTGTTAGAATTGTAACTATTGGACTGTGTTTATTGAGCCTTGTGAGCGTTGTATTGTAGAATTGTTAGGTTGAGCTGATTTCTGTACAGGTTGTAGTTTGAGGAGGTTCAGTTGAGATGAAAGGAGTATTCAATTCTAGCTAGTTGCTTTGTTTATTAGGTTTCTTGCTGGGTACCGTGTTATTGATACTCATTCCTTGCTTCTACATTTGTGTAGGTTTCGAACTCGATATCGTGTGATTGCTCTTCTCTCCCATCTTCGACACTTGTCAAAGAACTACTGAGAGGTAGTTGTTTGTTATCCCGACAAACCGTCTAGTTCTTCTTTTTATGTTTTGTTCTATTTGGGAAACAAAGACTTGAGACTTGTACTTATTTCTTAATTATGTACTTTATGTATTAGTGACTTTTACATGTGACAACCAGGTTTTTGGGTGTTAATAAAATGAAGAAATTTTTTGCTTTTATCTTGTTCTTGCTTTATTTTTCCGTTTTTCTTTCGTTTCGTTGGGTTGAGGCTGACTTGTCTTGGTGGGAATAGACAAGTGTCATCATGTCCATTTTTGGGACATGACAGTTATCACGTGGAAATGAATGTATTGGTTAATGCATATGAACAAATTATGTTAGAGGAGTCACACGAACATGTTGACAGTTAGGCGATCATGAAAAATGTGATGAAAATATCTGTCATTTAATAAAGTGGGATAATATTAGACAAGTGGAAGGAAAGTATTCACACGAAGAAAATCAATCGACAGATAATTTGGCATAAGTCACATGAAAATGAACGTAAAGTTAATGAAAATGAAAAAAAATTGACCGGAGGACTCACATGAGAAAAAACATGTCGACAAATAGATAATTGCAAATAATGTGATAATGATATGTCATTTAATGAGATAAGGTACTACTTGACAAGTGCAAAAAAAATACGCACTCACACGAAAAATATCAATCATCAGATAATTTATCATAAGTCACGTGGAAATGAACGTATAGTTAATGAAAATGAAAAAACTTGGCTGGAGGACTCACACGAGAAAAACATGTTAACAGATAGGCAATTACGAATAACATGATAATGAAATATCGTTTAATGAGGTGGGGTGACAAGTGCAAAAAAAGTGTGCACTCACACAAAAAGATCAATTGTCAGGTAATGTATTATAAGTCATGTAAAAATGAATGTATTGTTTAATAAGGTAGGGTTATATTTTCGTTGAAAACAAATATCCACACGAAAAAATTTGTCTCCAAATAATGTATCACGAATCATGTGATAATGAATGTGTTGTTTAATTATATTAAGATGTTATTTGTCAGGTGGAAAAAAGCTCCACACACAAAAAATTATCATTAAATAAGTTATTATAAGTCATACGGTAATGAATATGTGTCGTTAATTGAGTGTGGGGTGATATTTGACAAATGGGAGAAAAATGTTCACTCAAAGAAAGGACACTTGATAAGTTATCATGAATCAAATAATAATAAATATGTCATTTAATGAGGGTAGGGTTGAGTTAATTAAGATAGGTGTCATTAAATTAGATTACAATGACTAATTAAAAACTTAATTATCCTAAAATTTAAATTGTATGTGATATTTTAAAATAAATTAATCATATGAAAATTCATGTCTTTTTTTAAGCACAAAAATTCTTTTCATTTTTTCATTTACACTATTATAAAATCAATCATATACGTAACTATGTTATTTTCTATTTAGTTGTCTTCAGTCCACTGGATAAATACTATTATTATTATTTTTAATGATTTTAAATCTTATGATGTTAATTTAAATATATTCATGATATAATAAAATGTCTTTTAAATCTAGAAGTAAACCCAAATATTATTAGAAGATAAAATTATTTTATTTACATAATTCATAAAAAATTTAAATTTGAAAAATGAAAGTAAAAGAACCGTTTGCTATATTTATTTTGACTTTTAATTAGAAAATTAATTGAAATTTACTATGCGACATTAAAAATTTTAACAATATTTTTCTTCTCAAAAGAAATTGTAAAAATTATAATCAAGATGATAAGTTGTTTGTTATTTGAAAATTTTAAATTCTTAAATTATTTCAAGTGAAAATAATTTATGTTGATTATGATTTTACTATATAATGTATTGTGTGATTTATTAGTGATATTTGACAAATGAAAAAAAGATTCATCTAAAAAGACTCATCATTAAATAAGCTATTATAAATCATGATATAATTAATATATTGTTTGATAAAGGTAATTTTTTTTAATAAAATAGAGGTGAATGTTTTAATTAAGACATGTAAAATTTAGTTAGATTAAAATTTATATTTAGAATATTACGCATTCCAAAGTCATAACCATCAGTGATATTTTCTTTGATAAATTTATCATTTTATAAAGTATGTCTTTTAAAAACAAAAAGACACAAACAAAAAATAAAAAATCACATTTTTATTCATACTGTTACAAAATTCAACAATTACTTATAGTTCTTTCCTTTTATTTTTATTTTTTCTTAATATAACCGTGCATAAAAATTTAAAATAAATTATTAATTAAATCACTAAAACAAAAAAATATGCACATAAATGTGCAAAATTTGTGCCAACAAATCCAAAAAACTATATAATCAACGTAGAAAAATGCAAAAATTTGAAAACTATTCATAAAGTAAGATGATCGTTTTATAATATTATCCCAACATATCTATTTTTGTCCACTATGATTTTATTATAACGGAAAATGATCAATGTGATTGTGAATTTGTTGTTTTATTATAGTAGAGATATTTGACGAGTATAAAAAAGTATTCTTTGTCAGATAATTAATATATTGTTTGATAAAGGTGAGGTTTTTTTTTAATAAAATAGAGGGGGATATTTTAAGTAGGACATGTACAATTTAGTTAGATTAAAATTTCTATTTAGAGTATTACACATTCCAAAGTCATAACCACTAGTGATTTTTTCTTTCATAAATTTATCATATAAAAAAGTATGTCTTTTCTAAACAAAAACAAAAACACAAACGAAAAATAAAAAAATCATTCATTTTTATTCATACTATTACAAAATTCAACAATAACTTACAGTTCTTTCCTTTTATTTTAATTGTCTTAATATAACTGTACACAAAAATTAAAAATAAATTATTAATTAAATCACCAAAATAAAAAAATGTGCACATAAATGTGCAAAATTTGTGCCAACAAATCCCAAAAATCTATATAAACTACGTACAAAAATACAAAAATTTGAAAACAAATCAAAAAGTAAGATGATTATTTAGTAATATTATCCCAACATATATAATTTTGCCCATTATGATTTTATTATAACAGAAAAGGATTAACGTGACCGTGAATCTGTCGCTTTATTATAGTAGTGATATTTTACAAGTATAAAAAAATATTCCTTGTCAGGTAAGTTCTCAAGTGGAAATGAACATATTGATTAATGAAAATAAAAAAAATAAAATTACAAGAGGATTCACACAAGAAAAAACATTTGAAAGTTAGCCGTTCACAAATAACGTGGTGATGATATGTCGTTTAGTAAGGTGGATAATATTTGACAAGTGGAAAGAAAGTATTCACGCAAAAAAAATTAATCACTAGATAATTTATCATAAGTTGCGTAGAAATGAACGTATTGGTCAATGAAAATGAAAAGTTGTGGTAGAAAAATTCACTAGAGAAAAACCATGTTAACAACTAGGCAATTACGAATAATGTGATAATAATATGTCGTTTAATGAGGTGAGGTAATACTTGACAAGTGGAAAAAAAATACTCACACAGAAAAGACCAATCGTTGGATAAATCTATCATAAGTCACGTGGAAGTGAATTTGTTGTTTAATAGGGTAGAATTATTTTTTTGTGTGAGAAAATATAGGCACGACAAAAAATTGTTGTCGGATAATTTATTATGAATCATGTGACAATGAATGTGTCAATTAATAATATTAGGATGATATTTGTTGGGTGGAAAAAAAATCCACACTACAAAGATTTATTACTAGATAAGCTATTATGAATTACCGAATAACGAATATATGATATATTTGTTAGATGGGAGAAAAATATTCACACAAAAAAAAATCACCAAATAAGTTATCATGAAGTTAAATTGAATTTTTTAAATTAAAAATACAAGTGTACTGTTTGGTTGCACAAGTGTAAATCATAAGGTTATATTGAATTTTGAAAATGAAATTAATTATTTAAAATTAAAAATTTATATTAGACAAATAAGGGCTTTTAGAAATGATATTAAATTGAATATTTAAGATATATATTGTCGTTTTAAAATATATTAATTAATAAACTAATATTAGAAAAATAATTGATTTATATTTGTCAAATTAGTATATTTTATTTGAATTTAATCATAAAAACTAAAAGTACAAAAATTCTATGAACATCTTGGAATGCATGTTTGACAAAAAGATTAATATTATAACTATAAATTCACAAAATTATAAAACATTTGACAAAAATATAATCTATCAAGTCTAACTTAAAAAAAATAGCCTGCAATGAAAAAATCGAGTTAATTCTCTTAAAACAAATGATATTGAAAATATAACACAAATTTCTTAATTCAAAACAAAATATTTAGTATAATACTCTTATGTCAAATTTCAGCATAGCATACATAAATATGATTTAAAAGAAAATAAAAATGTAAGTCTATAACTTTATTCAATAATGAATTCTACTTTAATTTAGAAACTAGAATATTAACAAAATTATACCAATAATTTTATTTTAGATATAGATAATACGAAAAATTGTATAAAACACCTTAAGTAAAGGTTGAGAATGATAAATAAATGAAATATAAATAATATAAAATAAGAAAAACATATTAGAATATTAAAATTAAAAAGAATTATATATATATATATATACTAGTAAAATTACCCGCGCTTTGCGTGGGAATTTAATATCATAGAATTTATAAAATAATTCTTAAAACCTATCAGTCATTAAAACATAAAACACTATATTATCTTACATACAAGATTATGTAGTAAAATACATTAATAATGTAAAGGAAAATGATAATTATTACATCTTTTCATTTATCCTTAATAACATAGGTATAAATTAATGACTGTAAAAATACCTACCAGGATCTATAACATAAGAAATGGTATCAGTAATCCACTCAACAGGAGCAAAGTACACAAATATTTAATTGTGAAGAAGAAGAAGAAGAGGTCCATAATTTTTGTTGTTTTAAAATGAGAGGAAATCCCTTTATTATAGACAACAAAGGGTAGTGTGAACAAATGTTTATTGTGCCTTATCGGAAAGGTCATAACTATTTGAAAAAGTTGCAACCACCCTTCGGAAAGGTCACATTCTTTCATAGAAGTCACAACTTTTCATAAAAGTCACAACTCTTCATTAAAGTCGCAACTTTTCATAAATTTCACAAATTTTCATGAAAGGGAAGGCTAGTTTGGTAAATAAATACATTAAAAGGGAATTCTGATTTGTGGTGGCGCCACGTAGGTGGGCCTAAGGTTCTCCTACGTGGTGCCATCACAAACCAGGATTTCCTTTTAATTTATTTATTTCCAAAATTAGCTTTCCCTTTCATGAAAAGTTGTGACTTTTATGAAGAGTTGCGACTTTTATGAAAGATTGTGACGTTTATGAAAGGTTGTGACATTTCTGAAGGGTTATGACTTTTCCAAAGAGTTGTGACCTTTATGATAAAGTACAATAAACATTTGTTGTCTATAAATGGAGGGATTTCCTCTAATTTAAAATAACGAAAATTCTGAACAACTTCAATAAATAGAGGGATTTCCTTTCATTTTAAAACAACGAAAATTCTGAACTACTATTTCTTCTTTTTATTCTTTGTCTTATTCTTATTCTTTCCAATTAAATATTTGTGTACTTTGCTCTTGTTGAGTGACTTACTGACACCATTGTTTTTGTATCAATACGTTGGTGAATAAAATTGTTCTATCCTAAGAGGATTTATTTCCATAAACCTCAGGTATTAGAGGGAAATAATTTTCTTAAGGGGACACTATGCATTCAGTGCACTCGATTTTTTCCTTTCTGTTTCATTCTATTTTTACATATCCTGATATTTTTTTACAGTCATTAATTTATGCTTATGATATTAATTGTTGTTTTTGAGTACATGTTTTAAACTCTATTGTTTATGTTTCTAAAAAGTTATTGTCTCCGGTTATATTGAACATATACATATATAGTATATATATTCATTGTGCAGAAAATAATTATGGTACTCAGTTTCAAGAATTCATGTTTTGATATTCTATATAAAATTCTACAACTTAAAAGTACTATAAATAATAAGCTTACATATTATCTATTTTTACATAGATATTACGTTTTTCACTTATCAATTGAAGAAATTCATTATGCAAGTTCAAAAGATATAATTGCTTTCATGTTCAAGCGTAATTTTTTTTTGAATCTGTTAACAATTTTTTAAATTTTTCACAGAGACATATACCACAATTATATAATAATCTATGCAACTTAAATGTGTTCTTTTTATTACGAAATGCCTTTGTATATATATTCTTATTTTCTTCTTTATTTTCCTTTTAATGTTGATTAAAGAACCAGTGATTTATTATTTCCTGAATAATTCATTCATTAGATGTTCTTGAGTTATGTGATAATGATAAATAATCAAATTGAAATATTGTTAATATTTTTTAAGAATCCATTTTTCATTATTTTTAATGTATGGATATTAGTAAAGAATTATTTACAAGTTCAATGCAATTATTATTTATGACGTGGAGCGTGGACAAATTACCTAGTTTAAAATAATAAAAGTAAAATATACATTGAAACAAAAAAATAAAAATAGAAATAAAAGGAAAAAATTTAAAAGTAATCAACTTGTAATTACCAACAATTCACAGTCTCTCCCTGTGAATTGGAAAGTGTAATTACCCCTTGTCAATTACACCCTATTACACCCAATTAATTACTTGCTGACTAGATAATTACATGACTAACCAAACATGAAAGCAATGTAATTACACCAAATTACACCAAATCCAATTATTATGATAGCCTTCCAAACAGGCCCTTAGTATATTTCTTATTAACGGTTCCCTTGTGTATTATGATAACCTTTAAATATCCATTATTGAGAAAGGTAAATTATTCACGTATAAAATTTGTATGCGTAATTAATATCATATTTCCTGGCAAATTTGTTACTTATAAAATTAAGATATTCTATAACTAAACTTGCATAACTAATTTATATATTTTTTTAAAACTAATTTATGTATTATTAATATACGCATAAACCACTCTTACCTTCACGTTTTTAGTACCAATGTACAATGATGCCTCCAAGCACCTTCACTTTATATTTGATTTTTCTTTTATTTATAACTAATCATTTAATTAACTAGAGTACTATTCGTTTGAATTTTCAATGAACCATTACAAAAATAATTTAATAAAACAAATAATAACGAACAAGTAAAAGAAAATATTATCCAAATCAAATGTCATGTTGTATCTTTATTACTAGATATAGGAGCCCGTGCTAACACTAGCCAAATATATGTTATATATTTGTCTTAATTTATGTGATACATATAAAATTTAGACAGTCAATCAAATTTTAATATGATTTCAATATTTTAAGTTGTTATCTATTATGATTTATACTAATTTTTCATAATTAATTAATATATGTTACTCTCTATGTCCCAATTTATGTGGCACTGAACGGGTAGAATTTTGAAATTTTATATATTTTAATTTTTTAAATTTGGTAATAATTATGATTTATATTACTTTTTATGTCATTTTCAAATAATATATGTTACTTTTCTGTCCCAATTTGTACTGCAGTGAGAGAAATTCGAGAGTCAATCAAATTTTTTATGTCTTTTAAATATTTAAAGTTGATAATAATTGTGATTTATAATACTTTTTATATGATTTTCAAATAATATGTGCTACTTCCTTGTCACGATCCAAAACGAGTCATGAGTTGCACCCACACTTACCCCTTGGATGCGGACACGGGACCTAGGATCATGAATGACCCCAAGCTAACCCTGTTGGCATATCATAAGCAAACTAAAGTAAACTGAAGCATTAAAACTGTGCGGAAGCTAAACATGAGATAATCTGAAATGATGGGGAATACCCATATACTAAATCTGAATATATGAAAACTGAGAGTTTGAAATACAATAGAAAAGTCAAACTCTAACACTTAAGCTGAAACTAATTATGTCCAAAATAAAGTCTCTACTGACTAGAAATGTTGGGACATGCCCCAGCTAGATCTAGCAAAACTGAAACTAAAGCTAAAAGCAAGAAAGATAATCATGTCACTCGTCCTCGAAGAATGAGGACTCACCACTGATGCTGCTGAACTGAAGATCGGGAACCAATCTAAGCGTGATCTGGAAGCTGAGAACCTGAAGGTACATCACGAGAAGATGTAGCGCAGAGTATGCGTCAATACTTAAAAAGTACTGAGCATACAAGATAGAATAAAGCTGAATAATAACATAACTTGACAAAGCAATAAAACAATGATATAATCTGAACATGATAGAAATACTGAGTATACTGAACATGAGTTAACTGAATGCAGTGACCAAGTTTATAACATGCTGAGACTGAATACTGAACTGATAACATGGTCAATGCAATGGAATCTGACTAAACTGTGGGAGCTACTAATGACCGACATAAAACCACATGAGCTAAATGTGGAGTCCGATATATACTCCCCATCGAGAGGACCCAATATACCCTGTCAAAGGTATAAAGGCATGACTGGCGTGATCACAAAAATGTTGCCCACAGAGAGGACTTACAACCTACGGGGAACGTAGTTCTGGGACTTTCAGGTAGCTGACCATAGTACACTCGGTATTAAGTCTACTCCCAACTGATTATGTAATTTAGCAATTTATAACTGAAATGCTATAAATTCTGGATAGCTCAAATACTGACATGCTAACTAAAAATGCAATATTAATGTACTAATAATGAAACATTTATAACTGGAGCATGTATAACTGAATGATTTGACCTAACATGTGCAATTTATGAACTAAAAGAACTACATAGCTAGGGTTCTGAAATTATGAAGGAGTTTATACTAAAACATGCTAAAGATCATGATAAACTAATTAGGAATAATAAAGTAACTAATTCATGATAATCTGCTGAAATTCTAGAAACCCTAGGTCTAGTTGATAACAAAGGAATCAAGAATCTGATTGAAATCTAGGGACCCAATGGGCGAAAGGAACCCACTAGTGAAATCCCACATACCTGGTGAAGAATTCCACAGAGAAATCTTTCAATTTTGGGGCTGGAACTAATGGAACCTTGTTGCGTTCTTGAACTAGGGTTCTTGACTTCTTTCTCCTTTTACGTTCTAATTTTTCTAAGTTTTGATGAATGATCTGACTTAGGTAAGTTTTAGTTTGTTTACTAGGCTAAAACTAACCAAAACTACGTAGTTTAGGGGTTAAACGACGTAGTTTAAGTGTCTAACGCATAGAGAAAAAGACCAAACGACCCTTGACTTAAAATATGCTAAAGCGACCTACGGACTGATCAATGATCCGTTGACTGATCCATGATCCATCCTGTCACTCCATCGATCGACTTCAGAGGATGGATTCTGGGGGGTCTTGAGGCTCTCGACCTACGGACTGATCGACGATCCGTATACTGATCCACGATCCATGATGTCCGTCCGTTGATCGACTTCAGAGGATAGATTATGGAGGGGTCTTGAGGATTTTGACCTACAGATGGATTGACGATCCGTGGACTGATCCACGATCCGTCCTGTCCGACCGTGGGCCATCCTTTGAATGGTTTTTGTCTGAGTTTCTGCGGAGGGTTGCAGATGCGAACCACGGACCACCAGTACGGGCCGCGGGTCACTCTACGGTCCGTGGGTGGCAACTGTGGGTTGCACCTGCCACTTCTGGAAATTTGCATTAAGGTATATTTTCAGATATGGGGTATTACACCAATTATATCAATTGTTCAACTTACGGAAATCGACCATAATGCGGAAGCTCAAAACTTATTAAAGTAACCAATAAAAGAAACTCTAGAGTCTATTACATATTATTCCCAAACCCTGAAAGTCATCACATCAAGGTCATCTATTCTCAAATACCAAGTCTAAAAGTATTAAAGACACCAAAATAAATAAGTAGGATAGTCTATGTCCAAAATTTAAGGACATCATGCCATGACTGAGAGAATCCAGCACGAGCTAGAAGGAATAGCTCACCCTAAAATATGATGTGCTGGAGAGTGCCCAGAGCTGAGGGCGAGTCGAAGTCTATGGTACACTTGCTGCACTCCACAAAAGAAAACGAAGAAACACAAGTAGGGGTTAGTTAGGGCAACTTGTACTGAATAGATATCATCGGCCAACTCAAAATAGAAACTAATATGCAATGAGTAATAGTATGAATTCAACTATGGCACTTAGTAGGTGGCAAACAACAACCAACATGAACAAGTGACAACAACACTGAAGTAAGTACGTAATCAGTCAATAATATCAAGATCACACACTCATGCCTCCAAACCAAGCTATTTTAGGAATTGAGTTCTTGGAGATTGAGCACATTACGTTGTTTCTATATGTTTTCCTTTAATGTTACCGCGTCAGAATGTGACACTCAATCCAATAATACCGTGTCGGAATGTGACACCTGATCCAATAATTCGTGTCATAACGTGACACCCGATCCAGTAATACTGTGTCAGAACGTGATACCCAATCCAATAATACCGTGTCAGAACGTGACACCTGATCTAATAATACCGTGTCAGAACGTGACACTCGATCTAATAATACCGTGTCAGAACGTGACACTCGATCCAAATATATCATTAATTCATTTGTCATTCTTTATCATCTCTTTGGACTTCCTTAACAATATTTCATTAAACATTCTTTATTCGAGGCATCACTTTACTACAACAAGTTTAAGATTGTGGATTTCGCGGCCTTGGGATTACAGACCAATCACGACAACACATATATTATTCAAACCATAACAACCAAGTACATAGAAAACTTCACAATATCACACAATGAATATCAATCGCTATTAAGAGTCTATCTATCACATAGAATAAACCATAATCTACCTCTACCGAAGAGCCGAAGTCAAACAAGCTAATTTCCTCAATGCTTTTCCTTTCTTCAATGTCTCAGAATATTTCCAATCTATCAAATATATAACATTTGTAAGTTAACGAGTCCATTGACACCCATATTACTATATGCCTAACCTAAATCGAAAAACTCACCCAAACTATAGTCAAATTCTTAAACTTTGATACTAACTAATTTATCAAGTCTCATATGTCTCAAATTTTAAACCTAGGATTAAGTCTCCATTACTACAATACAACTAATATTTAATTACTTATCTCAATATATCAAAACTTAATTTATAATATGATAACCAAATTTACAATATTTAAAATTAAAGCCACTGGTAAACCAGTGGCAGCCAATACCTGTCCATACAGTTACATCCAAAATGCCCATTCCAACCATACAACTCATGATTGTACCTTAAATGATCATAATTATAATTGTTTTCCCACCTCAATTCCTTCCCACATAATCAATTTCGTATAAAGTATATTACTAACTTTCATATCATAATTATAACAATATAAAATTTATTAGTGCTAAAGATTTAATATAGCGAATCTTCTAAACAGTGCTATGAAGGAATTGTACATAAAGTACTAAAGAAACTCACAATTCTTTACTAATAATTATACCATCAGCGGCTAATCACTGTTCCATAACTATCCACTAATATTTCATCTCCAAAAGACCATTGTTGGCCACCAATTTGCAAACTGAAATTGCAATTGCATTAAGCTTTTAAATCTGTCGTACGTTACTAATCCAACTTTCACTTCTTCCCCCTTAATTTTTTTTATACAACCCACTATTATAATAATGACATATGACCCTATTCATAATTACAAATACAAGGATTAGATCGTGATGACAATTACCTGAAGTTCTCTCGTAGTTATGTGTCCGCGCCGATATGGTTTCTCCCTTTTGTGATAATCACATAATATCAACTCTCATTTAACTATAATTTATAATTATCTGTACATATGAGTTAAGGGGTATATGGTATTAAATAAATCATATTATATATGGACTTAGCCCATTAACCACCAACTAAATAATATATTATTTAAAACATACCTGCTAACTAAATAACCGTAAATAAATGAAAGGTTCAAGATTCTCATTTAAAATTTACGGGAAGGATCTAAATAGTTCTAAGACTCAAAATAATTTAACGGATCGTTACAATGGGGTAGTATTTGACACACGTGAAAATGAATGTATTGTTTAATAAGGTAGGGTTATTTTTTCGTTGAAAATAAATATCCACATGAAAAAAATTTGTCGTCAGATAATGTATTATCACGACCCAAATTCACAAGTCGTGATGGCACCTATGTTCCCAACCAATAGGTAAGCCAACCCAACATATTTCAAATATACGGGTTTAAATAAGAAACACAATCACACAAAGAATTCAAGTCAATAATACATCAACTAATGCCCATATGCAATCATTCTCGGATTACAATCCGCCTACTTAGTAATAAATTTTCCCTTTATAACACCGGTACTCTTACCAATGCATGTCACACCATTGGTACGAGACCCCTATCCTTCGCCCTTACCAGTGGTCTATTTCATTTTTAATCTTTAATTAGAAAAAAGTCCTTCAATGAAGTCTGGAAGTGTCAACATACCTTAAATGCCGAACCCGTGCCACGAATCCTCAAGATTTTTCCTTCCCTTTTCGCAAAGTTTCAGAACATTCCCAATCTACCAATTATGATATTCGTAAGTAAGCGAGTTCATAGACATTCCTATTACTACACTTCTTACCAAAACCAAAAACTCATCAAATTGCTATAATTCAAGCTCCTAATTGTGGTGCCAACTAATATGTCACGTCTTACATTTCCTAAAAATCAAGCCTAGTGTTAAGCCTCAAACTCCCCAAGTATCTCAAATTCAATGCTAATCATATAATATACACCTAATAGTTAATTACCTATCTTAATATATCAGAAACTAAATTTATAATGTAATAATAATAAGAAACATACACCAATTTGAACCAGTTACGGAAACTAAACTTGCAGAACCTCCAAATTCCTATGTGCCCCTATATCTCTGCATACAAATACTAAATCCAACAACAACAAAGAAAAGCTATCACTAATGGCAATCATTAAGCAGACAACACTTAGCACTAGGAAACAAAATATTTCCCCCCCTCTAAACCTAGAAAAACCAACACTAACGCTACACTACTGCCAAGTTTGGCTAACTTCCAAATTACTTAACAACATTAACTAATATAATAGTATTTTATTTTGAGACTTAGCAATTAAAGCATGAAACACTTTAGAATTTTTTTTCATCACTCACCTGCAATTTGATCGAGTCGCCCACGTCTTCGCCTGTAAGTTTGTGCCTTATTTCTTTTACTTACTCAGATTATGATAAAAAAAAAAATATTAAACCCCTCTAACTTATTTTAATTATGTGGGCCAAGTGATAAAAAAATTTAAATAAGTCATGGACTTGGCCCATTAACTATTCAACTATATTAATTATTTAATAATTATTCATTAACTAAATATTTGTAGCTACCGAATATTTCAAAAATTCCATTCATATTTTACGAGAAGAGTCAAAATAGTTCTAGTTTTCAAAACGACCTAGCGGGTCGTTACATTATGTACCACTTAAACAAACGTTTGTCCTCGAACGGTAAAAGAATAGAACGTACCTGAACGCTAAAAAAGCTAAGGATATTTACTCCTCATATCTGACTCGGTCTCCCATGTAGCCTCCTTCAACGGACGATGCTTCCATTGAACCTTATTGAAGCAATTTCTTTCGACCTCAACTTTCGAATTTGCCTATCCAAAATGGTTACCGGCTCCTCCTCAAAAGTCAAATTCTGATCAAGTAACACCGAATCCCATTGAATCACATGAGCACCACCCTGATGATACTTTTTCAACATCAAAATATGAAATACAGGATGAACACCCGACAAACCAGGTGGCAAAGCAAACTGATATGCCACCACTACCAAAAAATTGCCTTTTAGCCACGGTCGCAAAAATTGTGGCAAAATTAGCTAAAAAATAAAAAATTCTCTACATAGTACAAACTGTGGCTAAACATCTGTGGCTAAAATAGCCGGGTAAAATTTCATTCCCTCCCTTTATTTTTTCATTTGCCTTCTTTTCTATTATTTCCCTCTACTCACTCTCTTTTCTCTCACTTCACCCAAAATCAACCCCCAAAATCTAAATCAATTTCTGCCCAAAATTCAACTCTCTTCTTCAAAATCGATTTCTGTCAAAAGCCGCTTCAAATAGTTGTGTAATGTGGTAAGTTTGCTTCGTTCAAGTAACAAATCTTTGGAATCTAGTGTATTTAAACTCAAAATTGAATGTAGGGTTTTGAATAAAGTTTTTGTTTATTGAAGTTATGAACTTTTGAAATCTGCAATTTGATGTGTTTTTATTGGGTTTTCATGTTGTAAAGAATAGAAATTTTAGTGGTAGGTTATACATCCTACTTTATTTATGTTGGAAAAATCATGCTCACACCTTTGGAAAGATTGATGGATATATTTTCACCACGAATTTTGTAGATAAGATTATACATTGGAGGATTTATTACATAAATTGATAACCTATAAACTTAAATATAAATCTTGAGAGGTGTGAAATTTTGCAGGATTAGATCTCCTTTTTTTTGTTCTGTGCATTTCAAACCATGTTCTAGTTATCGTTTGTTTCTGTATAAGGAACATGAATTTAAGTCCAATATTTGAGAAATTAAAGAGCAGTGCCTATCTGGGATCAAATACGTTACTACATGTTTTAAGTTTTATTGGGTTTTCTAGTATTAAGAGCACAATCATTGTTAGAAAGCCTACGAGGATGACATGTTGACAACAATAACACAATTTCCCTAAATTTTGATCAACTAGATGACCAAATTGTGAATGAGAATATCACAACTCCTACTCTCGGTAATGGAAATTTAATTTCTTCTTCAAGTTTTGTTGGAGCTAGCTCATAAGTGAAAAATGAGTCGTTACTTGTCCACATTAGAGGTTAGAAGTAATTTCATATTAGAGTTGATTGTTGCTTTTTATTCTTTATTATTAGTTTGTTGTTATCATTACTTTTCATTTGTGTTAATGGCTTGTTAAAATGATAGATACTTCAACCGGAGAAGTTACTACTCAAAAGATGCAATCAAATCGAGTTTGAAACTTTGAAAAAAATTAAAAAATCATGGTGGAACTAAATGGTGATGGAAAAGGAAGTGACAATGGTTCAAATTTGCTTGTGAGATTTCTTGGCAAACTTTCTAAAATGTTTGTATTTTGTCCCATATTAGTTGAGTGATGGGATAGGATGCCACATGAAAAAACAAAATGACAATGGCAACTTATTGAGGTAACTAGCTAACTTTACTGCCATTCAAATAATGTTATCTTTTTCAATAGGTACTGATTTATGAATACAAACATATTTGAAGGAGAATTTTGAGTTTGATTATGAGATTGGATTTAAACGGGTGAAGCAATCTTTACGCGAGAGGTGGAGGGCCCTTAAATATAAGTTACGATGTAATAACTTCTACCCCAACAAAAGTAAAGAAGAGCTACTTGCCAAGCCTCCCGAAAACGTGGATTCTATTGATTGGATTGCCTTTGTGCATCACTGTAATGAGGATAAGATGAAGGTAATTGTTGTTCATAATTTGATTCTTTCTTTCTCTTACTTTTTGGGTAAATAATTTTTATTAATAACCAAAATGGACTTTACAACTCAAGGTAAAAATAAAAAACAGAAGAACTAGGTTCGATATTCATTCGAAATCTCTAAGCTTGCATATGTAGACTCTTAGAAAAAAAATTAATTTCAACACAGTTTATGTTGGGTATACATTCAGTTCTCCTAGTTTTCTAGCCGACTAAGGTCTCAAATTGGCTCTCAAATATACTTTTTGAAGGATCATTTTGATCAGGACTTCATCTATTCTTCTTGGCT